>NC_084507.1:21718622-22035122 GCF_024500385.1 Phyllopteryx taeniolatus
CTACACCCAGGTGGACTGCGCATACGCACATGCACACACACGTCAAAATGCAAAGTGACAACTTAAGCAGCATAGCTGATTTAAAGGTGACATTATGCATTTTTTTCCATAATTTTAACAGTTACCAAGTGTCTTCATTTTGTCAAAAAAAAAAAAAACACTTTACACTCTATTTTTTAGCTCACTGAAATTAGCCTGTAGCCTCATTCAAGTGAATGATCCCCGCCCCGTATACTGCTGGGCCAATGGCGAGTCGGGCTTTCGCTACCATGATGACCAGGAAGGGAACTAGGGTGTTGCGAAAAGGCGAGTGGCTTCTACTTTCAGAAGAGAAGCTCAGAGTGTGGGGAAAATGTGAGTGCCAGTAAAGACAATAAAATGATTTTCATGATGTAGGCAGCACTTCATACACTACAATTCATCCACTTGTCAAACATGGATTGTATTTTCACTCACGGAGGCAGCCCTTCCTCACTAAGCCACCAAATTACACACCAATTTCACTGAGAAAGCACGTATGTGTTGCTTATTAGAAGCTAACGTTGTTAGCCAATGTTAATCCGTGCAGCCAACAGATCTAAATGCAGCATTGCGTTCCTTTTGACTTCGGCAGGATAGTTTTCACACAGTGTATGTAGTCCAGCCATGACTTGAAAATGGCTCTGGATCTTCTTCCAGCTGAGCTTCCAAGTCATGGGTGGGAAAATTCAGTCTTGGGATGGTTATTATGTAAATTAGCTCAATTTTGACAAACAAACAAAACGATTACCGTCATCAAACGATTCATATGCACATTTTCAGAGAAAGTGGGACAATTTCTCACTTTTACGTTTTATGTCCCCATCCACTATTCTGTAAACTGGATATTAGGTGTCATCTCTCACTCTCTCTCTCACTCACTCACTCACTCACTCACTCACTCACCTACACACACACACTCAGCCTTGACATGTTAGTGTAGATTTACTGTGTGAGACTTGTAGTTTGATAATTTATGGACTTCCTGTTTCAGGGTGATTAGCTGTGAGCTCACACCCGGTACGGCTACATGCTTGGACACACACGCACACTCATATATGCAGGTGTGAAATCTCATAACTTTGAGCAGATACAACTTGCAATTGTTCATATGGCGACATTCTTTCTCACACTGCATTACAGTGTGTGTGTGTGTGTGTGTGTGTGCGCACGTGCGTGCGTTTAGTTTATTGTAATGTTACAGCTTTCATTGATTACATTCACATGTGCATCGCTATTTTTTTTTGTATACATCTCCAAGCGGCATTAGTAAAAATAGAATGAATAGAGTTTTCTTGGGCAACGGGAAAAGCGTGGGTATTGAACTCTGTCACCGGGAAAAGTACTGGTATTCCAATATATGGATACCATAGTTTACCACTCATTGCTCATTATGCAATGACAGTTGGTATTGAACTTGGGTAACTCCCAGACCACCCACGGGTGTGATGCCCCAAGAGTAATGTATACACAGTCAGCATAATTGTAGCTATCTACTGATATATACCAGAGAGTGTATTCATTAATTATTCAGGTTTGCATCATGCGCATTGAACATATTTCATAAGCATGCACATTTTTTCCAAAACTTAAATAATAATGATAAATTATGATGATCTTAAATGTTTAATAATGTGTCTATTCATTAATTACACAGAAATATAAATAAAATGGCATTTGTATTTACATTTAGTTTTATGAACTTTAATGATCAATGGCGTTTTAAAAGAAATAGAATTGAATTACATTTGTACTTATGTAATGGGATTTTTTATTTATTTAATTGATTTTAAAATTATTTAATTACATTTTCGTTGATTTAATTACATTTATATTTTTAATAAAAACATTACTCAAGTAGAGTTCTATTTGTATTATGGAATTAAATTTTTATTTCTGTTTGATTTTCTCTTGAATATGACTTAATTATTTTTTCATTTAATTCATTCTTTTGAATTTAATTGTAATTGAATGAGGAAGTTATTTTTCAAGAAAAAAATTCTTTTCAAGACAAGTCATATTTTCCGCTGAAAAAAATCTTACGTCGTAATAAAAAAATAAAAAAGTTGTATTTTTTCAAGGAAACATTTATTTCTTCCTAAGAAAAAAGTCATAATGCAGATTTTATTTTACATTTTTATTTAATAGTTTTCTTAATTACTTGATTCAATTTTATCTTTCAATGACTTTTATTACCTACAGTATTTCACTGATTTTTTTTTTTTAAATTATGGAATTTAATTTTAAGTTGTAATGACTATTTTTAACAGAACCTCTTAATATTTAATTAGATTTTACTTAACTGAATTTTTTCATGATTTTAGTGACTTTTTTTATTTGATGACTCTGCAGCTCCTTGGAAAGTGACATTAAACAAATACATCACGCTGCGCAGGAATATGTGACCAATCGGGAATGCCGAAGAAGAGAGCAGCCACCTCTTGAGTCTTTAACTCAATGACGAGTTAAAGACTGATACTATTGCGTACTGCACGTTGTGTATTTGTGAGTGTTTAGTCTTTTCATTGAAAAAAAGTGTGAACGGGATATCTTGATGAAATTGCTTACTGGTTGTTGTTGGATGCGCCATAACAGCCTGGAAACGTGCTTGTTGAACCCTTTCACTGTTGCAACCCCCACACCCCCCACATGTGTAGCGCCCTTGGAGTCTGATGATCAAGCGGGACTAGTGAACGATTATTTGTTGTATGTAGAAGACAAAACAGCCACTTGGCCACTGGTGTGCTTTGAGTGCTTCTGTCCACATCTCAGACGCTCCCTGTTGCCCATTCCCCAAAAGCAAGCACCCCCGCCCTCTTCCCACCCCCTCTGCCAGCATCAGTCATCCACCCTCCTCTTTAACTTGATTAATCACTCGTGGCCAGAGGTGAGCATGATGCTAACTGGCAAAGCTCTTAAATGTTCGAGGGGGAAACCCCCGCCAGTGTCACTCAATCCCAGAAGGAGTCGCAGAACAGACTGATCAGAGCCGGGTCACGGGGAAGGGCAGCGGCCTTTTTTTCCCCCACTTGCCATAAATATTTTCCCCGCTGCCGTTTCCTCTCCAAATGTCCGCCATTTTTTTCTAATGTTAGTATTAGCGTGAGCTTGCAGGACTCCAATCCGGGAGGGGCGGCGGCAGCGGGGGTTCGGGGAGCCGATCCAGGACGGGCCCCAGCCAGCGGAGCCCTCCCTGTAATTAGGAGTTCAAACGGCTCGCTGACTGACTGCGTGACTGACAGGCCCGTCCAGGGGCCCGACGGGGGCCCCTAATGGAGGCTTCTGGTGGACAGCAGCTTGATTTATCGGGCCCCAAATGGGCTTCTAAACACGGCTAAACACTGATCCTACTGTCGAGCCGGACCACCGCCATTAACAGCCGGGCCTCCTATTCCCGTACTGGAGCGGGAGCGCGCGCACGCACGTGTACTCGTGTTACATTCTCGGGTATGAGCCTGATTTCTGCCATTTGAAGTGGATTCCATTTCCGGCAGTCCAGTCGCTCTCCATCTTCTAGTGTTTGCTTTTAGTGGATTGGAGAGAATTCCGCATGTGCGCTGCACATTTGCGGATCGGAACATATGCTCCAAGTTAGGGAAGCTGGACTGGTTTGGCCCATGTTCTTTTGCTGCTTTTTGAAGTCAAATGTGGACGAAATATTTCTTAAATTCTTGCCCCAGAACATTGCTCGGATGGAAAACGGGGTGTGACGGCTCCTTCTGGTCCACTTTGGGTCTGATAACTTGTGTGAAGAGATATGAAAAAGCATATCGCTCATTGCTCGATGTGCAATAACAGGTGGAAAAGTGTGGGTGTTGAATAAGGCCTGACCGATTAATAGGTCAACCAATTTAATCAGCCATTATTAGCCCTTTTCAAAAATCCATACATTTTTTGCCAACTTTTGCAGATTTCTTTTTTACACACAAACAGATTACAATTTAAGACAAAGATAACAATTTCCCCCCCCCAAATGTTTTAAAATCGGCAAAAATTTATTTATTTTTTTGCTGACTTTTCTCTCTCTTAAGCAAATACTGACGGATAAAGTATTGTAAAACTGTCAAATGCTCTGGCTGTGATTCATATGTTCATTGTTGTAAGCAGGGGGGAAAAACATTTATTTATTTATTTTCATTATATATTTTTAAAATTAATCGGCCGATTAATCGGTTATCTGAATTTTGTTCTGCCAAACAGTGGAATCGGCGTCGGCCTAAAAAAAAGTTGAACCCTTTCAGTGGGAGAATCCCTGGTGCAAGACCCCTGGGGGGTATTGATGGTGTGGCGTACCACTTGTTGTGCAATAAAAAGCTGGAAAAGTGTGGGTGTTGAACCCTTTCACAGGGAAAGTTTGCTTCTTGGAAAAAAAAACACATCTCCCACCGGTACAACAGTCCTGGAGAGGATATTGATGTCATAGTGCACCACTTGTTGTGCGATAACAGCGGAAAATATGTGTTGGTGTTGAAACACCCCCGTGCCCCACAGGTGCGAGGCACCAGGAGAAAATTGAAGGTGCTGAAGCCTGTTACCGGAAAAAGTGTATTTCACCACCCACATCTCAATGAGTATAATTGCGTAGCGTGCTGCTTATTATGCAATAACAGTGGGAAAGGTGTGGCTGTTGAACCTTTTTGCCGGGTAAAATGTGGGTGTTGAATCATTCACATTCTCCATGGGTGCGAGGCCTGTGGAGAAAATTGTTGGTGTTGAACTCTATCACTGAGAATGGTGTGGGTGTTGAAACGGGTGTGACATCCCGGGGTGGGTTATTACTGCTTTAGCATACGGCTCGTTGCTCATTGTGCAGTAGCGGTTGTAAAAGTGTGGGTGTTGAACCCTTTCACCTGGAAAAGTGTGCGTGTGCGCGTGTGAGATTAAAGTACCGTCGGGAGCTGAGAAACTTCCTCTGGCTCCTCAATCATCTTGTGACTCGCCCCTCAGGAGATGTTTCACTTCAGGAACACACACTTTTACACTCCTAAATACACACAAACACACACACAGACACTCCGAATTTGAGAGGATGAATGGAGCACAGTGGATTGTCGGTGGTCCGGTTTGTTTTGCCTGTGTGTGTGTTTATGTTGCAGAGGGACTTCAATGAAAGGCCGGCTTTCATGCAGCTCGCTGACACTCGCTTTCGTGTGTGTGTGTGTGTGTGTATGTATGTATGTATGTGTGTGTGTGTGTGTGTGTGTGAATGTGTGTATGCGCGTGTCTCCCTCTCTGAGAAAAAAAAAGCATAATACCTTGGGAAGGGATCATTGATGGGAGGGATCCCCCTTCCAGGATGACCAAGTTGGCAACATTGATCACATAATATGATGCAATGATGGTGTGGAGAGGAAAAGCAGCAGTAAAACAGGCCGAAATCCAGATGTAAGGGGGCTGAGGCAGGTCGAGAGATTAGTCGCAGACTAGATTTTGTTTAACGAAATGCAAGAGTGTAGGAATAAGTTCTCATCCTTCCTTTTTGCCATTCCTTCTCTTCTTGTCTTTCTCCCCTAATGTATCCTCCCTTTCCTTGTCTCAACTGCTTTTCCCACCTCTCCTATTCACCTCCTTCCACTCCTCTTTCCACACTTCTCATTTCTTCTCTTCTAATCCTCCTCCTTACCCCCTCGTTTTCACTCCACCCCGATCCCTCTCATTCTCCACTCATCTTCCTCTCCTCTCATTTAATTTCTCCTTCAGTCCTCCACGCTCTCGTCTCATCTCCTCTTCCCTCCTCTTCCTCGTCCCTGATCCCTTTTTTCTCCCTACCACTCCTTATTTCTTCTCTCACCTGTTTGTTAGCGTCTTCCAGTAACACTTCTAATTATCCAAATATGGCAGTGTCCACCACTTTTAAACCTGTTGCCAGCAGCGCCTGCAATGTGTTAGCGTGAGTGAACACACAATTTAGCGTGCCCTATTCGGGATCTTTGAACAAGATCGCAATCTTCTAAGCCTGCTTCAAAAAGAGCGATGCGGCCGAACCCGAAGGAACTCTTGCGCAGTGTGTGGGCTTCTTCAATATATACAGAATATACAATAACGACGCAGGACATGCTGGAGAGACTACTTCTCTCGGCTGGCCTGGGAACGCCTCGGGATACCCTCGGAAGAGCTAGAGGAAATGGCTGGGGAGAGGGAAGTCTGGGCTTCCAACCTAAAGCTAGAAGGACTTGACTCGACCTCGGATAAGCGGAAGAAAATGGATTGATGGATATCTGTCCTGTATTCTAATTTGTTGGTACAGTTTGGCAATTGCGACGGCAATTGATCTCACTTATACCGCAAATGTATATTTTGGATTATGAAAGGTCATGCGATACAAAATAGGGTTTTTGATTGGCTGCAATGTTGCAACACCGTTGACAGATGGTTTTCAATTTGGAATTGCAGAAAAAGCAGTGGCCAACGGTCGACCACTCCACACACTCCGTGACAGTTAAGTCAGTTTCGGCCACATCGCCCGGTGTGTGCCATTGTGCCCGCTATTTGATTAAATCCGGGTTGTAAGTGTCCAAAAATGTCCCAAAAGAAGCTGAAAGGGTAGTAAAATCCAACAAGGCCTGAGGGACTAGTCATTCAACAAATTAGGTCTCAGAATGATGCAGTAGATCAATGCAGACTCCAAGTACAATAATAAACATTGTTACAGTAGTAATAACAGTGTCAATCAAAATTGACCATGAGTTGATTGGCGGTTTCTAATACGTGCGGTGAGATGTTTCTCCATGGTTATGGGCTGACTTTAGTGGGCGATGCCAAGGAGACCAAAAAATAAGACAAACATCTTTTCATTAAAAGCTCTTTAATGCTGCGACGGGGGGTCAACATTTTTCCCAGCGTCGTCATCGGTCGCCAGGCGGAGATTTAATAAATCCTCCACGTTGGGCGCTCTCGACGCCGCCAGGGAGATCAAAGAGGCCTGGCGAGGTCATCATGCTGATTTCATTAAACGCTGCCGTCGTTGTCACGGTGACGGCTGACGGACATTTTGACAAGAGAAATTGCAGATTGTAGAAGTTAGAGTGTTGGGACGTGTTGCGTAGTAAACTGCCAACCAGAGCTGGAGTCAAAGGGCTTTTAAAGCCACACATCAACACATGAATGCTCCATTAAATGTGCGTGTGTGACTTTCAGTTTACGTTCTCTATTTTGTTTTGTACTTTTATACTTTTCGACCATTACTTAATTTAGTAATTGCGTCATTGCTGTATCATAAATACAATGCATGGGATCAACCATTAGATGAACATAGTTTTTTTAAGATGACTGTGTTTTAAGAAATTAATACAAACAAGTTGCTTCATGGGTTACATTGAAGACACTGTATAGGAGATAACCTGTCCAGAGTCTTTCAAACAGCACTATGAAACGGACGGACGGATGGATGGATGGATGGATGGGTCGGGTACTTTATTCATCCCCAAAATGGCGAACTCTCTACAATAGGGCAGCATATAGTTGACAAGGATTGATTCGCAACACAGCCAAAGTGGAATTAAACATGGCAAAGTTGTTCATTGTCAGGGCAAGGCAAGCTTCGTAGTGATCTTGACTGATGGTCGTTGGGCAAGAATCCTGTTGATTTAAAGGTTTTGAGGAGTGGTTGATCAATACCACGATAAGAATTGTATTGATTTTGAAGAATGTTTGTCCGCTGCGGGATTTTTGAGGAATGCTTTTCCATTGTGTCTGTGCAATAATCCTAGCGAGAAATGGGAATCCTGAGGATTTTTAAGGAATGAGATTTTCCTGTGTTAGGGCAAAAAATCTTTTTGGAGGACTGGGAATCCGGTTGATTCCGTGAATCGTATTGATTTTGAGAAGAGTTTGTTTATGCCATGGCAATAATCCTATTGATTGGGACTGGTTTTGAAGAATGGTCGATCTGTGCTCGGGCGTATAGGCCTCCTTTTAGAGCCAGAGACTCAATATGGCTTCAGACTAAACATTCCTAAACATTCCTATTTACTTTTTGAATGAGTGGTTGTTCTGTGCCAGGACAAGAATCAATCCCATTGTTGTTTCCCGATCTTTGAGGGCTTGCTCTTCTCTGCCAGAACAAGAATCCTATTGATTTTGAGGAATGGTTGCTCTGCACGTGCCATGAATAAACTCCTATTTATTTATTTTTTGGGGGTGGAATGGTTTCTTGACTTTGAGGAATGGTTCAGTGCCAGCAAAAGGATCCTGTTGATTTTGAGGAAGTTGTAATTCTATTGATTTGGGGGATTGGGTGTTCAGTGCCAGGGCGAGAAGCCTTTCGATTTTTGGGATTGGGATCCCAATTGCTTTTCAAGGTTGAGCAGCTTCAGGCTTGCTCCGCCTTGCCACAGCAGACGAGATGAAGGACCCTCCCGAAGACGGAATCCTCCCCCTCTCTCCCTACCCTCCTCCTCTCCTCCTCCCTCTTCTTCTCCCGCACTGTCTTCTCCTCCTTTCTCAGCCTCTCCTTCCTTTTCTCCTTGTCCCGCTTCTCCATCTCCTCCCACTCGGCCTTCCGCTTCCTCTCCCTCTCCTTTCTCTTCTCCTCCTCCCTCCTCTCGTGCTCCCTCCACTCGACTCTCAGTTTCTCCTTCTCCTTCCACTCCTCCTTGTCCCTCCTCTCCCGCTCCCTCCTCTCCCCCCCCTCCTCCTCCTCAGCACTGTCCCACCACTCCTCCTTCCTCTTCTCCTTTTCCTTCCTCTTCTCCCCCTCCTTCATGTTCCACTCGAACTTGAATTTCTCCCTCTCCCTCCTCTTCTCTTGCTCCCTCTTCTCCCTCTCCTTCCACTCGGCCTTTAGCTTCCTCTCGCGCTCCTTCCTCCGCTCCTCCTCCCTCTTCTCCCTCTCCATCCAGCCCTCCCTCAGCTTCTTGTCATTCTCCTTCCTCCTCTCCTCCTCCTTGCGCTCTCGCTCTTGCCACTCGCCCTTCAGCTTGGTCACCCTCTCATTCCACGCCTCCTCAAGTTTGGCCTCCTTGTCTTTGCCTTCATCTCTCCTCTCCCATATGTTCTCCTTTGGCATCCTGTCCTCCTGTTTTTCCTCCTTTAAAACAAGTGTCTTATCCTCTTTTAGGACACTTTGCTTCACCTTCTCTTCTTTCTCTTCCTCCAGGAATTTTTCTTGCTCCTCCTCTTCACCCAAAACCTTCAGACCACTTTTCACCTCCTCCTGCCGCTCCCTATACTCCTTTTTCTCCTCCTCAAAATCCTTCAGACCACCACTCTCCTCAGACGCATTGTTCGCCTCCTTCTCCCTCTCTTTCTCCTCCTCATTCTCCTCATTTTTCCTCTCTTTCACCTTCTCACTCTCGACATACTCCTTCCAGTCATTGTCAGTATTCTTGTCGTTCACCTCTTTACCGTTGTTCACTTCCTTCTCCTTCCCATTCACCTTTTCCATGTCTTTCACCACCACCTCCTTCCCTTTCACCTCCTCTTCCTTCTCTTTCACCTCCTTCTCCCTCTCTTTCTCCTTCTGGTTGCTGTGTGCATCCTCTCCCCTCTTCTCCTTGGACTCCTGTGAGTCATCTTTCCCGCCCTGGTCATTGTACTCTTTCTCCTGTTGCCTTTCCCTGCCTTCCTCCTCTTCCTGCTCCTCCTTCTGGATGTTATCCCCCCTATTTTTATCCTCCTCCCTCCAAGCTTTCTCCTCTTCCTCCTTTTCTTTCTCCTTATTGTTACAGTCTTTGCCATCCTCCTCCGCTACCACCTCCTTCACTTTCTTCTTCACTTCCTTCTCTGCCATTGTCCATCCTCCTTCCAGGTCCTGAAAGAGGTGGTGTCAAAACAGTGCATTCATCGCTTAGGTCGTAAAAATGTATACGCACCACATGGTTGATGAGGTTCTCGTGGTCCTCCTGCGGCTCCTCCGTGCCTTGGGGTGGCTCTTCCATCTCACGTCTCCAGCTGGCCCCCTTCTCTGCCCGGTCGTCCTTGGAGGCCTTGATCTCGTCAAGCTCGCGGTTGGTCTTGCGCAGCTCCACCCGGACGCTCTCCAGCTCCACGTTGATGGTGCGCAGCTCCACCTTGAAGCGCTCGAGCTCCAGGTTGCTCTTGTGCAGCTCGGCCTGCGTCTTCTCGCTGGCTCTCATGGTGTTGGACACCTCGGAGTTCTCGATCAGCATCTTGCGGTAGTTGCCCTCTAAAAACTTGAGGTAGGAGGCAATGTTCTCCTCCATCTTGGGCTGGCTCCCCCTTGGGTGCTCGGCACTCTCCTTCCCCGCAAAGGGCCGTCGGCCCAGCATCGTCACGATGGGGTTTTTTGTGATTTTATGATGCGGTGGCGGCGCTCTCTGCGACATCATCACGTTCGACCGTGATGACGCTTTAAATTGAGCGATGGCAGGCGTGTCGAGCAAAGGAGGAAGACTCTGTGACATGGGCGATGGGCTGGGGAGGCTTTGTGCGGTCGTGGGAGGATCGTCGAGTACTTTAGGTCGACTAGACTCAATAGATTGCGTGAATGACTCACGTCTATCACACTCACTGTGATATCACTGTATACTGTGATATCAGTATACAAAGTTTGGTGGCTTTGTGTGTGCTGTGTGTACATGTTGTGTTGCCTGTGTGTTTGTGTTGTGTGCGTTGCCTGTTGCATGTCAATATGGTGGGTGGGTGTTTGTGTAAGTATCTGTGTGTGTATTTGCTGCCCCTGGTGTGTGTGCTATTATGTAATAAATTAAATTAATAAATACATAAATTGTGTGTCCATCTGTGTGTGTGTGTGTGTGTGTGTGTATGTATATACACACACACACACACACACACACATCCATCCATCCATTTTCTGTACTGCTTACCCTCACTGGGGTCACGGGCGTGCTGGAGCCTATCCCAGCTGACTCTGGGCGAGAGGCGGGGTACATCCTGAACTGGTCGCCAGCCAATCGCAGGGCACACATAGACAAACAACCATTCACACTCACATCCACACCTATGGTAAATTTAGAGTCTTCAATCAATCTACCATGCATGTTGTTGGGACATCCATCCATCCATTTTCTGTACCGCTTACCCTCACTGGGGTCACGGGCGTGCTGGAGCCTATCCCAGCTGACTCTGGGCGAGAGGCGGGGTACATCCTGAACTGGTCGCCAGCCAATCGCAGGGCACACACAGAGAAACAACCATTCACACTCACATCCACACCTACGGGCAATTTAGAGTCTTCAATCAATCTACCATGCATGTTGTTGGGATGTGGGAGGAAACCGAAGCACCCAGAGAAAAAACACGCAGGCATGGGGAGGACATGCAAACTACGCAAGCGAGGCTGGATTTGAACCCGCGTCCTCAGAACTTTTGAGGCAGATGAGGTAACTGGTCGGCTACCGTGCCTTTGTGCGTGTGTGTGTGTGTGTGTGTGTGTGAGAGAGCACATTGCTCATCTGTATGTGTGTTGCTCTGCCCAAAGTCAACATGTCTGTCTCTGTACGCTGTATGCGCTTCACTTCCGCATGACAAACAATGGCTGATTTGTAAGATTACACACTGAATTTACATTTGCGTGTGTGCGCGGCAGCCTGGCGACGCCGAGATGAGGATATTTATCTTGTAGCAGTAAATTCCCAGATTTTTTTCCCCCTCTTGTGCTCTCGTAGCGCTCACTCTCTTCAATGAAACCATTCAGCGCAAAGCAAACACACACGCACACACTTACACACACATGGTCTCCAAGTGTGTGTGTGTGTGTGTGTGTGTGACTACGGTTGGTCGTACATGTTCATCGTGTTAACTTGCTGGCATTGCTAGCTTTGATTTGGTCTTTAACAATTTTACGTGCGTGGATATGTGTGTATGTGCTTGTGTGTGTGTGTGTGTGTGTGTGTCCACGTGAACACACTCGATACGCATTCGGCCTAGAAGTGTAGTGTGAACTTTTAATGACAGGCTTGTGTGTGCGTGTGCGTGTGTGTGTGTGTGTGTGTGCATGCGTGTGCGTGCGTGTGTGTGTGTGTAATGAGTAGAGAGAGAGGTTCTGTTTGATTATAGGCCTCCTTTTAGAACCAGAGAGACTAAATATGGCTTCAGACTAAACACACACACACACACGCACGCACACACACACACACACACACACTGGCAGTGTAATGCACATTTGAAAAGAAAGGAAAACAGAATATTCTTCCTGGCAGACAGGATGTAGTTAACTTACTTCAAAATCTCCCATAGGAAGTATAATATACTGTATAAGCTCAATTTCCCTATATCCACTACTCCGTCTGCACTTTCTTGTCTTCACTTCCTCGTTTCCGCATCCTTGTAATCACATCCTTCTTCACATCCTCATATTTTTTTCCTCTTCCAAACTCCCTCACCTACACTTTTTTTGTCTGCACTAACTCATCTTCACTACCTCCTCATCGCTACTTTAACTTGGTCATTTCCTCGTGTCTCAACTTCCTCGTCCACACATCCTCGCCGCCACTCCCTTGCCTACACTCTGTCGTCTTCACTTCCTCGTCCACACTACATTCTTGTCTTCTTCTCCACGCTCTTGTCTACACATCCTCGTCATTTCCTTTGACCTCTGTTTCGAGGTTATGTCGATGTCTGGTGACGTCATAACATTTGTGACTACATTAACCAAGGAGAGTACCTTCTGCATTGTGTTAATGCGTTCATACATGTGGGACAGCACCCGTGCGTGCGCACACACATACACACGCTCACGCACACACATACTGCACAGCTGTTTTGCTGAAACAGGCGCTTGGGTTTAGTCACATCGCATTCTCTTAACACTCACTAGCTATACGTGTGTGTGTGTGTGTGTGTGTGTGTGTGTGTGTGTGTGTGTGATTTTGTGTTGTGCGTGTGATTTAAGGGTGTTCACTATGGGGCAAGTGTGTGCTGTCAGCATATGTGTTTGAACTTTCACCCCATCCACACGTCCACGCAGCTGTAGCAGTCCTCTTTATGAGGTGTGTGTGTGTGTGTGTGTGTGTACGTACGTGTGCTTGTGTGTGTTTCATTTCATTAATTTGACCTGCCGTAACCTCCGATGCAGGCCTTGCATTATGTCCATCCAGATGTTTCTACACATGCACTTTGATTGTGCAACACTTGATAGAATATGAATAATGGATCCAAAGCCATCAGCATTTTTTATTTTTACACATCAATTTTAGTTATTCCAATTTTTGTTTATTATTTTTTTGGCAGTGTCTATAAAATAGTTAAAATAATTTTTACATGTTTAATAATACTACTAATAATAATAATAGTAGGAAAAGTTCAATAAATTTTCGGGGAATGTTTTTGTATCAATAAAATACAATAATTTTAAAAACAAGGTATGGAAATATAGTGGAATTAATTTTTACTTCTTTGTGCTCATAAAATTGTTGAAACAAAGTTTCACAAAAATAGATTAATACTTAATAATGGTAGAAAATAAATACTTTTGAAAGACAGCCATAAAATAGTTATTATAATAAAAAGAATCCCCAAAAAATAAGATTAAAAAATTTCATTATTAGATTATTTTTACTTTCATAAAATAGTTAAAATCATTTAAATCAATAATACATACAAATAAGATCATAATAGCTAAACAACAAAGATTTGTTTTTTAATCTTTGCATTTAAAAAATGGTGAAAATGTTTAAATAATCTGTATTTATAATAATAATAATAATATAACAATGATGATGTTAATAATAATAATAATAATAATAATGATAACAATAATAATTGAATAATTTGTATTTTTGTAATTTTTTGGGCTACTTAGAATCATTCAAATAAAGAAATAATTTTATAAAGGTATATTAATAGTAGAAGAGAAATGTGAATTTCTTTCCTCTCGTGTTCTTGACACACTTTGTACTTTAGTACCAAATTCTCCACCCAGACGTCCACTCCCACCCAAACTGCTCATTATTTCATCTCTGGGTGGGCCTTAATGTCTGTTCATGTGTGTGAGATCACCTCGGAACCTTTGGAGGTCAGCCCCCCATTGCCCGAGGCTACTGGCACTCTGGGAGCAGGGCTGCCTGCTAATCCCAGGTTGGATGTCACTGCGGTGGGTCACGGTCTGTAATTTCGTCCCCTGCTCGGTCAGGGGCCTCTGGGCCCTCGGGACCACCCAGTGCACCGCCTTGTGTGTATACTGTATGTCGTATATGGAGTGTATGAAGTGTTGGTGCGTGCGTGCGTGTTTGTTTGTGTGTGTGTGTGTGTTGGCTTTTATATAAAAAAAAGTGGATAGAACACTCATGTCTCTTTGTCTGTCTTTAGCCTCCTGTCTATTTTGGTATTTGTTGTTCCTTGTTACATCATAATGCGCCAAACAGGCAATCGACTTTAAAGTCTAGTGCGGCGTTTCCCAATCTTCATTGAGCCACGGTACATAATTTACATTAGAAAGAAACTCAAGGCACAATACCAACACAACAAAAATTTCCCCCAAAAATATATACAGTGAGCCCCTACAATATTGCAGATTTTTAAGTGATTATTTTTTTTATTGGTAATACTAAACGATGTGCCTACGTGGTGGCCATGTTAGGGAGGTCGACGTTACCATTGAAATTAAGTGTATTTTGCTCATTTCTCAACCGATATTAATGAGGTTTCCTTTTTGTGTGAACGTCAAAGTGTGTGCTATCAATACATAACATTTGGGGAAAAAAAGCACACAAAAAATTACCTGTGAAAGGTTACTCCCAGTTCCCTTGTCAAAATTGTACACTGTCGTACGCCATCGTGTTCTTGCTCTTTTGGTTTTGTTGCCGTCCACACACATGGTATGTGCTGTCGATTCTTACCCACCTAGCTTAGCATCACTGTAGGCAAGCAGGTCAATTGGGATGCATGTTTTATGTACCTCTTCATATCTCTGGTGAAGGCATAGCTAGCTAGCTAACTACACATCACAATTGCACTGGATAATTGCTAATGTACATGTAGGCGCTCAAGTCCTCAGAAAGTGGGAGAGGGTCGACTCCTACCGGACTCCAAAGTACGTCACGGGAGCCGTTTTAGCCAGGCCGCCAAAAATCAAGAAAACTGAAATGGTGCAAAACAGTTGAACGCTACAGCTCCACAATTGAGTACTACATAGTTCTCAGTCTTTTTAGCCTTTCTTCAAACCTGTACAATGTATTCAGACACAAATCTCTGAATTCGTTTTACTGGCTCTTTAAATATACAATGTTTGACTCTCTTTAGTTTGATGTGTCAATTTTCCATTGAACGTCAACTTATTTGGAGAACTGTGCGAGCGCGTGTGTATTCTTCATTTTACTTACAATAGTGTCCCATTTCTGGAGAACAGGTGCTAAGGAATACTTTGAAAAGTGTGTCCTAATACGTTTAATGTGTTTAAAGTGTGTGGGAGGAATAAAACTGTTTAAAAAAATGATGGGCTCCATATCCCGGATAGGTCTGAACCGTATATTATACAAAAAGGAGTGATGTGAGCTAATGATGGAGTGATGCGGAGGTGATTGGGTGGCACGGGAGTGCAGAGATTGATGGAGGAGTGTTGGAGGAGGGCGGGCTATTGAACACACGACCTTTCATCGCGGAGCAAAGCTCTTTGTGTGGCGACCGTGTGAACACGCGTGAAGAAAAAACTCAAAGTGAACCCACCATGGGAGTAAAAACATTGTAGTCGCCTCCATTGACGGCTCATCAATCACGCCCTGACAAAAGGACACTTTTAACACTTGATTTCTGTGGACTTCACCTCGTCTGGATCCACTTTGAGGAAAAACTTTTGATTTTGCGGCATCATTCTTGGTCTGGGAAAAGTCACCAATCACTTTTCTTCTCCAAATACACACTTGACTGAGGCTTCCATAATAAACACCAAAAAACCTCCATGTTAGCTATATTAGCCGAGCCATTTTGATTGATCTTTAAAGACCTCCAAAATGTTTTGTTCTGTGATAATATAAGCACCAAACCTACCAAAAGGAAAAGTAGACTTTCATCTTCCACCAGAAAAAAAAACTTTGTTCCAAGCATTTTCTGTTTTATAGTCATCAGCAGTACAACATGGGTTAGTTTCACCCAAAACACAACACATACTCTGTTTCTGCTTACACCTGTCTGACTTCCAACGTAGTGGCATTTCTCTCCCTCATAATCAATGTGACAAGACGAGATTCACCACCTAAACCTTTTTATCTTCTACTCAAAAGCTGTGCTGATCTGAAATCTAAAGCGATGCCACGCTGCCATCTACAGGGATCCGTTAGTCATTACAGTGGTTTACAAACCTGAATTTGACAGACAAGCTGGGCGAGATCCTCTTCCACGCCTACCCATTGAAAAACTAATACATAATAATATATACAAATATATCCAGTTTGTCGGTGGCAGTAAACGGTTGAATTCCAGTTGATCAATATAAATGTCCACGTTGAGTTAATGAGTTAAACCCTCTAAGTGTGAGTGTCTCTCATCAGAAGTCAGCTGTGATAGGCTCCAGCACACCCATGACTCTAATGAGGAGAAGCGGTACAGAAAATGATGGATGGATGTCACGGTAGTTGTAAACCTTGAAACATCTGTTACTTTACTCACATGGAGCAACAGCGCATACAACACTACTCGCAGGCATATACGGTATTTTCTCTGCTTCTGTGGGAGCAACGAATATTGGAGCTTACATTAGTTGGGGACCTTCTCTGCATCTTCTTCTCGCTCTTAATTATGCTGCATCTCTTCCAGCATAGCTCAGTGCTGCCCGGCATGTTGTGGCACAATGTGGTACTACACTAAAGGCGCGCAACTCTGAATTGGAACTTGCCTGCATGCTGTTAGTTTCAGCCTTGAATTGTTTGTTGGATTTTTGTTGTAATTTACCGTTCCTGCCGGGTTGCTAGATCCTGTCACCCTATCCTCTACCCGCTCTCACCCAGGAGGCTTTCATCAATTTGACTTTTTCAGCTTCTCAGCCTCGGTATCTGCAGCGTTCTTCTCGTCTCACTCCCCTCCCCTCCCCTCCCTTCCCTTCCTCCTCACCCACGTCCTCGCTCTCCTCGATGCTATCAGCAGACGTGTAGACAGACGGCTCTTATCACTATTGTATGGGTGCGTGCCGGTTTTGAGCACAGACAATCGTGGTTACTGTCTGACGACCTATCGCAGCCGTGATCGCCTCATCGCACTGTCTCCGCGTCTGACGCCTGTTTACATCTCAGTCTTCCACATTGTGTGTGTTTATGTCCGTGTGTGTGCGCCCACCTGTTTGCCGCTACACTCGCAGGCCACAAAATTAGGTACACCTGGCGGGGTTTTTCCTGGGTGAAATTGAGGCATAGGTGGTACAATTCTGATTCTATAGCGCATTGGCTCAAACAAAAACATTTCTGTGAAGTATGTATTTTATTGTTCTTTAAAATTGTATTGTTCTTAAATCATATATTACAGGATTCCACTGCAATATCACATTTTTAATACTTCAGACGTACTAACAACAAGCGCTAGGGAATACTTCAAAAAGTGTGTTTTAATCAGATGAACTGTTTTAATCAGTTTCAATGTGTTTTAAAGTATGTGGTAGGGGTAAACCCATCGGAAACAAAGTTGTGATTACTTAATGTTGTGGCCCACGAGTGACACCATAACACGGCATCCATGTTGTGTAGCTATTTTTATCCACCAAGTTAGTAGATGAGTTCAAGACCCCTCAGCAGATGTTTTTAATCATCTTCATTACTGAGGAAATGTCTTCTTCTGCTGTTAGTGACAGAAGATAATTGATCTTGTGTATGTGTGTATGTTCTTCAGTGTAAGGACTTGCTCAGTGTGTGTGTGTGTGTGTGTGTGTGTGTGTGTGTGTGTGTGTGTGTGTGTAATTCTATCTGCGGAAATGGCTTCTGCAAGCCCAGCCTTTGTTAAATGGAGATGCTAATTTGTACTTGAATTAAGAGGAAACCCTCTGTACACACACACACACACACACACACACACACACACACACACGTTCCACATGACATCAGCTTTGATTAAAACTTCTTTCTCGGACTGAAACAGTTGTCTCTAGCAGGCTTTTTAAGGAGATCACTTTCAACTTGTAGTCAATGATACATGATATATTTATGATAAAGGTACAAAATGTATCATTTATAAGTATAATTCACAAATCCACAAATGATAGCTAAAAGGGTAATCATTTTTGACTCCTCTTCATCTTTAACTAAAGCCTGATATACACAGACAGGAAAAATCCCTCTTAGCGCACAAGACACCAGAGCAGGTTCAAAATTGGTCTGATTATCGATCGCTGTGTGTATACCCCACTTTAACTGATAAATAGGGATGGGAATTGAAAACCAGCTCTTTTGGGAACCGGTTCCCAGTAATTCAATTCCTAGGAATCGTTTGTTTTCTTGCCTGACTATTCCACTTACCGATTCTTCTTATGGCGCAAATGAATGATGACATGACACATCTGAACTTTTCCATTGTGGCATCCAAGACAAAAGCGCGCAAAGGTTTTGGCTATGTTTCACGCGACCCTAGTGTTGATAAGCGGTACAGAAAATGGATGGATGGATGAATCAAATAAAATGAAAATAACTATTCAAAAAGTCAAATACTGAAAAATACAGCAAGATGTTCCAGGAGCTGATAGGCTATCTCCTCTAGTAGTGGCTTGGGTGAGGTACAGCTTTTATGTAACTGCAGCAATGGCAACATCATCACCGGCAAACACTCGTTTATATCAACATCATACTTTGTGATATGGTACACAACAACAGTGTATATAACTTGAAAACTGGTTGTACTAACAGCTAATTTGAATGAAATATTTCCATTGGATATTTGTATTTCTTTTCTCCATTTTATATTCTTAGGGATATTTGATATCAGTACGAGTATTCGCTCTTGAATACTCACCGATACAGAGTACCGATACCACTCGTACCACTTTTGATGCGTACAATTTCAGTTAACACAATGACAGATAATTGTGAACAATAAGCTGTATTTCTTTCTGATGCACATAATGATTCGCTGACGTGTCAAACTGCTGCATTCTGGCACCAACTACAGGGAAGGAGGACTGACGCAATGGCAGATTTATTTTTCTGCCTTATGTCAGTGGCTGGTATTGGCTGCCTTCCCGAGTACTTGATACCTTAAAATAAGGCTAGTGTTGGTCCAATACCGATACCTGGTAGCGGTAATCGCCCATCCCTAATCGTCTAGACATAAAATATGTTTTTCTAAATAAATGGAGAAAAGATCAAAGAAAATGGCAATTCATTTCATGTAATTTGAAGGAAAATACTATATTGGGATATATATCATTAAGGTGTAAAATTGTGTCCATATCACACAGCACTAGTTGTGCACCTGTTTAAAATCTTGTTGGAATTTAGATCATCTCACATATCTCTGACATCAGGAAGTCAACAACTCAACCACCCGAGGGTCACATGACCGCAAAGTGCTCGTTCTTCGTCTCGTTTCTCTGCTTTGGTTTCCATCCATGCGACATGTTTGCAACGCTGCGTGTCTTGCCTCAGAGCCTTTTTTTCTAAATGTCTATTGCTGCTCTAATTTGCCGAAGTTCTGTTTTCTTCCTTTTCCTGCCTCCCCGCCCTCTGATTGGCTGCCCCGTTGCCACCAAATTGACTACAATTACTCCGCTGCAACCACAGCTGTATAGTTTGTATATACAATGTGTGTGCGTTTTCGTGTGTGAGTGCGCGTGTGCACTCAGTGGTGCATACCCGCCTATAAGAGGCTTCAGCTTGGCTATAAACATTAGTGCACATATCATGTGTGTGTGAATATGCAAACACAATGCATGTTCATGTATGGTGTGTACTGGCACAAAATATATACTGTATGTTATTTGACTTTAAGGTGTACCCCTGCTGTGTGGCGGGTTCATGATTTTTGCCACCGCTATATTGTGCCTTTTTAAGCAATTTTGTTTTGTGGATTTTACAGTACGGAAACATGTCCAAATTTGCGTGCATTCACTGTGGTACCACGTTGTGCCTACAACATGCCATTTGAAGGTGTATAGTGGCGGTGACAACGATGTTAATTTCCGTTAGCCCGTCTATGGCATTTTGCATTATACAATAACACTAAGCTGGAGGACTTTTGTTAGATGAAACGATATGGTTTGCTTGAAAATTAGGGTGTTTGTGTGCACATACTACACGTTCCTACTCCGGAATCACTGGTTAGTGTGTTTGTGCGCGTGTGTGTGTCTAGGCTAAATGTGTCTTTGTGTCCGCTCAGCTGGCATCAATCAGTGTATGCATGGAAGCCGGTACCAACAATGGAGCCCTTCACTGGACCCTCAGCCTTTTATCAATACACACACACACACACTTCAGAGGGTCTCGGGGGAGGGTGGTCCGCTCGTGTGTGTGTGTGTGTGTGCTGGTTAGGTTGAATTTAACACACTCCGTACGGTCAGAACGGTACACGAGGATTGGAGGAATTCAGCATTGACCAGGTTGTGGCTTCTTTGACTTTGCTGACTTCAGCTTTTTGTTTTTTTTCTCAGGACCACTGACTTGAGTTTCACAAGTAGCGGGTGCATTTGGTACCTGGGCCTTCAGTGAGGACTCCACCCATCCGACTTATTCCACCTCTCAATGCCACCACTATCACATCATTACAAACCACAATCAACATTCATCTAATAACATGCACAAAACGTAAAAAATGCAAATACAATGTCTTACTTACCAGAGATGGCGATTATTAAATGTATTAATAATGTGTGCAGATTGCTACAGACGAATTTTGCTCGTTGAACAGTGTTGCTCGAACCAACCAATCAGAGGATGGAAAAGTGCTGATGTCATCGAGGGCCAGCGAGTTGGCCCTGTAAGGACCATTTTGAAAACTGATTGGTTAAAGAAACAGTCCCATTGCTAATACAGTTTAAATGACATCGGCCAACACTACCAATTCTCAAGCCCCTGGGCAGATTAGATTGACATGGCGACGCATGGAGACTAAAATCCGATTTGACAAAAAAAATCCAACATCCACATGACATGCAGTTATGTTCTGGAAGCAGTGTAGCCAAAATAAATGTTACAAAATGAAGAGAATAGACTGTTGGGAATAAATTGATACAATTTCATGCAACAAATAGGTTGTAAATGTATATCACTGCTTAGTGATAGTGTCTTACTATGAAGTAAAGTTTTTTTCCATGAATGCTTTCCACTACTGTATGACATTTCTGCATAGTAATAGGAAAAAATAATTTTACTAGGGAGTCACAACTACTCGTGGGCATTTTTCAAGGATCAAGGATATCATATGAATGCTCAGCTTTCCATAGGTCACATTGGGTAGTGACAGTTTTTTTCCTGTATTTGTGTCCAAGCACTTTAGTCCAAGTGTCCTGTTGCAGTGGTTGAGTTTCTTATGGTGTTTTCCAATATGGGTGTTCTTCACAGATCTCCTGAATCCATTTGTCAAGTCAATGTGGTCCATTAGTCCAGGATCTGCTTTCTCCCAGGCGTCGGGCCTGTCTTCACTTGTCATCCTTATCGCTCTGTCATTTCTCGTTCTCGATGTTCTGGACAGACCCTTGCTGAGGTTCAGAGTTCATGTCACTCGAAGTCTTAAGTTGCACCTTTTAAATATTGCTCTCAAAGCCGGCATTCGCTTTCTGTTTGCCGGTTTTCTAGGTCACTGCAAGGACGCACCACGGGGCCCGGCTCTTAAGTGCTTGTCGGTATGTTTAGCTGAACGCTATGCTAAGCACGCGCTCCTTTTTTCCTCTCCCAACCCAGCGCGGACATCAGATAAGCGTCTCTAATAAAGTCGGCTCTTGCTAAAACTTTGGGAATACTTCATGGGGAATTGGGAATATTTACCGCCGCACTAAAAATGTTGATAGATAGATATGGTAGATATGATTGATAGAGTCGACGGATACAGTACACGTGTACAGTGAGCGATAGATATCATTGGTAGATATATACAGTAGTTAAGTAGATACATTAGAAACAATGGCTAAATATGGTAACCACGGTAGATTAGATAGGTAGAGACAGTAGACAGACAGAAACAGTAGATGGAGGATGGAGGATGGATAGATGTTTTTAATTGTATATTATTGACAAGTGAGGACAGACCTTAAGCTGGATATCATTTATTTGATATCAAGGATATCAAATAAATGCTCAAACGGGTTTCCACAGGCGTTTGATGCTAAGACATCAGAGCTGCACTCACGAGGAACGATGAGAAACGTTTGCTCGTCCCGCTCTACTCATGGAAAGAAAAGATAGAAGACCTATTTGGAGATCCAGCCTGGTCATCCTACCGGCCTCCATGTTGGTGACTGGCCGGGCAGGAAGTGGCTGTACACAGTCTGGCTCACGTGTCAGTCTCTGACCGCCAGAGTCATCGGAAGAGGTGCGGGAGGGCTGTGTGCCATGGTGGCTGGGGGGTGTTTTCATGTTTATGTTTTGCTTTGAAAGGTTTCCATCCGAGCTGCTCACCTGGCACAGTTGGAGATGCGGCTTGGAGGAATGACTGGGAATGGGTGGAAAAATATATATACAACGTACCTTGCGGACAAAAGTAATAGGACATCAGAAGTGGAAATATTGGGTTATTATTGGGTAGTTTAGTATTGTTTAGGTCACAGGTGTCAAACTCAAGGCCCGGGTGCCAGAGCCAGCCAGTTATAGCATTTGTTCTAATGAATGAAAATGTCAGTAATACGTTCCAGCCCCAAAAAGACGACCAACAAAAACGTAACATGGTTTTTAATACAAAAGATACAGTACGCTCTACAGTACAGTGGTGCCTTGAGAACGTACCGGCTTACAATTTTTTGCTTTAACTTGCGAGCCAAAATTTGAGATACGAGTTGCTGTATAGTTGCCGTGAACTCAGCTCAACTCACTTCACAACAAGCAGCAGTTTGGCAGATTCACAATTCTTCAAAAAAGAGGCTTCGAGCTGTTTATTTCAACTCCCAGATGAAGTTTACTGTCAAACTAAGCATAAAATTAAGATAATTACATACAGTGGGTACGGAAAGTATTCAGACCTCCTTAAATTTTTCACTTTGTTATATTGCAGCCATTTGCTAAAATCATTTAAGTTTATTTTTTTTCCCCTCAATGTACACACAGCACCCCATATTGACAGAAAAAAACAGAATTGTTAAAATGTTTACAGATTTATTAAAAAAGTATTCAGACCCTTTACAGAGTGTTTAGTAGAATCACTCTTTTGAGCTAATACAGCCATGAGTCTTTTGGGGAATGAAGCAACAAGTTTTTCACACCTGGATTTGGGGATCCTCTGCCATTCCTCCTTGCAGATCCTCTCCATTTCTGTCAGGTTGGATGGTGAACGTTGGTGGACAGCCATTTTCAGGTCTCTTCAGAGATACTCAATTGAGTTTAAGTCAGGGCTCTGGCTGGGCCATTCAAGAACAGCCACGGAGTTGTTCTGAAGCCACTCCTTTGTTATTTTAGCTGTGTGCTTAGGGTCATTATCTTGTCGGAAGGTGGACCTTCGGCCCAGTCTGAGGTCTTGAGCACTCTGGAGAAGGTTTTCATCCAGGATATCCCTGTACTTGGCCGCATTCATCTTTCCTTCGATTGCAACCAGTTGCCCTGTCCCTGCTGCTGAAAAACACCCCCACAGCATGATGCTGCCACCACTATGCTTCACTGTTGGGACGCTATTGGACAGGTGATGAGCAGTGCCTGGTTTTCTCCACACATACTGCTTAGAATTAAGGCCAAAAAGTTCTATCTTGGTCTCATCAGACCATCCATCCATCCATCCATCCATTTTCTGAGCCGCTTCTCCTCACTAGGGTCGCGGGCGTGCTGGAGCTTATCCCAGCTGTCATCGGGCAGAGAATCTTATTTCTCACAATGTTGGAGTCCTTTGGGTGTTTTTTAGCAAACTCCATGCAGGCTTTCGTGTGTCTTGCGCTGAGGAAAGGCTTCCGTCGGCTCACTCTGCCATAAAGCCCCAACTGGTGGAGGTGATGGCTCACTCTAAAACTTTCTCCCATCTCCCGACTGAATCTCTGGAGCTCAGCCACAGTGATCTTTGGGTTCTTCTTTACCTCTCTCACCAATGCTCCTCTCCCCCGATTGTTCAGTTTGGCCGGACGGCCAGCTCTAGGAACGGTTCTGGTCATCCCAAAAGTCTTCCATTTAAAGATTATGGAGGCCACTGTGCTCTTAGGAACCTTAAGTGCAGCAGAATCTTTTTTGTAACCTTGGCCAGATCTGTGCTTTGCCACAATTCTGTCTCTGAGCTCTTCAGGCAGTTCCTTTGACCTCATGATTCTCATTTGCTCTCACATGCACTGTGAGCTGTAAGGTCTTCTATAGACAGGGGTGTGGCTTTCCTAATCAAGTCCAATCAGTATAACCAAACACAGCTGGACTCCAATGAAGGTGTAGAACCATTTTAAGGATGATCAGAAGAAATGGACAGCACCTGAGTTAAATATATGAGTGTCACAACAAAGGTTCTGAATACTTATGGCTGTGTGATATTTCAGTTTTTCTTTTTTTAATAAATATGCAAAAATTTCAGCAATTCCATTTTTTTCTGTCAATATGGCGTGCTGTGTGTACATTAATGAGGAAAAAAATGAACTTAAATGATTTTAGCAAATGGCTGCAATAAAACAAAGAGTGAAAAATTTAAGGGTGTCTGAATTCTTTCCATACCCACTGTATGTATTTAAAACAACCACATCACTTTGAGCATCTGACAGTTTAATGCTAACATGCAATGCAAAACGCTATAGACGGGCTAACGAATAGCATTGATATTCACAGTGTTATAACCCTTTTAAGGAACGGATATTTGAACTCAAGCGGTATGTAGACAGACCATATAACAATACTCACAGGCATACATTCTTTATCCTCCTTGACAAATGACTAATATTGCTGCAGCTTACCGCATCAATTGTCAAACTCTTCTTAGTGTGTGACTCTGTATTATACTGCACCCGGCTGTGGCCAAGGGTGTAATTTCCTTTGTTTTATATTAAGATTGAAACATCAACTGGGAGTGGCAATAAACATCTTGAATCCTCTTTTTTGAAAAAAATTGTTCACTATCTGCCAAACCACTGCCACTTTAAATTGTCTACTTCATGTTTCATCTGTTCCAGCTCCAGTTCGCCCACGACCCTAGAGAGGATAAGCGCTATGGAAAATTGATATTTTCCAAGACTTCAGATTTCAAATTCAATGTGTTGTAAACAATCAAATGCAGGGGCAATTGTCTCTATGTTATACTATGACGAGGTGATTTTCCATTTCTGTAATTTTCACATTGTCACGGAGGCAAACCATAACTATGACAATAATAATCACCTCATCATATTATTACATGTACACAATGAATTGATAGATAGCTAATTCTGAAAGAAGAAGGAAAGGGAAGGGAAAAAAAATATTTGTTGTTTAGGGAAGTTCCACCTGCTGAAGTGTTATATTGTATTTATGTGACAGAGAATAATCCATACATAGTGTGTAGGGAACGAGTGAATGATTCCGAATGCAGCGACTGCGTTCGGAATCATTCACTTGTTCCCTACTTCCTAATCACCACATGGGATTTTTTGTGAACTTTTTACCAGAGTATCTAGGTCCACAATATAAAAATCGCTATATAATGACTGTCGTTGCGGGTCGCGGTGGTCCAGGTGATGTCTCTGGCGGAGGCGGCAGAGGACAACGTTTGCCAGTTGGAGGAGGCCTTCGTGCGTCTGAGAAGCTCCACGCAGCTGCTGGTGCTGCTGCTGTCACTGTGGCAGGGCCTCACCCCCGAGCAGACCGACATCCTGGAGGCCACCATGGTGCCGATGCTGCAGGACACGCCGCAATTGGTATGTACGCGTGAATGCTCGCTCGCTCGCTCACTCACTCACTCACATTCTAATATGTTCTCACACACGCTCACATTCAGACACTGACACACGTACACTCACACGGTCGCTCACGTAATCACAGAACACACTAGCTTACTCATTCATTCATTCACTCACTCACACACACACACACACGCACACACACTATTACTCACTCACGCTCTCAGACACACACATCAGCTGTGCACTATAGTAAGTGTGTACCTGTTTATGATTGAAGCATTCAAGAGCAAATACATGCGCACACACAAAGTCAAGGTTACTGAGGGTGTGTGTGTGGGGGGGATGCCGTTGGTGGGTGTGTACGTGTCTTAGTGCATGTTTGTGTGTGGGGTGGGGAATGTGGGCTTGGGTAAGTGGGCGTTCGTGTAAGTGTGTGAGTGTATCTGTGTGTCTTAATTGTGTCATTTTTTTCCATTGCTCTGATCAATCTCTCATTTACACTTTGACTATTCTAAGCCTCCTACAACAATAGCACACGCTCTCGCTCACACACGCATGCATGCACACGCACGCACGCACGCACACACACACGCACTCATACACACACACAGCAGATATAGAGATTGAGCACACCCTATTTAAAATCCAACTTGCACTACAATAAATACATATTTTTTTTTAAAGTCATGAAAAATTCTAACCTTTTCAGTTCCAGTGAAAAAGAAACATATTTATTTGAGGAGGGTTCAATTGTACGTACATTTAACAAATATATTATTTTAGGTACATAAGAATACATTTTAAGCGATTATATCAAAATGACCAGAGATATTACGTCATCATCAGCATGGTTGCATTGAAATGAGCATTTTCTTACTATGAGACAAGCTAAAAAGTACATTTATGCTGTCGTCCTTAATTCCACTGCACAAATTCTGACAATCCGTACAATACCACGGTAACCTCGCAGGGACAACTCACGAACGCTCTATCGATTGTATTTCGTATTCTGATTTTCGAACCCTCTCCGTTCACAGAGAGAGCATTACGTTTCACATTGAAAAATGAGCTCTTCTAAGCAATCCAGTACAGTGAAGACGAAGACGAATGAACGGTAATCACGTCGCACTAAACACACTGGGCCAGAGTCAACAGTGCCACAAGTGGAGACGTCGTAAATGTGATCCAGCTGAGCTATAAAACATTCCAGAAATGTTTTTTAAAAAATGAACACAGCTGCAAGGAGCTTTTTCTTCTTCTCCCCCCATAAAGTTGATGGAGACCAGAAAAGGGCTGTACAGACGCAACACACACAATTATTTATATGTGCTTAAATAGAGACAAGTGTGTGAGGGGAGAAGATGAAATGATGTCAGGCTTGATGAAGAAGACAAAATGTCTCTTACTGAAGCTACCTGAATGTTCCTTCTTTTCCAACTTACTCCTTTCCAAACCAAGCTCCACTAATAGTCATTGTTCCTGTATAGCGGAGAGCTCTGCTTGTACGTGTTGCTGCTCCGTGTGTGTTAAAGTAGCAGTTTGAAGTTTTAGAATTACCTTAACGTCGATGCTAGTTTCCATGATCCCATCTTCACGTCATATTTTAGTATTAATTCTATTAGTATTATTGATTCTCTTTCTGTAGCTGTCGGGTAGAAACCACATATGCCCTCATGTGATCAGTTTAATACTTTTGTTTTTATAACCCGATACTATTGGTCTGTCCCCACGTTATCTGTTATTTTTAGCCATTATCAACCACATTAAAGTGTTGAAAATCGCTTGAGAACTGACCTGTCTGAGAAGTGTCGTAAAACTCAGCCTGCGGGAGCTGTGTGGAATTATGTCGCCTCAAGATTGAACGTCTGGATGTTATATCGTCACTCACGTCTCAGGCTACGTTCACAGACGTTCACCGAATACAGATTCTTTGTTAAATATGACCTTTTGTATTCAATCGCTTTGTAAAAAGAAATGCGACCTCTACTATGAACGGAATGTGTCTGTGAAGTGACATGCATGCACTCAAAACGACGTGTTTTGTTGATGTTGGTACGCAACAATATCTGATAGGAATATAAGTTAGCAACTTGGACAATGCGGTGTTGGGAACTCAAGCAAGATGGCGTTTTTTGGATTATATAGTATATTATAGTACTAACCAAAATATGAATTGTAATAATAGAAACGCCTAATGCTCTGTAATGAAACAAGTGAGAGAGATATTTTTCCAGATAATTCTGTGATGTGAGGAAGTGATTGTGATCCTGATGGATCCTCAGGAGATGGTGAGGAGAGTCAGTGTAGCGCAGCTTATTCTCACACGGCCGTGACTCCTCTTCAGCTCCTCCGATGACTTTCCCAGGGCCAGACGGCTCAGGATGTCATGCCGTCCGTCTGGAGCGTTCTCCTCCTCGTTGGGATCGCTCCAAGGTGCAAAGCTAGTCCGGGGTTAAGCATTTCTTAGCAGCCAGCCAGGATTCTGTCAATCGTACATGAGATTCTTGTCTCACTTGTTCAATTATTCAAGTGAATGAATTCTGTATATCTTTCCATAAATGAATCTTTAGGACAACGAGAAGCTTTTGGAACAACACTGAAGGCTGTAAGGCATCGGTGTCAAACTTATTTTTGATGGAAGTCTAAAGAAAGTCTTCACTCTGCTCTGTGGGAGATATTACTGTTGGGGACCTTCTCTGCCTCATCTTCTTGCTGTTACGCTGCATCTCTTCCAGTAGACCTCTGTGTTGCCTGGCAGCTTGTGGAACAACGTGGTACAACACTGAAGACGTACAACTCTACATTCGGGAGCATTAACAATGCTTCACTTTTTTGCTTTTCTACTTCTACATGTCAGAGTCCGCACTGTTTAGCCTTTTGACCTTTCTTAAATAAGGCCATGGATGGGGAATATCTTGCTTATCTGCAGTTCACTTTACCTCTTCCTATTTAGAGTGCTGTGAAAAAGTCTTTGTCCCTTTCTCAAATTCAACATGAGTCAACATAAAATACAGTTTTTAAATGATGATTTTATTCAACGACATTTTACATTTACTTGGCTTATCTTTGTCTGATGTTTACATTTGTTTGCTGTTTTTCAACATTAAAGTGGGGAAACCATGCAAATAAAAGGGATTTTTAGAAGGGGTGAATACTTTTTCACTGCACTGTACGTCATTTTTACGTTATGTCGTGATCTGCAAAAAGTTGAAAAAAGTAACTACAGTACTTCCCCCTCCATTGCGGGGTTATGCTCCAGACCACCCTCACAATAATTCCAATCTGCGATACAGAGAAACCCTACTTAAATACATCCTTGGCATTTTGTCATCACATTTATGGCGCTTACATTTCTTTAAGGTCTTTAAGCACGTTTCAAACAACACAAACGCATACAGTATCACATCTCGATAGAGAGCAAGAGCAATGGATAACACAAAGGTGTTGTACAGCAATTTTTAATAACACTTATAAAAAGAATCCGCAATTTAGGACGGAGTAGAAAGTATGGATAAATGTTTTCAAATGCACAGGTTAGAAGTAAAAAATAAATACCTGACGAATCTACTTCAGTACAGTAACAAACTATTTGTACTAAGTACTTAGTTTGCACTTGTACTTGTACCCAGCATTGGGAACATCTACATCTGCCTTCATTTGAGTATGTAACATCACCTTCTCATCTGTCATCATGTGGTCTTCTTGACCCTGCTCGCAAGTCTCTCTCTTTTCTTCTTCTCTTCTTCTTGTTCTGTCAACTCGTTCTTTTCTCCCTGTCAGTGTGTGTGTGTGTGTGTGTGGTTGGTCATTAGAGGCTTGATGACCTGTCATTAGGACTCATTAGGGGCCTATCAACATGGCGGCAGGCAGGGAGGAGGAGACGGGGGGGGGCGCTCTAGAGGGGAGAGAGACGAGCTGGCAACAGACAAGTGTGTGTGTTTTGTGTGTGTGTGTGTGTGTGTGTGGGCAGGTGGATTGTAGGTAGGCTTTTTTTTTATGTGTATCATAGTGTGTGACTACGTGTGTTTGTGTACAATATGTTGGGGTCGGTAGATTGGTAAGGTGTGTGTGGGTGCATATGAGTGTGAGTGCGCACGTGTGTGGGAAGATCGGTGGATTAGTGTGTGTGTGTGTGTTAAGGTTGCATCAAAGTGACCTTTGTCTCCCCCCAAGGGCTGGGAGGAGAGCTGCGACGCGGCCGTGTCGCACCTCCTGAGGACGTGTCTGTCCCGCAGCCCCAAGGACCAGGCCACCACGCTGGCCCAGGCCGGGGGGCCCATGCTGGGTCTGCCCCGGGACACGGCCCGCCTCAAGAAGCACATCACGCTGTTGTGCGAGCGCCTCGCCAAAGGAGGGCGCCTCACGCTGGCCTCCGAGGCCAACGTCCAGGTCCCCGCGCGGGTCCAGAACTTGGCCGCCCCCGGTGAGTCCCACACCGGGTCCAATTTTGTTTTTGAAATTACCCAACAGCCATGTTAAAAGTCAATTTAATAATGACGCATTTCAACACATTTCTCCTTTCTCCACATTTCCTACACTCGCTGCCTCCTCCTTCCTTTCTTTCCTTCACATTCACCCTTATTCCCATTGTCCTTGACTCCTTCCTTGGGTCCCCCTTCCTCCTTCTTTCAGTCTCTCTATCCTTCACTTCTGCTTTCTCCAAGCTCCTCCTTTCTTTAATTTTTCCTTTCCCTTATCAAATCCTTGTTCCCTTTCCCTTTCCTTAATTCTTTGTGTGCATGCCCTCCAGCCTTCCCTTCCTCCCTTTACCTCCTATGCATCCTCCTTTCTTGTCCCTCTTTTCCCACACTCCCAACCTCATGCTTTTCTGCCTTCACACCGTCTTTCCCTTATTGCGTCCTTCCCTAGCTTCCTTGGTCCCTATTCTCTTCCCTCCTTCTCCTCGAGCACCTTCTTTCCTTCTCTCTCTCTCTCTCTCTCTCACACACACACACACACCAAACAGGCTCTGTAAACAGTGATTTATTTGCCGTCTGAGATGTTGCTTTTTCACTCAGCCGTAAAGGTACACACTTGTTTATTTTCCCAACAACACTAACGGCAAATGTTTCCCCCTACACACACACACACACACACACACATACATATGATGGGATGGTGCACAAAAAGCCCCACTTGGTGTGGGTTTTTCTCTGTGTAATTGAGTGTAAATAATAGCTTTTGGGTGGTATAACATTGCAGCACTTCAACACAGGCTGAGATGGACACACACAAACACACACACACAGCATTAAAATGGACTTAAAAGCAACAATCTCATTATTTGGAGCATGAAAGATCCGATGGGTTTTTCGATAGTAGCTGTTCACAGTGAACCCCGCAATAGTTGAAATTCAGCGATAAACATTTGATCTGCTGTATTTTTCATGTAGTTCTATAGTAGGAAATGAGCATCGATGTTTCAAACAACTGCTACTTTAACAGACGCAGAACAGCAACACATACGAACAACACATCCTCTCTGCTTTGTGGGGAAAATGACTCATTCTGGGATCTTTTCTCCCCACATTTATTGGACAATGAAAAGACAAAAAGAGATGCAAGCATGTTGGGGTTCTTTCAAGAAAAATGTACAATTTGGTATTTGCTTTCTATTTGCTGTTTCAGTCTCATTTTCCTTTTTTTGGTTATTGATCCAATCGAAGTTCAAAGTTACACACGTGCACGGCTTGCACAGTGTGTGTGTGCGCGCGTGTGCGCGCGCTGCAGTTATTTTCACAGTGCAGCGCTGGTCGCTGTGGTTTAAGGCCTGCGTCTATTTTAGACTTAAAGAGAGGGGAGAGGATGGGCTTGCCGCGTGTGTGCGTGCAGATAGTGTATTGTAGGTTTGTGTGTACATGCATGTTTTTGTGTGTGTGTGCGTGCATGCGCGTATGGATAAAGTATGTAATGTGTATGTACATGCGCACATATGGGCTCTATATTTGTGTGTGTGTGTCAGGTCTTGATGCAGCTGTCTTTGTTGTGTTGCTGCAGCGTTTTTCAAATTGAAGAGTGGAGCTCCCCGCAGTTCTAAAAATAAATGTCGGACGATCAATGATTAACACAAGCCTCCGCCTCCTCCAGGAAATATTGTTGATGTCACACACACACACACACACACATACAATCATGTACACACACAAACACATACAGTGGAGTGCAGTTTGGAATGAACACATTGTGTTGCGAGGCAGTTTTTCAGGTCCCACTGAAGACACTGCTAAAAGGGGGCGGTAGTACTTTTGAGAGGTCCAGGAACTTCACAGGGAGGTGCGTTTCAAACCCAGGAACTTTTGGAGAACCATTCTGTGTTTGGACCAAAGTCACTGCAGTGAAAGCTCTCTATATCACAGTGCTTCATTCATGCATCCCCCAAAATATTGCAGATTTTTGCGTGATTGATTGTTGCTTGAAAAAGTGAGGCATGGAGAGTCTCTGTCACTGAAATGCACGAGTGCAGTCAATGAATGGGCCGATCGTTGCCAACAGCCTCTGAAATATCCAGTCTCTCCTTTATTTCTTGCCCGTTTCTTCTCTTTGTATTATTATAATGTAGCGACGTTGGCCAGGCCAATGCGTTGTTCTTTGACAAATGGCACAATGTTGTTTGTGGTTCAATAAGAAAATAAGCGCAAAACGATCAGCTCACCAGGGATCGCAGTTTCTCGGTTTCAGTGAGTTGTTCTGAATATGTGAGGGTCAACGGCCGACAATTGTTCAGTTCAGTCACGTTTGCTCAGTGTGCCTGGCAGGCTTTAAAGTAGCAGTTATTTGAAGGGTTAATATTACAATAACATATCAACTAATTTCTCTCAGCTGACTCCTTAGGTGAAATCAAATGGTTTGTTTGAGCATTTTGGTGTTTGAATATGCAATGTTGAATTGTCTTTTGTCGAAATGTGTTAGTTTTCCGGCAAAGTTCAACTGGGAGTGATAAATAAACAGCTTGAATAAACATGCTGAGCCTCTTATTAGCAGAACTATGTGAGCAAAAGTGTTCTTTTGGTTTCCTCAAATTGATGTTATACGATAGTCTCCCATTTCTTGACAGCATTAGAGTGTGAACATACGCTAAAGAATACAACATTTTCATGTGTTTCAAGCTTATGGGAGAGGTAACTATATATATATATATATATATATAAATCCGCAATACAGAGAGTCCATATAATTTTATGTACGTGGGTGTGGGTATGGAAAGTATTCAGACCCTCTTTTTTTATCTTGCAGCCATTTGCTAAAATCATTTAAGTTCATTTTTCCCACATGAATGTACACACAGCACTCCATAGTGACAGAAAAAAAACGGAATTGTTGAAATATTTGCAGATTTATTCAAAATGAAAAACTGAAATATCACAAAGCCCTAAGTATTCAGACCCTTTGCTCAGTATTCAGTAGAAGCACCCTTTTGAGCGAATACAGCCATGAGTCTTTTTATATGGACGGGTCTTGGACTGCATCACTCTACGAAACAGGGTTTCAATGTATTGTATACAATTCAAACAATAAAACAAAAGCAACTTTTGTGTTTAAGTACATTTCAGTCTGTGCTTTTACCCAAGTAAAAGAGTTGAATCAGTAGTTCTACTTTCACCGCTTTTTCTTTCTTTCTATCTTTACTTCTACTGCAGAGACTACAGACTGCAGACTTTTGCCAGTTCTGCCTGCAATGTACTAAGAACCACAAGTTCTTGGTGGATTCGGTACAAAAACGTTTGAGTGTTTCTTCCTCCCGTGTATGTGTTTGTTGGATATACAGTGTGTGTGCGTTTGTTTGTGTGTCTTATGTACATGCGTTGAGGCTGTAAATAGCGTGAAGGCCGCAGGCAAATTGGCGCTGTCGGCACTGCCGTGTCACCCTCACGTTGAGGCCGCAGCCTCCCGGAATAAAGCAGGAATGTGCTGATGAGAAGCAAAACACACGCTGGAAGTATTCTGGGATGCAGCCGACGCGCTAGCTCCACAAAAGTGTCGCCCGGACGACAAACCCAAACCGTCAAACCCAAGTGTTCTTCCAGCTGTTGTTGACGCACCCAAACTCTACTTTTATTTTTATTTTTCACATTTTTGAAGCGCAATCGAGCAGAACCCGCATTGTCTGTCTTTTTGCACAGCGGAAATGCAAAAATCTCCCGACCCAAACATTCTGTGAATGATGTTCTTCATTTTTAGCATCCGCCAGGGAAAAGAAATCCACTTCTACAGCACTCTGTCCCAATAAGAACAGTATTGATTTTCAAGATATAATGGTAACATGGAACTTTTATTTCAAGTCTGAGTAAAAGAGCTACATTTACCTTGAAGGAGAAGTTTATTTTTTATACACAAACATGAGTAAAGTGTCTGTCTGTCTGTCTGTCTGTCTGTCTGTCTGTCTATCCACCCATCCATCCATATTTAAACTTTAGAATAGGTTAACTCGACCCATGTAAGAAGGGTCTAAGTTTGAGTAGAAAATGAAAAGTATATTTAAAAATAAGTTTCAATGTTACAGTTTAAAAGTACATTTGAAAAAATAGGCCTACTTTAAATGTACGATTAGAAGATAATGTTAAAGCACAAATAAAATGTCAAACTTATGGTTTATGACAAAAATAGAAGCTTTAACTTAACATTTTAAAGGAGAATTTAATTCTTGGAATTTATGATCAGTTTTATGAACTTTTCATGATTACTAATCGAAGCGTTTATAACATAATTAAAAGGTAAGGTAAAAGTCAGTTATATTATTTGTAGAATGTATTATATATACTGTCATATTTATTTATATTTGATGATATTATTTGATGATTTATTCCTAACGGTTTTATTTATCAACCAGTTCAGGGTGTACCCCGCCTCGTGGCCGAAGATAGCTGGGATGGGCGCCAGCACTCCCGCGACCCTTGTGAGGAGAAGTGGCTCAGAAAATGGATGGATGGATAGATGTTTTATTTATTTGTAAATGCTATTCAATTCTTTTTTTGATATTTTTTTTTATGTTATCATGTATCGCTTTGCCAACTTCCATTCTGCTTTCACTTTTCATACTGAGCAGCAGCTCCGAAACGCAGCGCCCGTTTCTTACCTGATGTTGATGTAAGACTGAGGTTCACACGCGCACACACACACACGAAATTACTAGACAGCGTTGAAGAGGGGAAAAATGCCCAAAAGTCTCTGGCCTTAGAAAAACACCTGCCCAATTAAGAGCAAGGCATATCCAATTTCAAACAACTGTGTGTGTGTGTGTGTGTACGTGCGTGTTTGTCTGCATGTGAGAGAGAAGCCACATGCTGTGCTCTCACCAAGCTGAACAAGAGTGGCTTTAGAAAGGCCAGGATAAATATTAGAGAGGGTTTAAGCTAATCTTCACACACACACACGGTGGGGGGAGGTGGAGACACACACACATTCTCAGACAACTTAAGGTCGAGATGATAGCAGACGCGCATGCAGTCAGCAGTCTCCTAAACGCGCATCCACACACACACTTACACACACATAGAGAGGGGACACAAAGGCAACATGTGTGCAGTGGATGTTAAAGGAAAGCCGCGTGAAACTGGGAATGATCCTCAGGGACGAGAGGAAATGAAGAGTGAGCCAAGAGCCATGAGGGTAGGGGGAGGAGGGTTGGAAGGAGGAAAAGAGGATGAGGGAGGAGGAAGAGAAGGAAAGGGGAAGATGAGAAGGAGAAGGGAGCGAAAGCAGGGATCGAATGATGAAGATGAGGCACGGGAAAAGGAGCAGAGGGTGGACACTGCAGGAAGGAGGGAGGATGATGAGAAGAAGAGAAGGGAGGAAAAGAGGAGGAAGGAGAAAAAGAGAAGCAAATGGGGAGTAAGACGGAGGGATAAGACGAGTCAGAGGAAGGAGAAGGAGAGAAAACTGAGATGGGAGAAAGCAGGGAGGAAGGAGAAGAGGAGCAGAGGGTGAAAAAAAGCCACGTGGACTGATGAGGAGGATGAGAAGAGGATGAGGAAGGGGTGATGAGGAAATGGGTTGAAAGAAAGCGGAGAGGAATGAGGAACAGATAGACAAGGAAGTTGAAGTAAATAAGGAAGAGGAGGAAGAGATAAGGAAGGTAGACAAGCAGGGATGATTGAAAAAGTGGAATGGGTAGGAAGAGAAGGAATCGGAGAAAGAAGGGAGGAATGAAGAAGGGATAAGCAGAAGGAGGGATGTGAAGAGGAGTAGCAGATGGAAAGTAAAAGGAGGATTGGAGGATGACAAAAGCAGGAAGGAATGAAGATGACAAAACGCAGAGACAGGACAAAGAAGGGAGGGATAAGAGGGAGCGAAAGGAAGAGCAGATGGGTCGAAAGCAAGAAAGATGAGGAGAAAGCCTGGATGGAAGGATGGGAGGAAGAGGGAAAGCTGGATGGATGGATGAGAAAAAACTATGAGGAGCAGCAATGAGGAAGGGGGGATGAGAAGATGTGAGGGAAGAGGAGGCTTGAGATGATCAAAGTGAGGCAAAGGGCTTGAAGAAAAGTACAGGGAGGAATGAAAAAGAGGTCAAAGGGCAGGGAAGTCGTTGGAAATGAGGAAGAGGAGGACGTGGGAGAGGAAGCAGGTAATAATGAGGAGGAGAAGAAAAGGATGAGATGGAAGAAATGAGGAGGAGAAGAAAAGGATGAGATGGAAGAAATGAGGAGGAGATTGGGGGGGGGGGGGAACGAGAGGATTGAGGAGGAGGAGGAGGAGGATGAAGAGAAGGAGGCGGGGAGGAGGGACGGACGGCAGACAAGGCGTCCAATTCATCCACCTCAGGAGCTCCTTAAATCCCTCAATGATCGCTGGACTCTAGCGGGGATTTGCTCATACGCACACACGCACACACACACGCACACATACCCATATACTCATGTTATTCGATGCTTCTTCGTCTGTGATCAATCATCTGACATCATAATGACGCTCCTGCTTCATTCCTGTGCTTTAGTTAGAGTTAGATTTTGTTTTCTACACACTTTATTGTCATTGTTCGCAAAGACAACTCTTGGCTGTTTTTGATCTTTTCAGAATTTTACAACAGTGAGTTCCACCCAATGAATTGGATTGGTCGAGAGTCATTCCATGGGTGTCGTCAAGACTTAACTTTACATATATCACTCTGTCTCAAAGGTGTTCTTAATGCTCAGTGGTTATCTGTGTGGGTTATGCCAAACGATTTTATCAGCTTGGGGTGCCAACAAGGCACACAAAAAAGGAAAATGAAAAAGAAATGTGACACAAATAGTGACACCATTGACTATTTTACAACTGATTATTCTATCGATTATTCCATCGATCAATCAAATAATCAGATGCAAATCTATTTGCAAAACCTTATTTGAATTATTGTTTATTAACCGATTATTGTTGTTTTACATTGAGATGCGACACAGGGCAAAGGTAGAGGTGGCAAAGGCCAAACAAGAGGCATATGATGACATGCATGGCAGGTTGGACACCAAAGAAGGAGAAAAAGATCTATACAGGTTTGCCAGACAGAGGGATAGAGATGGGAAGGGTTTGCAGCAGGTTAGGGTGATTAAGGATAGAGATGGAAATATGTTGACTGGTGCCGGTAGTGTGCTAGATAGATGGAAAGAATACTTCGAGGAGTTGATGAATGAGGAAAATGAGAGAGAAGGGAGAGTCGAAGAGGCAAGTGTGGTGGACCAGGCAGTGGCAATGATTAGTAAGGGGCAAGTTAGAAATGCATTAAAGAGGATGAAAAATGGAAAGGCAGTTGGTCCTGATGACATTCCTGTGGAGGGAGAGAAGCATATAGGAGAGGTGGCTGTGGAGTTTTTGACCAGCTTGCTCAATAGAATTCTAGCGCGTGAGAAATAGCTGAGAAATGGAGGAAAAGTGTGCTGGTGCCCATTTTTAAGAACAATGGTGATGTGCAGAGCTGTGGCAACTATAGAGGAATAAAGTTGATGAGCCACACAATGAAGTTATGGGAAAGAGTGGTGGAGGCTAGACTCAGGACAGAAGTGAGTATTTGCAAGCAACAGTATGGATTCATGCCTAGAAAGAGTATCACAGATGCATTATTTGCCTTGAGAATTGTTAATGGAAAAGTACAGAGAAGATCAGAAGGAGCTACATTGTGTCTTTGTAGATCGAGAGAAAGCCTACGACAGGGTACCCAGAGAGGAACTGTGGTACTGCATGCGGAAGTCTGGAGTGGCAGAGAAGTATGTTAGAATAATACAGGACATGTACGACGGCAGCAGAACAGCGGTGAGGTGTGCTGTAGGTGTGACAGATGAATTTAAGGTGGAGGTGGGACTCCATCAGGGATCAGCCCAGAGCCCCTTCCTGTTTGCAGTGGTGATGGATAGGCTGATAGACCATAGACCATGATGTTTGCAGATGACATTGTGATCTGCAGTGAAAGCAGGGAGCAGGTGGAGGAACAGTTAGAAAGATGGAGGCATGCACTGGAAAGCAGAGGAATGAAGATTAGTCGAAGTAAGACAGAATATATGTGCATGAATGAGAGGGGTGGTGGGGGAAGAGGGAGGCTACAGGGAGAAGTGATAGCAAGGGTGGAGGACTTTAGATACTTGGGGTCAACCGTTCAGAGCAAGGGTGAGTGTGGTCAGGAAGTGAAGAAACGGGTCCAAGCAGGTTGGAACGGTGGAGGAAGGTGTCATGTGTGTTATGTGACAGAAGAGTCTCTGCTAGGATGAAGGGCAAAGTTTATAAAACAGTGGTGAGGCCAGCCATGATGTACGGATGAGAGACAACAGGAAGCAGAGCTGGAGGTGGCGGAAATGAAGATGTTGAGGTTCGCTCTCGGAGTGACCAGGTTGGATAAAATTAGAAATGAGCTCATAAGAGGGACGGCCAACGTTCGATGTTTTGGAGACAAAGTTAGAGAGAGCAGACTTCAATGGTTTGGACACGTCCAGAGGAGAAATAGTGAGTGTATTGGTAGAAGGATGAGGAGGATGGAGCTGCCAGGCAAAAGAGTTAGAGGAAGACCAAAGAGAAGGTTGATGGATGTCGTGAGGGAAGACATGAGGGCTGTTGGTGTTCTAGAGGGGATGCAGGAGATAGGCTCTCATGGAAAAGGATGACGCGCTGTGGCGGCCCCTAAAGGGACAAGCCGAAAGGAAAAGAAGAAGAACCGATTATTCTTGTTTTATGATTAAAAATACAAATAAACAACAATTAAGCAAAATCACACAAGAGGGAGTGATGTTGTACTCGCCACCTTTTTTGGAACTGAGAGTTACTACTTCTTAGGTACCGAATTTAATGTTCACTTCTTAGGTTGCTTCAGGTTCAACTAGATGTCAATTACAGGTTATAGTACAGCTGAAAATACCGGTTATTTTTGTAATAGATTGATTCAATTGATTATGATTCAGTTACTGGTTTGGTCCTTAAGATCTGTCAGAAAATAGGCCAAAATGTTGAACATTGTTTTCCAAACTAAAAGGAGCTCTTGAGCAAGATAAGGAACCCAAAGTTGCTCCTGATGCTACCTTTAACGTAGAAACGCAATGTATATGTGAAAGCCAATTTACCATACAGGACATATATGGAACTTTTTTTTTTTCAAATCACACTTTTTTTTTTTTTTTATCATTCCATATTTGCCATGGTAACATTCCCAAAAATGCAGTTATTTTACATATATACCTCCTCCTTCCACATTTCTTGACCCAGTTGAATCATTCCAACTTCAAAATCATCAATCAGGTCATTCAGGACATCTTTTTTCACAATCCCCAAATTTCCACATTTTTACATTGAAATACCCAAATTTAGAGCTATTTAACATATTTGACAAATTCAAATATTCCAAATTCAAATTTCAAATTCACATATTTCAAAAAATTCTATTAATTCCACAGCATTTCAGTTCAGCCGCAACACTTTAGCATTTACTCAATTTCTAGTAACGGCATTCTCTACTTATTATGATAATAATAATTCCTGTCGTTTAGGCGGCGTGGAACCCATCGCAGAGCTGGCGGGAGAGGAGACGGAGGAGCCTCAGGACGCCACCAAGTTCATAAAGAAGAAACAACCTTCAAAGAAAGTCAAGAAAGGTACGACATCCTCCTCCTCTTCTTCCTATTCCTCCTCCTCTTCATCATGATGAGGCTTGACAGCTTGTCGCTGGTTTGCCTCCTCTTCAAAGCAGGACACTTTAATCAAACAGACCATCAGTATGATAATGCAAACACACGCACGCACGCACGCACGCACACACACACACACACTGAAATGCACTGAGGTCAGTTTGTCTTTCAGAATGCAGGAAGGTTACGTTCTCTTTGATGGGCTCTACCTTAGTTAGCTTAGCATGCGAGTGTGTGCGTGTATGAGTGTGCAAGTGTGAGTGTGTGTTTAGTGTTAATCCTCACTGGCGTCTCCAATAATGAGAACTGAGGGACTCTGTGGGAGACACTCAATGCTACAAAAGTGCGCTTACACACACACACACACACCATGTGACAGTGAATGTATACTATGATGTGTTTATGTGATGTGAAAAGTGTAAAGCTGTATTGAATTTGTCAACGTTTGTGTACGAGTTGAGCGTGAGCAATCCCGAGCTTGTTATGGTTGTGTTACCACGGCGGCCATACCCTGTCATGTGTATGTTCAATAGAACACCACTTTAGTCAAATGTCGTAAATAAACTCCTGAAATGCGGACTGTACATGTTGCATCACAGATTATCATGGTAGGCCCCATTTAGCATGCCAGACCAGTAACCACCCTCCCCCGTTTCCGCCATATTAAGCAGACATGACCTGAGGCTCCGGCGTCCCTGCTCGCCTCGTTTACCTTCATGTACAGTGTAGTTTCAGGAAGTGACTTTTGATTGACTTAAAAGGCATCAAAAGGTGTCTGGTGGGCGGGCCGTCGGATTGTCCCCCCCCCCCACCCTCTGATATAGTCGCCCTAAAGACACACTTCAAAGACAGCTTCTTTCCGACCCTGCAGCCCACCTGGGATCTTAGACACAACACATACGCACGCACACACACACACACACACACACACACACACTAACATCCATTAGCTCTCTGTTTGAACCCTTACAATACAGCCACTGTTTTATTTATCAGCTAATTGGTAACAGCGTGCGTATTTGTAACGTCTGCCAATTGCTAACAGCGTGCCTATTTATAACGTCTGCTAATTGCTAAGAACATGCAGCCTCATCCTAAAACTCTGTGAAAACACAGCCGTGCATTCATATTAGCCACAAGCATTCGCTGTTAGCATCCAAGGGCTGGATAATGTTTATTTGCCCCCTCACCCCAACCCGGGCAGGATGGTACCTATTAGCAGGCACCATTAGCAATTAGCCAAGAGCGTTAGCATGATGGTAGCACTCGTGCATTAGCCACGTCAAAGCTGTTAGCTTCAGTTTGGCCAAGGTCACAAAGCTTAGCATTGTGTGTGTGTGTGTGTGCGTGTGTGTGTGTGTGTGTGCGTGTGTATGTGTGTGTGTGCGTGCGTGCGTGTGTATCTACCAGTCCATTGTTTGCCCATATATTCCCGCTCATTGACCAGAGACCAGTCTACTTATTTCGCGATGAGTCAGCTTGGAGAGACTGATTGATTGTTATATATTTTTTTCCTTTTGATGTGTTTTTGTACTGTGGTTCCGATCTATCTGTGTTAGCAAGATAAAATCAGGGACTATTAAGCTAAGGCATCACGGAGAGAGCATAAAATGTTTTTTCGTTTTCCGCGAGTCAGCAATATATGCCTCGCCATCGAGTAGAGGGCTGGCTTCTGGTAATCTGGTGGGGGGTAAAAGGTTTCAATTCTATGTTTTTAGCTTTAGTTGCATGTTGGATCGCCGCAGGAGTTAGTATTTTTGCCTCTTCGGGGGGGTTCCGTGGCCTTGAAATTGGTGCGTTGACTAAATTACAGCTGGTTTTCTGGAGCATGCGTCCCAACTCAAACATGTCCAGTGGGTCTTTCTCAAAATAACTGCACTCACGTATGCCGCTCTCAACCTCGCGCCCTCGTCGTGGGTGTCCTGAACCTCGCAAACCCAAAACGGACTCGATGTTCCTTCCGTGAGGCGTGTCTGCTCGGTGGCTAAATGTCCGACAAAGGAAGTCAAGTGGTAGCGTTCGGTTTTTGCTGTAATGCAATGCAAGTAATACAATTTGGGCAATACAGTGAACCTCCGCCATCGTGCCATTTTTAAGCTATCAATTTTTATTAGGATGAAAGTGTTTTAAGTCAGAGTTAAGGTTTCCAACTAGGATTAAGACTTCAAATTGCAGTTTACAGCCTGGGTTAACTTTTCAAACTAGGGTTTTGAGCCAGGGTTAGACTTTGACAAATGACATCTTCCATTTTAGAATTAACATACCCAGCAGTACTGATAATTATCAAAATATCCAGAACAAACTTGACACTGTTATTTGTGAATTTGCCCTGTGTGATGCTTGTTAAGCCGGCACGGTGGACGACTGGTTAGCACATCTGCCTCACAGTTCTGGGGCCCGGGGTTCAAATCCCAGCCCCGCTCGTGTGGAGTTTGCATGTTCTCCCCGCGCCTCGGTGGGTTTTCTCTGGGCACATCCCAAAAACATGCGTGGTAGGTTGATCGACTCTAAATTGCCCGTATGTATGATTTTGAGTGCGAATGGTTGTTTGTCTCTATGTGCGCTGCGATTGGCTGGCGACCGGTTCAGGGTGTTCCCCGCCTCCCGCCCGAAGATAGCTGCGATAGGCTCCAACAGCCCGCGCCCCCTAGTGAGGAGAAGCGGTAAAGAAAATGGATGGATGGATGATGCTTGTTAAGCTTTATCTGACATTTGTGTATTTATTATTTATTTATTTATTTTATCTTAAATTCCCTTGATACCACTGTTAGCCTGAGCACTTGCATATAAAAAGATTGAAAGAAGGATTAGCCCGAAAGGGCCCGTGTGTGTGTGTGTGTGTGTGTGTGTGTGTGCGCGCGCCTGCGTGTGTGTGTGTGTAATTGCAGCCTGGTTGTTCAAAGCTACCGTTGAGGACATGACCTTGTCACAGTCTACAAAAGCTAAACTGGAGATAATCAACCGCACGTGAAGCATTTTGCTACTCGTCCTACTTTTTCCTGAGGTTTGAACGCGTCATCTTGTCAACAACATTTTTGAGTAGCGACATTCCCGCGCGTGAGCCAAAGCAGAGCCAGCGGGATTTTCTGACGGCGCGCCAACGGGCTTTGATGCGAGCGTAATGTTGCGCTAATGTCGTTGCCGCCGCATTATCTGATTGACTATTTTTGGGCCACAGCAAATGCTGCCGGCTATTATGTAAACATGTTCCGCATATTTGTTATCATTGTCACCAGTGGAAAGTCGAATGTTCTCCTAAACCCCACGACAGCCGCCAGCTCCCGTCACTGACCTTCATGGACCGTCACAAGCACGTCTTTAATCTATCTTTGATGCCAGAAAAACACCATGATTCAATTGCATTTTAATCATCTAATACAAATTATAGCATTTGTTTAATGTGTGTTTATTGGCAAGCCAAACATCGTGTAAGTTTTTAAAATTAATGGGAGAATGTGTATATCTTGACGTAATAAGCATGGGAAACAAAGACAGAAAACCATGGGAAAGACACAGGAAAAACAGGGTGAAGATGGTAAATGTACGGAAAGACATTGTCAAAGTATGGGAAATATGTAGGAAGACATGATGAAGACATGGGGGAAACATGGGAAACAAATGGAACGACATGGGGAATGGTATGGAAAGATGTGGGGAATGACTGGGAAAAAGCTGTTCAGTAATCCCTCGCTATATCGCGGTTCATCGTAGATTCTTCTAATCATATTTGCATTGCTAATAATTCGCCATATCTCAGGATTTCTTATATTTGTATAAACTTGTTGAATTGTCATGGTAAAATAAGCATTTTCTAGCCTGAAACTTAAAAAAAAAACGAATGAAAATTCATTAAAACACGTTACAAGGAATATCGAAAAAATCGGAAAGACATGGAAAGATGTGTAAAGATAAGGAAAGACGTTGGGTAGACGGGAACACATTGGAAATGAATGAAAACAAACAGCGTAAAGATGTAGAAAGACTTGGTAAGACATTGAAAACATGGGAAAGACGTGAAACATTTGAAAAGAGGCAGAAATATGTGGCCAAACATCGGGAAAAAAATGAAAAGGTGAGGTGACGATAAGAAATGCAATTTAAAAAAAAAAAAAATGTGGACCTGTGCGGAAGTCCTGGTTAATGATATGGAAAGTTGTGGGAAAGAGCACACAAGGCAACAAAACTATTAGGTAAGACGTGTGGAAAGATGTGAAAACCTAAAATGAAAGACCTGGGATAGATGGGATGGGATGGGATAGAAAAACACCAAAATGGGAAAGATGTGGAAGGTCATGGGAAATGAAATGGAAAGCACACAAAAGTAGTTATTTAGACGAGCATCACGGACAAAGCATCCATCCTTTCGGTGAGGGCCTTCATGCTTTTGCTCGTGTAGCTTTTAACGCGTAACACGCGTGGAGGAGTCTCGTCCGTCCAGGTTGTCGCTCTTCAGGGAGCGGCCGTCAGGAATGAATGGCCTTCCTCCGGGACGTCGGTGGAGGGATTTGAACTTCCGGTGTGGAGGAAGTTCAAGTTCACACTCGGCTGCTGCTTTCCGCATCACAAACCACAACAAAGCCACAAAGCTAATATGTACGTTCACGACGTATTACTAAACGTTACGTTACTTTGGCATTACTTAGCCACTAATTTCATCACTACATCCTTACATTACATTACTATTACTGCATATTACATGATTTTACATGATAACATTACTTTTAGACGACAGTGATGCATGGCCACTTACTCTCATGTCTGTCATTTTATGTTTACATTGCTTTACAATACTTTTCCTACATATTTCACTACTTTTCTTTTGTATCACATGACATTACATTATATTTACATCACAGCCCATGCTTGGCCATTTCTCTCATTTCTGTCTCGTCACCTTTCCATTACATTATGTTACTATCACCACATATTATATTACCGTACTTTTCTAAAGTATTATTACATAACATTACAGCAACACTTGCCTACTACTCTCACTTCTTCTATACATGACTATTACGGGATATTACACACTTAACCCTATTTGCTAGTAAAACTTCTATTTCTATTGCTTTAACTACATTACTTTAAATTTCAATACATGTTATATTACTAGTACTACGCATTGTATTACTATTGCATTACATTACTATTACTGCATATTTCTACATTACTAAATATTCCTATGGATTACATTACATGGCTGCTACTATTACTACAGTGCATAATACTTGACAATAAATTCCATTACATTACAGGCTACGTTTCAGGCCTTCATGTATTTTCATTCCATACCGTACCGTGTCAAGGTATTGACCCCCTTTTCAAATTCTTGCATAGCTTCCTCACTTTAATGTTTAAGAGCATTAAACAAATGTAAATATCACACAACTATCACCCAAGTGAACTTAAGAGGCTGTTTTTAAATGTTTTTTTCATTTATGAAGGGAAAAAAAATTCTAAGTTACCTGGCCCTGTGTGAAAAAGTAATGGCCCCCTAAACTAACTAAGGGGGGGGGGGGGGCAATACTTTTTCACGGCACTGTATCTTATTTCAGACATGCTATTGGTTCACTGTTAAACACGATATACATTTGTCTTTCCTTCTTGTTCTGTTGTTATTATAATCAGTTTGTCACAAATGTTTCATGATATGTCATTTCTAAAAAGTTCAAAAGCGTTATTCAATCACCATATAATTGCAATCTGTTATAATAATATGATATTTATACATGTGTTATGTATAAGAACGTTATACGCCGCCTTATAGCAGCAACTTCTCTTTTGGAATAAAGACCGCCTTTGTCTGCACATTTTTCTTCGCAAACCCCCCAAAACTTATCTCCACAAGTCCCACAGCCTGTGCATTTTTTGCTTCATGGTATACACACACACACACGCAGACACGCACACACGTTATGCTCATTCATTCATTCATTCATTCATTCATCTTCCGTTCCACTTATCCTCACTAGGGTTGCGGGCACACATTATGTTATTAGTTATAATTTATTCACTACTGTTTGATCGTTAAAATGACAAAAATGTGCAACAAATTGACTTTTTCTCCCCATTATCTGCGCGTATTGAACACATTTTACATCCATTCTCAAAACATGCATCTGAAAAGATGCATTCATAACTGTCTGCGTGTGCGCGTACGTGTGTGTGTGCGCGTGTGTTAAGTTTATCAAAGGAGACGTGTCAATTAGCTGGGGGGTACACAAGGCAGAGCCGGAGTTCAAAGTTCAAGCTGGGGGTTATTCGTCAGCTGTCACTAACTATAAAAACTTACTGTGTTCCTCAACACACGCGCACGCACACACACACACACACGCACACAATCGCCGTGTGTGTCCGGCCTGACAAATGTGCATTTTCCCTGCTACGTAAACACCAATGATTCACTGTGACTTTAAAGACATACTTGCATATATACAAATATAGTTTTATATGTTTGAAAAGTGACAAGTGCTTGTCTTGTAAAATCAACAAGATCATAAAAACAATGTTTAGTGTGTCAGCTTTGAAAGACAAACAAAAAGCTCCAAAAACACTCTGGGGACCACAGCCTGTGTGAGTATGTGTGTGTCTATGTATATAGTGTTACACACAGCATCGTGTATTATGTAACATAACACGCAGCAGACATTTTCTGTCCTCACTCTGCCTGTAAACGTGTATACATGCAATTCAAAAGACAGATTTGCGGACATGTTTAATACTTTTTGTGTTTGGGTGAATTATGGGGCTTTGTGTTATTAAACATGTCAAATACAATCAACTTGTATAGCAAGGTATACATACAATACAAGCATATAAATATTGAGTACATGCTTCTGTGTAGCGATGGATTATTCCTGAAGATCCAACGGGGGGTCCATTTCCCCTTTCAAGCAGTTTAAGGTGGTCTTGATCAGGATTTTCAATGGTAAGCAGTTTGAGGATTTATTCAGTATCGTTGGTCAATGTACGAGTCGTATGCTCTGTGTCCTCACTAGTAGAACGACTGTGTCTTATTAATCAGCATTTTTTCCACTACTGCCTATATGACGTTTAGTATGACTTAACACTGATTCAATCACATTGTAAGCATGTAATACGAGTTATAACGTGTTTAGTGTGTGTTTGTTGGAAGCCAAACAGAATGCATTTGGGTTTTTTTAATGAATGCAAATGCATATATATATATATATATATATATATATATATATATATATATATAGACCAGAGGCCACCAGCATTTTTAAAACTGAAATCTACTTCTTTGGTACTGATTAATGAGTAGGGCTACCAGTTTAATACAAACTTCCACATTAACAAATTTGCTCAAATTACCTTTCATTATATGCTATTATGAATAATTAATGATATTAATCTGTGTGAAGATACCCATCATTCACTGCCCGTCCTCCATGTTAACATGGATGTTTGAATTCAACAGTCATCAATGGCAGTGAATTAATATCTCACAATAATTATCAACAGATAATAATAATTAATAGATAAATATGAATATGCAACACTATTTCAAAAAATAAAGTGTTTACATTCTCCACTTCAAACACATTCCTAGGAAATTGCAATGTCCCATCACTGGGCAATGTCATCTCCCTTGAGGGCTTCCTGGTGCCCACGGGCATCATATTGGTGACCCTTGTTCTAGATGTTAAAAACATTGGAAACGCATAGAAAAACTTGGGGGAAGACATGGGAAACATGGGAAAGGAGTAGACAGGCGTGGTAAAAACATGGAAAGACACGGGGGAAACATGCAAAAGACTTGGGGATTGATATGGAAAAAAATTATCACACAAGCGAGGTTCCATGTTTGTTACTCCTCTGAAACTACTTCGCAAGCTGTAAAATGTTCTTGTCGACTTCATACAGCGGGGGGGGGGGGGTAGTGTTCAGATTAATCGGTAGTGTTCAGATTAAACGACTGTGGGGAAATGCGGTGAGCGTCACGGTGCAACAGAAAGAGCCTTGAGTCCTTTTTAAAGACGGATTTCAGCATTTGCATGTTGTCAGACCTCGTGAACTCAAACACTTCCTCTGAGAGCTCGTGAATTTTCTCCAAGTTACCGTCAGTGTCATTCCTCTGTTGGCCTTGGCCCCCCACTCAAAACAAAGAACAAACATTTAACAACCTCAAACATCAGCCTGCACCCATCCTATGTGAGCGCGCGTGTGCGTAGCTGTTCATAAATATGTGTAAATATGTGTGAGCGATTGACTTAGTGTGTATGGTGGTGTGTGAATATGTTGGCGTGTGCATATTGTGTTTGTGTGTGTGTGTGTGCGCGTGTGTGATCACAGAGGACATCATGATTAAGTTCCCTTCATTAAGCTAAACGACTGGGCTCGAGCTCCATGGCAAATATTGGACCATGGAATTGACACACACACACACACTATGAGGAGACACACCTGAAACACTCATCTAATGAACAGGACATTCCCCATTTATTCAGCAAAAGGTCATAGGCAAATACACACACACACACAGACACTAATGACCTGCGCCACGCACACACTTCACATTGGGTTGACACAACGCACACACACACGCATTGATGCCAAGGCAAACGGGGGCACAGGTTGCAGCTGGACGGCGGCTTTAATTATTTCCAGTGGCGAATGAGGCTCGATCAGTTCCAGGCAGGCGCGCTCGCTCCGGCTGAGGCGCATCGGCGCTTCCGTCCACTAACACCCACGCGACCACCACAGACGCCGCTGCCACATATTTAGCAGCGGCCCGCGAGAAGGCCTCTCGCCATGAAGCCACGAAGCAGCCGTCTATACTGCAGCTAATGCTACCTCTGTTAGCATCCCTACTTTGCCTGCTCCATATAGACAAGGAAGCATTTAAATTCATACCTATAGACAATTTCGGTATCGGCATATGCTTTAATGTGCTAAAATCTGTTCTCAGTATTGTTTAAAATCAAAAGTCTTACAGCATTGTTTACCATCCAGTCAGATTCTCTGTGTTTGCCTCTGTGTTTTGGGAAGTGACGCTATCTCCAGGGTGTGATTACACGCTTGAAAAACTCACCCTTGTGTGTGTGTACATACATTTGTGTGTTCGTGCGTGTGTACTTTAGAGAGGCAACATGGTCATATTGTGGCGCTCGCACACTGTAACCTGGTCAGCAGAAGAATGTGTAAATACTCACTTGTGCTCCGTCATTTACATGTGCTTACGTTCACAACACAACCGCACGCGCCGCACGCGTGCAAAAATGCACATGGGTTCGCTTTCCTGTCACCCACACACACACACACGCGCTCACACATACACGCTCAACGCACACACATACACAGATATTCATATACTATACATGCTCTTATGCAGATGCACTCAGACTTACACTCACGTACACACATACAAACAAATACCCTCACATGTATACACACTCACACATGAATACACACACATACACACTCTCATACATATACATACACTCCCACATAAACACACACACAATTACACACCCACGCACACATGCAGTGTGTCGCTATGTGCTGTGCTGGCCACTAGCGCAGGAAGCGGGTTTAACACAGACAAAAAGCCAGCCAGGCCACGCCCACAGGAAGTAGACGCTGAGGCGAACGTTGAACTGTGCGGCACTCATAGTGTGATAGTGTCAAGCTAATGTGTGCGCTTCAGCTCATCCACACACAAAAACACACACACACACACACGCGCATTAACACGTACAAGTGTTGTCTTCACAACGAGCATTATCCATCCATCCAACCATTTTCCATACCGCTTATCCTCACTGGGGTCGCGGGCGTGCTGGAGCCTATCCCAGTTGACTCTGGGCGAGAGGCGGGGTACACCCTGAACTGGTCGCCAGCCAATCACAAGGGAACATATAAACAAACTAAATAAACTGTTACTTTACAATAAGATGACCCAAGCTAAAAAGTAGTCCAAATAATTACGTGAGAAGTACTCTGTAAAAGCAAATCTCAAGTACTGAGTAACTTGTGGGTAATTTTCTAAAATATATATTTTTTCCAATTAGAGCATGATGTCAAATAGACAGATTCTGAAATAGGGAATGTGCAATTTTGACTTACCTACGGGAAATTTTGAATCTTCAGTTAACATACCATGCATGTTTTTGGGATGTGGGAGGCAACCGGAGTACCCGGAGAAAACCCACACAGGCACGGGGAGAACATGCAAACACCACACAGGCGGCAAGGCCGGATTTGAACCCCAGTCCTCAGAAGTGTGAGGCAGATGTGCTAACCAGTCGCCCACCGCACCGCCACACTAGCATTATGTTTTGAAAAAAAACAATTCTTATTTCTAGTTCAGTGATTTTGATATAATGATTGACAAGAAAGGCGGCACGGTGAACGACTGGTTAGAGCTTCTGCCTCACAGTTCTGGGGACTGGGGTTCAATCTCCGGCCCCACCTGTGTGGAGTTTGCATGTTCTCCCCGTGCCTCTGTGGGTTTTCTCCGGGCACTCCGTTTTCTTCCCACATCCCAAAAAACATACATGGTAGGTTCATTGAAGACTCTAAATTGCCCGTAGGTGTGAATATGAGTGCGAATGGTTGTTTGTTTCTACGTGCCCTGCGATTGGCTGGCAACCGGTTCAGGGTGTACCCCGCCTCCTGCCCGATGATAGCTGGGGTAGCCTCCAGCACGCCCGCGACTCTTGTGAGGAGAAGCGGTGAAGAAAATGGACGGATGGATGGATTGACAAGAAAGTAAAAAGAAATTGTGGAATTTAGTCCAATAGTTCCCCATGCAACACAGATGTGAAACAGTTTTCAGAAATAGTGCTAAGACAACAAAATATTAGTTCAATGATTGGCAGGAAAGCAATAATTTCAAGCATTTCACTTTTCCTTGACTTTGTCAGGGAAAATTTTATATACTTTTCTTACGTTGTTTCATTTGCCTGTACCAAAATAAAAGCTTGTATAAGGATTCTGATCTCTTTCAAAACACACAATGCTAATGTTGAGAAAACAAACGCCCATTCATGTAAACATGGCGTATGTTGTATAAAATCTACTTTCCCTTTATTCATTGCGGTTTCATAGTTAGGTGTTTTTGTTTGTGTGCGTGATTTAAATCAGTCTGTCTGATAGAAAGGAAGAGAGTGTCAGTCGATATTTAGAAAAGCAGCAGCTTTGTTGGGTGTGTTTACTCGGCCATGATGTTGACAATGTGATGATGCGGTGAAAGTGCTGTAAAATCATGTCACCGTCAGAGATTTACAACTGGGATGAATCATCATGCCCACTGTCCCTGAGCACGCCTTCACCATAGGCACCTTAGACATGGTGTGTTCATTTGTCATACACTTTGTGTGTCCCTCACATGTTTACACCCAGTACTTAGTGAAAGTTTTAAGCAATGTTTCTTTAAAGGGTTTTTACAGTATACAGGCAAGTCTGAATTTAGAGTTCCATGCCTTCAGTGTAGTATCACTACTGGAAGAGATAAAGCATAATTAACACCAAGAATACAAGGCAGAGAAGGTCCCCTCCTAAGCATCGGTAATAGTTGTTTTTCCCACAGGGCAGAGAATATATGCCTGTGAGTATTGCTTTTTGCTCTGTTCCATGTCTGTTAAAGTAGCAGTTTTTTTGAGGATTTGGTATTACTGTAAAATCTATGATTATTTCCGTTCGCCCGTCTATGGTGTTTCACATTACAGAGGTTTGTACATATAAACAACCAATTGATGTAAAACTAGTTTTGAATTCAGAAGCCAGTAAAAATTGGTTTGTTCATCTATTATCCAATTTATTTTGAAAGGGGGCTTGGTAACAAAAAATACTTTAATATCTCAACGTTATTAAAGCAAAGACAATTTCCAATTTTGCTATTTTAGCAAAAACATTAATTTGATGCACACAATTTGTTTTCGCGGGCCACATACAATGATTTGGCGGGACAGATCTGTCACCAGGGCCTTGAGTTTGACACATGCGCTTTAAGGGCTATAATATAACACCATGACTTTTAATGCTGTTCGCTAGCCGTCTATGTGTGAGTTAGCATTAAGGTAGCGGAAGGCAAAGTTGTGTGGTTGTTTTAAATCCATGTGTAGTGTGTTTAATGTTTAGTTTCTCAATAAACTTCAACTGGGAGTGACAATAAACAGCTTGAAACCTCCTTTTTGAAGACTTGTTCACCGTCTGACAAATTGCTGCTTGTCGTGAAGTGAGTTGAGTTGCGTTCATGACCCCCTTCAGCACTCAATCAGAAATTCGACCGGATGGCGGCTCGTAGCTCGAAAAACGAGTCACTCGTACCTCAAGGCACAATGGACACAGTAAAAAAGGACACGTTGCTCTGTAAAAAGATGAAAAATGAGTTTCAAGTTAAGTTGTTATTTTTGAAATAACATCAGCATTCTTGTCCCTGGTGTCCATCCTAGATATCACCAAAATATGTACACACTACTACAAACAATGACCACAGGAAATGCATATGTATAAAGCATTTGTTTAGCGCGCAGGCTCGGCGATGTTTCCTGACGGCTTGGGTCAGACTCCTTGTTACTGTGTCGCTTTCACGCTGCAGTGGAAGTGGTGCAGACGGATTCTCTTCAAATGACTGAGTCCAGATAGGCGGGCTATAATTACGCCGCTTGTGTGGTTCTTTGTCAAATTGCTCCACCGACTGCACATTCCTGCATTTTGTGTATTTTTACGAGCCCGTAATGCTGCCGCTGCTTTGTCACTTAATCATACACACACACACAAGCACGTGCATCGTAACAATCTCACACACCAGGTGGCAAAATAGTAGTACTGATGCAAATTCTTTACAAAAGTAAAAATAAAAAAAGTGCAGACTGAAATTGACTCAGTACAAAAGTAAAAATACATTTCTGCTGTCAGTTCTAAACATCAATTTTGATGACTTGGCACAACAGAAAAAATACTTATGCACACAAAATAGTTTTCCCTCTTATGAATTTACACAGTTACTAAGATAGAGTAGTTGCAAGTCACGTTGTTTAAGAGCGAGCTCTTTTTGGCTCAGCTTGTCTGCTATCGATGTGTTTCCATAAGTTTGTTAACATTGTGAATTGAGTAACGAAAAATGATAAATCAGCTAAAATCACTGAAAATCCACTCATTCATCCAAGCATTTTCCATACCGCTTATCCTCACACCTTATATCGTGATAACATAATTAAACAGAATGTAAAGAATAAACAGTTTGTGCATCATGATTGCAGCTCCTTCTAGTGTGTGCATGACTAGGCCACCGGGGGCAGTATAATACAGTCATGCAGAAACAAACAAAGTACGTAAGTGACTCAGTAAGATGTATTAATGTAAGTTGTTTTTCACAGAGGATAAAGAGGATTGGCCCGAGTATTTCTATATTGTTTGTCTACATGTGTTGTTACAAGCGCGTACTACCGTCATATTGATGCACTTCGTTAGCCCGTCTACGGCGCTTTGCATTTTGTAATAGCAATTATGCTAACGAAGACATTTTTAAGGCAAAGTTTGGTTGTTTTAAATATACAACTTGTAATCCTCTTTGTTTTATGTTTTTTTTTGACAGGAAGCTTCCTGGTGGTGGCAATAAAGAAAACGGCTTGAAGCCTCTTTTTTGAAGTTCACTATCTTCCAAAAAGATGCTTGAGTGGAGTTCACTGCCACACACAGCACTTGTATCTCAAATTTCTGCTTGCAAGTCAAAACAAGAAATCCGCCGAATGACGGCTCCTATCTCGAAAAACTCGTAAATTAGGTCACTTATATCTCAAGGCACCACTGTGTTTTTTTTGTTGTTCGTGTTTTGTTGTTTTTTTTTTCAGATTGGTTGGCGAATTTATGAATAGCAGGTTGCAGGTCGTTTTTAGGCCGGCACAAGACACAATGCATTGACCACGAATCGTTCTTGGTGCTGACAACGTCAAACAATTCTCCCTGTTTTTTCCACCTTATGAGACTCCTCATCTCAACCATGGTTGACTCTGCTTCTGTTTATGTCTTTCGTAATTCCTGACACCATCCACAGAGGTTGAAAAAAGTATCAAGCCTATTTTGACAAAGTAAAGCGTGGAAAGTACAAATATCTGGTTTCAAATGTCGGGGGTAAAAGTAAAAAGCCATCAGAAAAATAAATACTCCAGTCAAGTACAGATACCTGAAAAATCTACAATAATGAAGTATTTGTACTTTGTTGCTTCCTGCCATTGGTGCGTAAACGCACACACACATTTTTGAGTAATTTTTTTTAAAGCGTGCCACGCTCTTTGAATAAACACTGGTGCGCATCCCCCGCAGCAGACAGTCACGATGCGACGTTCACATGAAAGCGCACTATGCTTTCTGTGTGTGTGTGTGCGTGCGTGCGTGTGTGTGGACAGACAGCAATTAAGTGGGAACATCCTAGTGGGACCAGTACTGCCGACTCCATCAATCACGCCGCAAACCACTGGAATGTCTGCAGGGATGTGCTGCCGTGTGCGGCGTGCTCTCTCACTTTGTTGTGATCGCTCAGAGTGGAAGTGTGCGTTTGATTTTGGAATCACACATCCTGACGTGTGCCGCTGCTGCTGCACTTGAATGAGCTTTTAAGGGGGTGTCTCAAAGTGAAACTGGATAAAAACAGAGTTGTTTTGGCTTGTCATAGCATGCTGCTTTTTTTCACCAATGTGTCACAGTTCTGTGTGACAGGCTTCATTTTACAAAAACTCTGGGTTCTGTGGAAAAGATGAGAATAAATGCATTGTCCACATACATTGATAGACAGATAGATAGATGGGTTCTTCAGTCTAGCGATGCAGCTATCAAATTTTTTTTTTTTAATTCAGTATTCTACCGATTATCCTATCGATTAATCAAGTAATCGAATACAAATTTATTTTGCATTATTAAATACGATGACATGCATGTGGGTTGCAGGTATTACTTTTGTGCACTTCTGGTCGTCATCCTCACGTTCTTCTATAGTATCTGTGACTTTGAGTGTGTATGGCTTTAAAAGGCGCAGCCTGGCTCGGTGAGTGACCTGGACATCAGATCTCTGAGGGCTAACTAGCGATGGTAGGCTATATTAAATTAGCTAACCCCAATACATTACCTTGAGTTGGTAATTGGAGACGTGCTGTTCTGGTATGTGAGTTGTCTGATTAATCATTGCAGACTTTGTACAATCACGCAGTGGAATGCATATAGTAATATGATATAAAGTGTATACTATCCATCCATCCATTTTCTGAGCCACTTCTCCTCACTCGGGTCGCGGGCGCGCCTTTCCCAGCTATCATCGGGCAGGAGGCGGGGTACACCCTGAACTGGTTGCCAGCCAATCGCAGGGCACATACAAACAAACAACCATTTGCCCTCACATTCACACCTACGGGCAATTTAGAGTTGTCAAATAACCTACCATGCATGTTTTTGGGATGTGGGAGGAAACCGGAGTGCCCGGAGAAAACCCACGCAGGCACGGGGAGAATATAGTGAGGTATAAAATACGTGCTACAACTGAACTGAAGTGGTCTCAGTGATGGTACAGTAATATTTTTACAATTAGTCCAAAATGGGAAATATAATATTCCTGACTGTGATATACAGTATAATGATATTATGATGAATTATTATACACCCAATATGTACAGTGTATGTGTAAATGTATTAATCACATTCTGCAGTCATATTTTAACAACGAGTGAAAATCCATCCATCCATTTTCTGAGCCGCTTCTCCTCACAAGGGTCGCGGGCGTGCTGGAGCCTATCCCAGCTATATTCGGGCAGGAGGCGGGGTACACCCTGAACTGGTTGCCAGCCAATCGCAGGGCACCATCCGCAGGCACGGGGAGAAAATGCAAACTCCACACAGGCGGGACCAGGGATTGAACCCCGGTCCTCAGAACTGTGAGGCAGATGCTCTAACCAGTCTTCACCGTGCCACCTGAGTGAAAATTGAGAAGTATAAATATGGTTTAATTTCTGTTAACTCCATGTGAAAGGGGGCTACGGCGTCCAATACTTAATAGTGATAATACTAAGTTACGACGGGACAAAACTGTGTCTCTGTGATAGCTGTGCCCCGCTGCCAATCCCGTTCAATTGATTTATGGAGCCATGGACTCTCATTTTGACACTGGAATACATTGCTTATACTCATCACACCACACATATACGACGACATTGCCTTCATTGTGTGTGTGTGCGCGTTTTAAGACGAGTGTGGGGATATGAAGGGGTTAAAGCAGGGAAGTGCTGGAGCCAGAGAGATTGACCCAGACATGACCTGCCTATGAGAACATGGCTACTCAAACGCACACGTACACTGAAATAATGGCGGAAAGAACAATTGCATCATTGCTCGTCTTTCATAGCTACGAATAATAATAACAATTAACTAGATGCATTCGTGTGCTGGAATAAAGTTATTCTTATTCTAACGCAACGATGCAAGAATATAACGCTTAAAAAAAAATAAAGCCAAAAAATCTCAGGCTTGCCAACAAACGATTACTTCCTGGCATTCGAGCAATCTGATAGCACCGCATCGCTGCTTTGGAAGCACATAAGCCGTGAAAAATACTCTGCAATCTAGCGTATTCATAAGCGGCCGTTAGTGTGTTTACGCGTGTGTGTTGTGGTGTTTTCTCTAGAGGTGGTAACGACTTGTACACGCCGACGCCGCTCTGAGAGTACCACGCCGAGTCGTCATTAAGTCTCAAACGACCTCAGTTGAGTTCCACTGTGCCTCTGTTACCTCGACTGAAGGCGTTTAGTCCACGGAAAAATGACATTAAACATCTCACACCACAGGATAATCACTCAGAATCGTCGTCTCAGAGACATCCGGTAATCAGGCCTTTTATGACTTTGATAGGAATCGGGGAATCAGGTTAAAAATTGGCGCAATTATCAATATGTGTGTACTCTTCTTAAATGGAAGCAGATGAACTAAATACAGCGCTAGCTTCAGCAGACTTCCTGAGGAGCTGTCGTTACAAAGCACTTCACAATCACGGAATCCGTGGCTCAACTCCGGCTCGGTGTTCACCACAAACATCGTAAATATTCAACAGATTCAAATTTAAAATGCCCGAGCAGATCGGGGAGGAAATATCACTCCTAGCACACACACCCCACGACACAGGATAACCGCACAAGATCATCTTCAGAAATATCTGATAATCGGGGCTTTGCTGACTTTTATCGGAGTGGGGTAATCAGGCTTAAAATCAGGCCGATTTTGACCAATCACAGAGTTTGTGGCTCAGCCCGAGTTGGTGTTGACAACACACGTATGGATTTAAAATGTACGATTTCCCAGCAGCTTTGGGAGGAAAAATCACTCTTACCACCCTCCACACCACATGATAATTGCTCAGGATCATCTTCAAAGATAATCGGGCTTATGCTGACTTTGACCAGATTTTGAGCAATCAAGGAGTCAGTGGCTCTTCCCAACTCAGTGTTGACCACACACATAATGATTTGCCATCGTAAATGTTGAACAGGTTTAACATTTACGATTTCTGAGCGGCTCAGGGAGATGAAATCACTCTTAAATCACCCCGCACCACAGGGTAATCACTCAGGATCATCTTCAAAGACAGCCGACAATCAGGCCTTTGCCCTCTTTGATCCTAATGGGGGAATCGAGCTGAAAATCCACCAGTTTTCGTGTGTATCATGCTTAACACAGAAACACAACTTTCCAAACACAAAGAATAGTAACGCTAATTTACCGGCATCTGATCTTCCTTTTACTTAGCCCTGCTTGTCTATATTTTAATTGTACCATCTCTTTTGACCCCCTCCCCAATCCTCCATTTCCATGGCAACCAATAACATCTAACCTTTCCTGTCCACCGCGTTAAGCTGCCGTCAGGCGGCCTCATTACTTGTTTTTTTGCTCCACCTGTACAACTTTCCCTCTGGTCTTCACACAGCTGCTGATTGTTCACACACACACATCTCCACGATCTTGGCGACAGTTTCGACTCGTTGAGTTGATTTCAAGTCAGGTGGAGATGGGCTAACTCGAGCCAACGCACGGCGTGAACATGAACCAGACTCAAATTGAGGCCATCTGGCCTTTACGCCTCTTCTCTCTGTCTGTCAATAAATAACCACACACACACATGTATCTATATACACAAACACACACACACTCACACACTTTGACGTATGTAAAAGGAGCGTCCGCCGAGGGCCGTAAAAGCAGGAGATGAATGTGGCGGGGAAGTGAGGCGAGGCGAGAAGACAGCTGATAAGCGAGCATGTTAGTTGGTGATGTCATCGCGTCTGAGATCATTTTGACATATTTCATGACAAGCGCGCGCCCATGCAGCTGTGTCTGCGTATGCATGTGTGTGTATTTGACAGGGAAAATGTCGATTTTGAGTAATCCTGCTCTATAAACTCAATAATCGTGAAAGCGTTATCTGTTACAATGTCCTTTAACATTGAATACACTACTCACCAAAGGTTTGGGATATTGGGCTTTGGTGTGAAATTTGAGCATGAAACTAAAATGCACCTTGAACTTTACAGCTGCATTCTGCATTTCTCTGAATATTTGACATAATAAAATCCTGTCAACATTCTATCAGCCTACCTGGCTAGCTCAGTTGGTAGCGCATGAGACTCTTAATCTCAGGGGCATGGATTCGAGCCCAACATTGGGTGAGAGGCTTTTAGTCGACTTCAGCTTTGTTACTGACTAAAAGTTGACCAAAACATTAGGTACGCTTGCACTACATCTAATGGCATCCGATGCAAGAAGTGTGAATACACAAGAAAGTCACTCAGTAGCACAGAAGACCTCCTCAAAGCCGCAACTATTTGTACCAGCATCACTGCATTCACAGTTTGTACCCTTTCATGTAGCTAAATGAAGAAAGCAAAAGATCAGGAACAGGCTTCAATATGATACAGTTCAAGTACCTAATAAAGTGTTCAGTGGATTAAGGTAACAATTTAACTGCTCGTATCAGAGCGGACTTTCTCATGTTGTGTGTGAAACGTACTTATGTGGAGTTGTTGTGCATCGAATTCAAATAAGTCCCTGTTAACCAGAGCAATTCTTGTGCAGGATCTCATCAGAATGTCAAGATATACTATAACTAAAAATGCTCATTAGTGAATTTGGATTGTGTGGGTGATATTCCTTTCAAAACTACATTGCAGCAACATGGAGCTCAAACCCATGACCCCAAGATTAAGAGTCTCATGCGCCACTGACTGAGCTCGCCGGGCTTGTACCCAACGAAGTGTTTCACACCGCCCCTCGAAGGCAGCAATCCCCCTAAATGGTTAAAGGTAATTTCTCACTCGCTTTGGAGGTCGTATCAGAGACTGGATGGCGGCCGTGTTGAAGGTGACAGCAAAAACTGGAAAGTGGGTGTAAAGTCAAACTGTCTGTCTGACTGCCTATTTCCCTGTTTCTGTGGAAGGTACCAACATGGAATGGGTGGACAAAAGCATACCAGCTCATCTGCCCCCAAATACGATACAGTCCTGCAGCTGATAAAATGTCCTAAAGGGAACTCGCCCAACGTGGGCGATTAAGGATCTAATGCTCCACCTACTGAGCTTGCCAGGCTTTTGTGAAAAGGAAAATTTTCCACAATGTGAGTCAAAGCCAGAACAGGTTGTTGGAAAATGTGCCCGCTTTTTAGGTAGTATCATAGAAGACTTATTCTCATGTTCCATATGAAGGAGGTACTGACATTGCAAGGTACTGGCATTGACTGAGGGGTACTCCTGGCACCTTTCTCATTTTAAGATGCCCAAAAAGGAAGCAACCCAACGTGGGGCTCAAACCCACCACTGTGAGATTGAATCTCATGATCTAACAACTGAGCTGGAGGGCTTCTTCTGAATGTATCTTTCCACACTCTGGTCAAAGGTTACATTTCCCACTAAATGGAATAGGAGGGAAAGGTACCGACATTGAATGGGGCCTTTTCCCATCTTAAGATGCCCTGAAAGGAAACTTTTATTGGCCTTTAAATGCTGTAATTCTCGGTGCTAGAGCTGACGTGTAAAACATGGAGCATGATCACCAATCGGGTATTCTCCTCCTGTTTCGAGACAGCTTTTATAGGGTATAGCAGAAGACCAGACCATAGGTGTGAAGTTGTCGCAGCCTGTTCTTCTCCTCTGTAGCCCTGTAGCTAATTAAGAGATAAACTGTGAGATTAAGAATCTTATCCTCTACCAACTGAGCTCGAGGGCTTGTTCTCAGTATATCTTTCCACACTCTGGTCAACGTTTACATTTCCCCCTAAATGGAATACGTACAGACATTGAATGGGGCCAGATGACGGTATGAATCAAGCTCCTCTGTAACCCTCGATGAGACAGCCCTGTAGCAAATTAAGTGTCCTAAAAGGCCGTTGCCCAATGTGCAGGGGACGTGTGACGCTCTTGAGGTGGTCCAGCACGACACGTTCAAAGGACTTCGTGACCACAGATGTCAAGGCGACAGGCCTGTACTCATTTAGACCCGAGATTGTAGGTTTCTTGGGGACTGGAATGATGGTGGAGCGTTTGAAACAGGATGGTACTTCGCACAGTTCCAGAGCTATTGAAAATCTGTGTGAAGGCTGGAGCGAGCTGGTTGGCGCATACTTTGAGGGAGGATGGGGACACATGTTCTGGGCCTGCCACTTTGTTAGACTTTTGTTGTTTGAAGATGCGTCTCACATCCTGTTTGGGGGTGGTTAACGCAGAAGTCAGAGGTGTGATTGTGGTCGGTGGTGTGGGTGGCTGGGTGTGGGGTGTGAAAGTATCCTTTTCAAATCTGCAGTAGAAGGTATTAAAGTCGTTGGCTGTTGTTCTCAGCTTGGGGGGATCGTCGCTTGTAATTGGTCAGCGATTGGAATGCATGCCAGACTGATTTAGAGTCGTTAGCGCTCAACTGTTTTTCCAACTTTGCTGCATAGTTCCTCTTTGCAATGTTAATTTCTTTAGTCAGCTGGTTTCTAGCTCGATTATTCAGGGCCCTGTCCCCGCCTTGATATGCGTCCTCCTTAGCTTGGCAAAGTTGCTTAAATTTGGCAGTGAACCACGGCTTGATGTTGTTGAATGTGCGAAATGACTTTGTTGGTACACAAACCTCTTCACAGAAACCGATACAGGATGTGACAGTGTCTGTATATTCATCCAGGCTGCCAACTGAATTTTCAAAGACACTCCAGTCTGCGCAGTCTAAACAGCTTTGAAGTTCCAACTTTTGCATCTTTGGTCCACTTTTTCACTGTTTTCACCGTAGACTTCGCGCATTTAAGTTCTTGACTGTATGTCGGTATTAAGTGAATTAAGCAGTGATCAGACGAGCCCAGGGCTGCACGAGGTTTGGCACGGTATGCGTTATTTAGCGTAGTATAGCAGTGGTCTAAAATGTTATTTTCCCAGGTAGGACAGTCGATGTGTGATCCCCGGCCCTGCCTGTGTGGAGTTTGCATTTTCTCCCCGTGCCTGGGTGGGTTTTCTCCGGGCACTCCGGTTTTCTCCCACATCCCAAAAACATGCATGGTAATTTGATTGACGACTCTAAATTGCCCGTAGGTGTGAATGTGAGTGCGAATGGTTCTTTGTTTGTATGTGCCCTGAGATTGGCTGGCATCCAGTTCAGGGTGTAACCCGCCTCCTGCTCGATGATAGCTGGGATAGGGTCCAGCACGCCCACGACCCTAGGTAGGAGAAGCGGCTCAGAAAATGGATGGATGGAGGGATTCTATGTGGCGGTCTGCCCGGTGAAGATGGAAGCCGGGAAGCATGACTGCGCCATCGGGACGGTGTGATCCAAGCTCCTCGATAACCCTGTATGAGACAGCCCTGTAGCTAATTAAATGTCCTAAAAGGCCATCGCCGAACGTGTGCCTCGAACCCACGACCCTGAGATTCATAGTCTCATGCTCTACCGACTGAGCTAGCCGGGCTTGCAGCTTTGTGAAAGATGGGGCATGATCATCAATAGGTGATTCTGTTTCGAGACCTTTTATAGGGGATAGCAGAAGATCAGAACAGGTGTGAAGTTGCAATGTCTGTCACAGCCCGTTCTTCTCCTCTGTTTGTGTACAAGGTACTGACATTGACTGGGGGGGGAATCATGGCACTTTTCCCATCTTAAGATGCCCTAAAAGAAAGCCACCCAACGTGGGTCTCAAACTCACCACTGTGAGATAAAGAATATTTTTCTCGACCAACAGAGGTCGAGGGATTGTTCTCAATGTATCGTTCCACACACTGGTCAAAGGTTACATTTCCCCCTAAATGGAAGAGGTACCGACATTAAATGGGGGCAGATGACAGTATGATGCGAGCTCCTCTATAAATCTGTATGTGACAGACCAGTAGCTAATTAACCATTCTAAAAGTCTGTCGCCCAACGTGGGGCTCGAACCCACGACCCTGAGATTAAGAGTCTCATGCTCTACCGCCTGAGCTAGCCGGGCTGGCTGCTTACTGCTTGCGGCTGTGTGAAAGACGGGGCATGATCATCAATAGGTGATTCTGTTTCAAGAGCTTTTGGGGATAGCAGATCAGAACAGGTGTGAAGTTGAAATGTCTGTCACAGCCTGTTCTTCTCTCCTGTTTGTATGCAAAGTACTGACATTGACTGGGTGTGAATCATGGAACTTTTCCCATCTTAAGATGCCCTAAAAGGAGGCCACCCAACGTGGGGCTCAAACTCACCACTGTGAGATTAAGAGTCTTTTACTCGACCAACAGAGTTCAAGGGATTGTTCTCAATGTATCTTTCCACACACTGGTCAAAGGTTACATTTCCCCCGAAATGGAAGAGGTACCGACATTTAATGGTGCCAGATGACACCATGAACCAAGGTCCTCTATAAGGCTCTATGTGGCAGACCTGTAGCTAATTAAGCATCCATCGCCCAACGTGGGGGTCGAACCCACGACCCTGAGCTTAAGAGTCTCATGCTCTCCCGACTGAGCTAGCCGGGCTTGTGGCTTTGTGAAAGATCATGTGGCATGATCATCAATAGGTGATTCTGTTTTGAGAAAAGTGGAGAGCAGATCAGAACAGGTGTGAAGTTGAAACGTCTGTCACAGCCTGTTCTTCTCCTCTGTTTGTGGACAAGGTACTGACATTGACGAGGGGGGAATCATGGCACTTTTTCCATTTTAAGATGCCCTAAAAGAAAGCCACCCAAAGTGGGGCTCAAACTCACCACTGTGAGATTAAAAGTCTTATGGTCTCTCGACAGAGCAACAGGTCTTGTTCTCAATTGATCTTTTCACACACTGGTCAAAGGTTACATTTCCCCCAAAATGGAAGCGGTACCGACATTAATTGGGGGCAGATGACGGTATGATGCGAGCTCCTCTAAAAACCTGTCTGTGACAGACCAGTAGCTAATTCAGCATTCTACAAGTCTGTCGCCCAACGTGGGGCTCGAACCCACGACCCTGAGATTAAGAGTCTCATGCTCTACCGACTGAGCTAGCCGGGCTGGCTGCTTTGTGAAAGACGGGGCATGATCATCAAAAGGTGATTCTGTTTCGAGCCCTTTTATAGGGGACAGCAGAAGATCAGAAGAGGTGTGAAGTTGAAATGTCTGTCACAGCATGTTCTTCTCGTCTGTTTGCGTACAAGGTACTGACATTGACTGGGTGTGAATCATGGCACTTTCCAATCTTAAAATGCCCTAAAAGAAAGCCACCAAACGTGGGGCTCAAACTCACCACTGTGAGATTGAGTCTTTTGCTTGACCAACAGAGGAACCCACATTGAACGGGGACAGATGACAATATGATCCGAGTTCCTCTTTCAAGCTGTTTGTGGTAGACCTGTTGCAAATCAAGCATCCATCGCCCAACGTGGGGCTCGAACCCACGACCCTGAGATTAAGAGTCTCATGCTCTACCGACTGAGCTAGTCGGGCTTGCGGCTTTGTGAAAGACGGGGCATGATCATCAAAAGGTGATTCTGTTTCGAGCCCTTTTATAGGGGACAGCAGAAGATCAGAAGAGGTGTGAAGTTGAAATGTCTGTCACAGCCTGTTCTTCTGCCCTGTTTGTGTGCAAGGTACTGACATTGACTAGGGGGGAATCATAGCACTTTTCCCATCTTAAAATGCCCTAAAAGGAGGCCACCCAACCTGGGGCGAAAACCACCACAGTGAGATTAAAAGTCTTATGGTCTCTCGACAGAGCAACAGGTCTTGTTCTCAATTGATCTTTTCACACACTGGTCAAAGGTTACATTTCCCCCAAAATGGAAGCGGTACCGACATTAATTGGGGGCAGATGACGGTATGATGCGAGCTCCTCTAAAAACCTGTCTGTGACAGACCAGTAGCTAATTCAGCATTCTACAAGTCTGTCGCCCAACGTGGGGCTCGAACCCACGACCCTGAGATTAAGAGTCTCATGCTCTACCGACTGAGCTAGCCGGGCTGGCTGCTTACTGCTTGCGGCTGTGTGAAAGACGGGGCATGATCATCAAAAGGTGATTCTGTTTCGAGCCCTTTTATAGGGGACAGCAGAAGATCAGAAGAGGTGTGAAGTTGAAATGTCTGTCACAGCCTGTTCTTCTGCCCTGTTTGTGTGCAAGGTACTGACATTGACTGGGTGTGAATCATGGCACTTTCCAATCTTAAAATGCCCAAAAGAAAGCCACCAAACGTGGGGCTCAAACTCACCACTGTGAGATTGAGTCTTTTGCTTGACCAACAGAGGAACCCACATTGAACGGGGACAGATGACAATATGATCCGAGTTCCTCTTTCAAGCTGTTTGTGGTAGACCTGTTGCAAATCAAGCATCCATCGCCCAACGTGGGGCTCGAACCCACGACCCTGAGATTAAGAGTCTCATGCTCTACCGACTGAGCTAGTCGGGCTTGCGGCTTTGTGAAAGACGGGGCATGATCATCAAAAGGTGATTCTGTTTCGAGCCCTTTTATAGGGGACAGCAGAAGATCAGAAGAGGTGTGAAGTTGAAATGTCTGTCACAGCCTGTTCTTCTGCCCTGTTTGTGTGCAAGGTACTGACATTGACTAGGGGGGAATCATAGCACTTTTCCCATCTTAAAATGCCCTAAAAGGAGGCCACCCAACCTGGGGCGAAAACCACCACAGTGAGATTAAAAGTCTTATGGTCTCTCGACAGAGCAACAGGTCTTGTTCTCAATTGATCTTTTCACACACTGGTCAAAGGTTACATTTCCCCCAAAATGGAAGCGGTACCGACATTAATTGGGGGCAGATGACGGTATGATGCGAGCTCCTCTAAAAACCTGTCTGTGACAGACCAGTAGCTAATTCAGCATTCTACAAGTCTGTCGCCCAACGTGGGGCTCGAACCCACGACCCTGAGATTAAGAGTCTCATGCTCTACCGACTGAGCTAGCCGGGCTGGCTGCTTACTGCTTGCGGCTGTGTGAAAGACGGGGCATGATCATCAATCGGTGATTCTGTTTCGAGAGCTTTTGTCGGGGATAGCAGAAGATCAGAACAGGTGTGAAGTTGAAATGTCTGTCACAGCATGTTCTTCTCGTCTGTTTGCGTACAAGGTACTGACATTGACTGGGTGTGAATCATGGCACTTTCCAATCTTAAAATGCCCTAAAAGAAAGCCACCAAACATGGGGCTCAAACTCACCACTGTGAGATTGAGTCTTTTGCTTGACCAACAGAGGAACCCACATTGAACGGGGACAGATGACAATATGATCCGAGTTTCAATTGATCTTTTCACACACTGGTCAAAGGTTACATTTCCCCCAAAATGGAAGCGGTACCGACATTAATTGGGGGCAGATGACGGTATGATGCGAGCTCCTCTAAAAACCTGTCTGTGACAGACCAGTAGCTAATTCAGCATTGTACAAGTCTGTCGCCCAACGTGGGGCTCGAACCCACGACCCTGAGATTAAGAGTCTCATGCTCTACCGACTGAGCTAGCCGGGCTGGCTGCTTACTGCTTGCGGCTGTGTGAAAGACGGGGCATGATCATCAATGGGTCTGTTTCGAGAGCTTTTGTCGGGGATAGCAGAAGATCAGAACAGGTGTGAAGTTGAAATGTCTGTCACAGCATGTTCTTCTCGTCTGTTTGCGTACAAGGTACTGACATTGACTGGGTGTGAATCATGGCACTTTCCAATCTTAAAATGCCCTAAAAGAAAGCCACCAAACGTGGGGCTCAAACTCACCACTGTGAGATTGAGTCTTTTGCTTGACCAACAGAGGAACCCACATTGAACGGGGACAGATGACAATATGATCCGAGTTTCAATTGATCTTTTCACACACTGGTCAAAGGTTACATTTCCCCCAAAATGGAAGCGGTACCGACATTAATTGGGGGCAGATGACGGTATGATGCGAGCTCCTCTAAAAACCTGTCTGTGACAGACCAGTAGCTAATTCAGCATTGTACAAGTCTGTCGCCCAACGTGGGGCTCGAACCCACGACCCTGAGATTAAGAGTCTCATGCTCTACCGACTGAGCTAGCCGGGCTGGCTGCTTACTGCTTGCGGCTGTGTGAAAGACGGGGCATGATCATCAATGGGTGATTCTGTTTCGAGATCTTTTGTCGGGGATAGCAGAAGATCAGAACAGGTGTGAAGTTGAAATGTCTGTCACAGCATGTTCTTCTCGTCTGTTTGCGTACAAGGTACTGACATTGACTGGGTGTGAATCATGGCACTTTCCAATCTTAAAATGCCCTAAAAGAAAGCCACCAAACGTGGGGCTCAAACTCACCACTGTGAGATTGAGTCTTTTGCTTGACCAACAGAGGAACCCACATTGAACGGGGACAGATGACAATATGATCCGAGTTCCTCTTTCAAGCTGTTTGTGGTAGACCTGTTGCAAATCAAGCATCCATCGCCCAACGTGGGGCTCGAACCCACGACCCTGAGATTAAGAGTCTCATGCTCTACCGACTGAGCTAGTCGGGCTTGCGGCTTTGTGAAAGACGGGGCATGATCATCAAAAGGTGATTCTGTTTCGAGCCCTTTTATAGGGGACAGCAGAAGATCAGAAGAGGTGTGAAGTTGAAATGTCTGTCACAGCCTGTTCTTCTGCCCTGTTTGTGTGCAAGGTACTGACATTGACTAGGGGGGAATCATAGCACTTTTCCCATCTTAAAATGCCCTAAAAGGAGGCCACCCAACCTGGGGCGAAAACCACCACAGTGAGATTAAAAGTCTTATGGTCTCTCGACAGAGCAACAGGTCTTGTTCTCAATTGATCTTTTCACACACTGGTCAAAGGTTACATTTCCCCCAAAATGGAAGCGGTACCGACATTAATTGGGGGCAGATGACGGTATGATGCGAGCTCCTCTAAAAACCTGTCTGTGACAGACCAGTAGCTAATTCAGCATTCTACAAGTCTGTCGCCCAACGTGGGGCTCGAACCCACGACCCTGAGATTAAGAGTCTCATGCTCTACCGACTGAGCTAGCCGGGCTGGCTGCTTACTGCTTGCGGCTGTGTGAAAGACGGGGCATGATCATCAATGGGTGATTCTGTTTCGAGATCTTTTGTCGGGGATAGCAGAAGATCAGAACAGGTGTGAAGTTGAAATGTCTGTCACAGCATGTTCTTCTCGTCTGTTTGCGTACAAGGTACTGACATTGACTGGGTGTGAATCATGGCACTTTCCAATCTTAAAATGCCCTAAAAGAAAGCCACCAAACGTGGGGCTCAAACTCACCACTGTGAGATTGAGTCTTTTGCTTGACCAACAGAGGAACCCACATTGAACGGGGACAGATGACAATATGATCCGAGTTTCAATTGATCTTTTCACACACTGGTCAAAGGTTACATTTCCCCCAAAATGGAAGCGGTACCGACATTAATTGGGGGCAGATGACGGTATGATGCGAGCTCCTCTAAAAACCTGTCTGTGACAGACCAGTAGCTAATTCAGCATTGTACAAGTCTGTCGCCCAACGTGGGGCTCGAACCCACGACCCTGAGATTAAGAGTCTCATGCTCTACCGACTGAGCTAGCCGGGCTGGCTGCTTTCTGCTTGCGGCTGTGTGAAAGACGGGGCATGATCATCAATGGGTGATTCTGTTTCGAGAGCTTTTGTCGGGGATAGCAGAAGATCAGAACAGGTGTGAAGCTGAAATGTCTGTCACAGCATGTTCTTCTCGTCTGTTTGCGTAGAAGGTACTGACATTGACTGGGTGTGAATCATGGCACTTTCCAATCTTAAAATGCCCTAAAAGAAAGCCACCAAACGTGGGGCTCAAACTCACCACTGTGAGATTGAGTCTTTTGCTTGACCAACAGAGGAACCCACATTGAACGGGGACAGATGACAATATGATCCGAGTTCCTCTTTCAAGCTGTTTGTGGTAGACCTGTTGCAAATCAAGCATCCATCGCCCAACGTGGGGCTCGAACCCACGACCCTGAGATTAAGAGTCTCATGCTCTACCGACTGAGCTAGTCGGGCTTGCGGCTTTGTGAAAGACGGGGCATGATCATCAATAGGTGATTCTGTTTCGAGAGCCTTTTGTCGGGGACAGCAGAAGATCAGAACAGGTGTGAAGTTGAAATGTCTGTCACAGCCTGTTCTTCTGCCCTGTTTGTGTGCAAGGTACTGACATTGACTAGGGGGGAATCATAGCACTTTTCCTATCTTAAAATGCCCTAAAAGGAGGCCACCCAACCTGGGGAGAAAACCACCACAGTGAGATTAAAAGTCTTATGGTCTCTCGACAGAGCAACAGGTCTTGTTCTCAATTGATCTTTTCACACACTGGTCAAAGGTTACATTTCCCCCAAAATGGAAGCGGTACCGACATTAATTGGGGGCAGATGACGGTATGATGCGAGCTCCTCTAAAAACCTGTCTGTGACAGACCAGTAGCTAATTCAGCATTGTACAAGTCTGTCGCCCAACGTGGGGCTCGAACCCACGACCCTGAGATTAAGAGTCTCATGCTCTACCGACTGAGCTAGCCGGGCTGGCTGCTTACTGCTTGCGGCTGTGTGAAAGACGGGGCATGATCATCAATGGGTGATTCTGTTTCGAGAGCTTTTGTCGGGGATAGCAGAAGATCAGAACAGGTGTGAAGTTGAAATGTCTGTCACAGCATGTTCTTCTCGTCTGTTTGCGTACAAGGTACTGACATTGACTGGGTGTGAATCATGGCACTTTCCAATCTTAAAATGCCCTAAAAGAAAGCCACCAAACGTGGGGCTCAAACTCACCACTGTGAGATTGAGTCTTTTGCTTGACCAACAGAGGAACCCACATTGAACGGGGACAGATGACAATATGATCCGAGTTCCTCTTTCAAGCTGTTTGTGGTAGACCTGTTGCAAATCAAGCATCCATCGCCCAACGTGGGGCTCGAACCCACGACCCTGAGATTAAGAGTCTCATGCTCTACCGACTGAGCTAGTCGGGCTTGCGGCTTTGTGAAAGACGGGGCATGATCATCAAAAGGTGATTCTGTTTCGAGCCCTTTTATAGGGGACAGCAGAAGATCAGAAGAGGTGTGAAGTTGAAATGTCTGTCACAGCCTGTTCTTCTGCCCTGTTTGTGTGCAAGGTACTGACATTGACTAGGGGGGAATCATAGCACTTTTCCCATCTTAAAATGCCCTAAAAGGAGGCCACCCAACCTGGGGCGAAAACCACCACAGTGAGATTAAAAGTCTTATGGTCTCTCGACAGAGCAACAGGTCTTGTTCTCAATTGATCTTTTCACACACTGGTCAAAGGTTACATTTCCCCCAAAATGGAAGCGGTACCGACATTAATTGGGGGCAGATGACGGTATGATGCGAGCTCCTCTAAAAACCTGTCTGTGACAGACCAGTAGCTAATTCAGCATTGTACAAGTCTGTCGCCCAACGTGGGGCTCGAACCCACGACCCTGAGATTAAGAGTCTCATGCTCTACCGACTGAGCTAGCCGGGCTGGCTGCTTACTGCTTGCGGCTGTGTGAAAGACGGGGCATGATCATCAATGGGTGATTCTGTTTCGAGAGCTTTTGTCGGGGATAGCAGAAGATCAGAACAGGTGTGAAGTTGAAATGTCTGTCACAGCATGTTCTTCTCGTCTGTTTGCGTACAAGGTACTGACATTGACTGGGTGTGAATCATGGCACTTTCCAATCTTAAAATGCCCTAAAAGAAAGCCACCAAACGTGGGGCTCAAACTCACCACTGTGAGATTGAGTCTTTTGCTTGACCAACAGAGGAACCCACATTGAACGGGGACAGATGACAATATGATCCGAGTTCCTCTTTCAAGCTGTTTGTGGTAGACCTGTTGCAAATCAAGCATCCATCGCCCAACGTGGGGCTCGAACCCACGACCCTGAGATTAAGAGTCTCATGCTCTACCGACTGAGCTAGTCAGGCTTGCGGCTTTGTGAAAGACGGGGCATGATCATCAAAAGGTGATTCTGTTTCGAGCCCTTTTATAGGGGACAGCAGAAGATCAGAAGAGGTGTGAAGTTGAAATGTCTGTCACAGCCTGTTCTTCTGCCCTGTTTGTGTGCAAGGTACTGACATTGACTAGGGGGGAATCATAGCACTTTTCCCATCTTAAAATGCCCTAAAAGGAGGCCACCCAACCTGGGGCGAAAACCACCACAGTGAGATTAAAAGTCTTATGGTCTCTCGACAGAGCAACAGGTCTTGTTCTCAATTGATCTTTTCACACACTGGTCAAAGGTTACATTTCCCCCAAAATGGAAGCGGTACCGACATTAATTGGGGGCAGATGACGGTATGATGCGAGCTCCTCTAAAAACCTGTCTGTGACAGACCAGTAGCTAATTCAGCATTGTACAAGTCTGTCGCCCAACGTGGGGCTCGAACCCACGACCCTGAGATTAAGAGTCTCATGCTCTACCGACTGAGCTAGCCGGGCTGGCTGCTTACTGCTTGCGGCTGTGTGAAAGACGGGGCATGATCATCAATGGGTGATTCTGTTTCGAGATCTTTTGTCGGGGATAGCAGAAGATCAGAACAGGTGTGAAGTTGAAATGTCTGTCACAGCATGTTCTTCTCGTCTGTTTGCGTACAAGGTACTGACATTGACTGGGTGTGAATCATGGCACTTTCCAATCTTAAAATGCCCTAAAAGAAAGCCACCAAACGTGGGGCTCAAACTCACCACTGTGAGATTGAGTCTTTTGCTTGACCAACAGAGGAACCCACATTGAACGGGGACAGATGACAATATGATCCGAGTTCCTCTTTCAAGCTGTTTGTGGTAGACCTGTTGCAAATCAAGCATCCATCGCCCAACGTGGGGCTCGAACCCACGACCCTGAGATTAAGAGTCTCATGCTCTACCGACTGAGCTAGTCAGGCTTGCGGCTTTGTGAAAGACGGGGCATGATCATCAAAAGGTGATTCTGTTTCGAGCCCTTTTATAGGGGACAGCAGAAGATCAGAAGAGGTGTGAAGTTGAAATGTCTGTCACAGCCTGTTCTTCTGCCCTGTTTGTGTGCAAGGTACTGACATTGACTAGGGGGGAATCATAGCACTTTTCCCATCTTAAAATGCCCTAAAAGGAGGCCACCCAACCTGGGGCGAAAACCACCACAGTGAGATTGAAAGTCTTATGGTCTCTCGACAGAGCAACAGGTCTTGTTCTCAATTGATCTTTTCACACACTGGTCAAAGGTTACATTTCCCCCAAAATGGAAGCGGTACCGACATTAATTGGGGGCAGATGACGGTATGATGCGAGCTCCTCTAAAAACCTGTCTGTGACAGACCAGTAGCTAATTCAGCATTCTACAAGTCTGTCGCCCAACGTGGGGCTCGAACCCACGACCCTGAGATTAAGAGTCTCATGCTCTACCGACTGAGCTAGTCGGGCTTGCGGCTTTGTGAAAGACGGGGCATGATCATCAATAGGTGATTCTGTTTCGAGATCTTTTGTCGGGGATAGCAGAAGATCAGAACAGGTGTGAAGTTGAAATGTCTGTCACAGCCTGTTCTTCTGCCCTGTTTGTGTGCAAGGTACTGACATTGACTAGGGGGGAATCATAGCACTTTTCCCATCTTAAAATGCCCTAAAAGGAGGCCACCCAACCTGGGGCGAAAACCACCACAGTGAGATTAAAAGTCTTATGGTCTCTCGACAGAGCAACAGGTCTTGTTCTCAATTGATCTTTTCACACACTGGTCAAAGGTTACATTTCCCCCAAAATGGAAGCGGTACCGACATTAATTGGGGGCAGATGACGGTATGATGCGAGCTCCTCTAAAAACCTGTCTGTGACAGACCAGTAGCTAATTCAGCATTGTACAAGTCTGTCGCCCAACGTGGGGCTCGAACCCACGACCCTGAGATTAAGAGTCTCATGCTCTACCGACTGAGCTAGCCGGGCTGGCTGCTTACTGCTTGCGGCTGTGTGAAAGACGGGGCATGATCATCAATGGGTGATTCTGTTTCGAGAGCTTTTGTCGGGGATAGCAGAAGATCAGAACAGGTGTGAAGTTGAAATGTCTGTCACAGCATGTTCTTCTCGTCTGTTTGCGTACAAGGTACTGACATTGACTGGGTGTGAATCATGGCACTTTCCAATCTTAAAATGCCCTAAAAGAAAGCCACCAAACGTGGGGCTCAAACTCACCACTGTGAGATTGAGTCTTTTGCTTGACCAACAGAGGAACCCACATTGAACGGGGACAGATGACAATATGATCCGAGTTCCTCTTTCAAGCTGTTTGTGGTAGACCTGTTGCAAATCAAGCATCCATCGCCCAACGTGGGGCTCGAACCCACGACCCTGAGATTAAGAGTCTCATGCTCTACCGACTGAGCTAGTCGGGCTTGCGGCTTTGTGAAAGACGGGGCATGATCATCAAAAGGTGATTCTGTTTCGAGCCCTTTTATAGGGGACAGCAGAAGATCAGAAGAGGTGTGAAGTTGAAATGTCTGTCACAGCCTGTTCTTCTGCCCTGTTTGTGTGCAAGGTACTGACATTGACTAGGGGGGAATCATAGCACTTTTCCCATCTTAAAATGCCCTAAAAGGAGGCCACCCAACCTGGGGCGAAAACCACCACAGTGAGATTAAAAGTCTTATGGTCTCTCGACAGAGCAACAGGTCTTGTTCTCAATTGATCTTTTCACACACTGGTCAAAGGTTACATTTCCCCCAAAATGGAAGCGGTACCGACATTAATTGGGGGCAGATGACGGTATGATGCGAGCTCCTCTAAAAACCTGTCTGTGACAGACCAGTAGCTAATTCAGCATTCTACAAGTCTGTCGCCCAACGTGGGGCTCGAACCCACGACCCTGAGATTAAGAGTCTCATGCTCTACCGACTGAGCTAGCCGGGCTGGCTGCTTACTGCTTGCGGCTGTGTGAAAGACGGGGCATGATCATCAATGGGTGATTCTGTTTCGAGATCTTTTGTCGGGGATAGCAGAAGATCAGAACAGGTGTGAAGTTGAAATGTCTGTCACAGCATGTTCTTCTCGTCTGTTTGCGTACAAGGTACTGACATTGACTGGGTGTGAATCATGGCACTTTCCAATCTTAAAATGCCCTAAAAGAAAGCCACCAAACGTGGGGCTCAAACTCACCACTGTGAGATTGAGTCTTTTGCTTGACCAACAGAGGAACCCACATTGAACGGGGACAGATGACAATATGATCCGAGTTCCTCTTTCAAGCTGTTTGTGGTAGACCTGTTGCAAATCAAGCATCCATCGCCCAACGTGGGGCTCGAACCCACGACCCTGAGATTAAGAGTCTCATGCTCTACCGACTGAGCTAGTCGGGCTTGCGGCTTTGTGAAAGACGGGGCATGATCATCAAAAGGTGATTCTGTTTCGAGCCCTTTTATAGGGGACAGCAGAAGATCAGAAGAGGTGTGAAGTTGAAATGTCTGTCACAGCCTGTTCTTCTGCCCTGTTTGTGTGCAAGGTACTGACATTGACTAGGGGGGAATCATAGCACTTTTCCCATCTTAAAATGCCCTAAAAGGAGGCCACCCAACCTGGGGCGAAAACCACCACAGTGAGATTAAAAGTCTTATGGTCTCTCGACAGAGCAACAGGTCTTGTTCTCAATTGATCTTTTCACACACTGGTCAAAGGTTACATTTCCCCCAAAATGGAAGCGGTACCGACATTAATTGGGGGCAGATGACGGTATGATGCGAGCTCCTCTAAAAACCTGTCTGTGACAGACCAGTAGCTAATTCAGCATTCTACAAGTCTGTCGCCCAACGTGGGGCTCGAACCCACGACCCTGAGATTAAGAGTCTCATGCTCTACCGACTGAGCTAGCCGGGCTGGCTGCTTACTGCTTGCGGCTGTGTGAAAGACGGGGCATGATCATCAATGGTGATTCTGTTTCGAGATCTTTTGTCGGGGATAGCAGAAGATCAGAACAGGTGTGAAGTTGAAATGTCTGTCACAGCATGTTCTTCTCGTCTGTTTGCGTACAAGGTACTGACATTGACTGGGTGTGAATCATGGCACTTTCCAATCTTAAAATGCCCTAAAAGAAAGCCACCAAACGTGGGGCTCAAACTCACCACTGTGAGATTGAGTCTTTTGCTTGACCAACAGAGGAACCCACATTGAACGGGGACAGATGACAATATGATCCGAGTTCGTCGTGGGTTCGAGCTAGCCGGGCTTGTTGCTTACTGCTTGCGGCTTTGTGAAAGACGGGGCATGATCATCAATAGGTGATTCTTTTTCGAGAGCTTTTATCGGGGATAGCAGAAGATCAGAAGAGGTGTGAATTTGAAATGTCTGTCACAGACCGTTCTTCTCCTCTGTTTGTTTGCAAGGTACTGACATTGTAACAGGTCTTGTTCTCAATTGATCTTTCCACACACTGGTCAAAGGTTACATTTCCCCCAAAATGGAAGAGGTACCGACATTAATTGGGGGCAGATGACGGTATGATGCGAGCTCCTCTAAAAACCTGTCTGTGACAGACCAGTAGCTAATTCAGCATTCTAAAAGTCTGTCGCCCAACGTGGGGCTCGAACCCACGACCCTGAGATTAAGAGTCTCATGCTCTACCGACTGAGCTAGCCGGGCTGGCTGCTTACTGCTTGCGGCTGTGTGAAAGACGGGGCATGATCATCAATCGGTGATTCTGTTTCGAGAGCTTTTGTCGGGGATAGCAGAAGATCAGAACAGGTGTGAAGTTGAAATGTCTGTCACAGCATGTTCTTCTCGTCTGTTTGCGTACAAGGTACTGACATTGACTGGGTGTGAATCATGGCACTTTCCAATCTTAAAATGCCCTAAAAGAAAGCCACCAAACGTGGGGCTCAAACTCACCACTGTGAGATTGAGTCTTTTGCTTGACCAACAGAGGAACCCACATTGAACGGGGACAGATGACAATATGATCCGAGTTCCTCTTTCAAGCTGTTTGTGGTAGACCTGTTGCAAATCAAGCATCCATCGCCCAACGTGGGGCTCGAACCCACGACCCTGAGATTAAGAGTCTCATGCTCTACCGACTGAGCTAGTCGGGCTTGCGGCTTTGTGAAAGACGGGGCATGATCATCAAAAGGTGATTCTGTTTCGAGCCCTTTTATAGGGGACAGCAGAAGATCAGAAGAGGTGTGAAGTTGAAATGTCTGTCACAGCCTGTTCTTCTGCCCTGTTTGTGTGCAAGGTACTGACATTGACTAGGGGGGAATCATAGCACTTTTCCCATCTTAAAATGCCCTAAAAGGAGGCCACCCAACCTGGGGCGAAAACCACCACAGTGAGATTAAAAGTCTTATGGTCTCTCGACAGAGCAACAGGTCTTGTTCTCAATTGATCTTTTCACACACTGGTCAAAGGTTACATTTCCCCCAAAATGGAAACGGTACCGACATTAATTGGGGGCAGATGACGGTATGATGCGAGCTCCTCTAAAAACCTGTCTGTGACAGACCAGTAGCTAATTCAGCATTCTACAAGTCTGTCGCCCAACGTGGGGCTCGAACCCACGACCCTGAGATTAAGAGTCTCATGCTCTACCGACTGAGCTAGCCGGGCTGGCTGCTTACTGCTTGCGGCTGTGTGAAAGACGGGGCATGATCATCAATGGGTGATTCTGTTTCGAGATCTTTTGTCGGGGATAGCAGAAGATCAGAACAGGTGTGAAGTTGAAATGTCTGTCACAGCATGTTCTTCTGCCCTGTTTGTGTGCAAGGTACTGACATTGACTGGGTGTGAATCATGGCACTTTCCAATCTTAAAATGCCCAAAAGAAAGCCACCAAACGTGGGGCTCAAACTCACCACTGTGAGATTGAGTCTTTTGCTTGACCAACAGAGGAACCCACATTGAACGGGGACAGATGACAATATGATCCGAGTTCCTCTTTCAAGCTGTTTGTGGTAGACCTGTTGCAAATCAAGCATCCATCGCCCAACGTGGGGCTCGAACCCACGACCCTGAGATTAAGAGTCTCATGCTCTACCGACTGAGCTAGTCGGGCTTGCGGCTTTGTGAAAGACGGGGCATGATCATCAAAAGGTGATTCTGTTTCGAGCCCTTTTATAGGGGACAGCAGAAGATCAGAAGAGGTGTGAAGTTGAAATGTCTGTCACAGCCTGTTCTTCTGCCCTGTTTGTGTGCAAGGTACTGACATTGACTAGGGGGGAATCATAGCACTTTTCCCATCTTAAAATGCCCTAAAAGGAGGCCACCCAACCTGGGGCGAAAACCACCACAGTGAGATTAAAAGTCTTATGGTCTCTCGACAGAGCAACAGGTCTTGTTCTCAATTGATCTTTTCACACACTGGTCAAAGGTTACATTTCCCCCAAAATGGAAGCGGTACCGACATTAATTGGGGGCAGATGACGGTATGATGCGAGCTCCTCTAAAAACCTGTCTGTGACAGACCAGTAGCTAATTCAGCATTGTACAAGTCTGTCGCCCAACGTGGGGCTCGAACCCACGACCCTGAGATTAAGAGTCTCATGCTCTACCGACTGAGCTAGCCGGGCTGGCTGCTTACTGCTTGCGGCTGTGTGAAAGACGGGGCATGATCATCAATGGGTGATTCTGTTTCGAGAGCTTTTGTCGGGGATAGCAGAAGATCAGAACAGGTGTGAAGTTGAAATGTCTGTCACAGCATGTTCTTCTCGTCTGTTTGCGTACAAGGTACTGACATTGACTGGGTGTGAATCATGGCACTTTCCAATCTTAAAATGCCCTAAAAGAAAGCCACCAAACGTGGGGCTCAAACTCACCACTGTGAGATTGAGTCTTTTGCTTGACCAACAGAGGAACCCACATTGAACGGGGACAGATGACAATATGATCCGAGTTCCTCTTTCAAGCTGTTTGTGGTAGACCTGTTGCAAATCAAGCATCCATCGCCCAACGTGGGGCTCGAACCCACGACCCTGAGATTAAGAGTCTCATGCTCTACCGACTGAGCTAGTCGGGCTTGCGGCTTTGTGAAAGACGGGGCATGATCATCAAAAGGTGATTCTGTTTCGAGCCCTTTTATAGGGGACAGCAGAAGATCAGAACAGGTGTGAAGTTGAAATGTCTGTCACAGCCTGTTCTTCTGCCCTGTTTGTGTGCAAGGTACTGACATTGACTAGGGGGGAATCATAGCACTTTTCCCATCTTAAAATGCCCTAAAAGGAGGCCACCCAACCTGGGGCGAAAACCACCACAGTGAGATTAAAAGTCTTATGGTCTCTCGACAGAGCAACAGGTCTTGTTCTCAATTGATCTTTTCACACACTGGTCAAAGGTTACATTTCCCCCAAAATGGAAGCGGTACCGACATTAATTGGGGGCAGATGACGGTATGATGCGAGCTCCTCTAAAAACCTGTCTGTGACAGACCAGTAGCTAATTCAGCATTCTACAAGTCTGTCGCCCAACGTGGGGCTCGAACCCACGACCCTGAGATTAAGAGTCTCATGCTCTACCGACTGAGCTAGCCGGGCTGGCTGCTTACTGCTTGCGGCTGTGTGAAAGACGGGGCATGATCATCAATGGGTGATTCTGTTTCGAGAGCTTTTGTCGGGGATAGCAGAAGATCAGAACAGGTGTGAAGTTGAAATGTCTGTCACAGCATGTTCTTCTCGTCTGTTTGCGTACAAGGTACTGACATTGACTGGGTGTGAATCATGGCACTTTCCAATCTTAAAATGCCCTAAAAGAAAGCCACCAAACGTGGGGCTCAAACTCACCACTGTGAGATTGAGTCTTTTGCTTGACCAACAGAGGAACCCACATTGAACGGGGACAGATGACAATATGATCCGAGTTCCTCTTTCAAGCTGTTTGTGGTAGACCTGTTGCAAATCAAGCATCCATCGCCCAACGTGGGGCTCGAACCCACGACCCTGAGATTAAGAGTCTCATGCTCTACCGACTGAGCTAGTCAGGCTTGCGGCTTTGTGAAAGACGGGGCATGATCATCAAAAGGTGATTCTGTTTCGAGCCCTTTTATAGGGGACAGCAGAAGATCAGAAGAGGTGTGAAGTTGAAATGTCTGTCACAGCCTGTTCTTCTGCCCTGTTTGTGTGCAAGGTACTGACATTGACTAGGGGGGAATCATAGCACTTTTCCCATCTTAAAATGCCCTAAAAGGAGGCCACCCAACCTGGGGCGAAAACCACCACAGTGAGATTAAAAGTCTTATGGTCTCTCGACAGAGCAACAGGTCTTGTTCTCAATTGATCTTTTCACACACTGGTCAAAGGTTACATTTCCCCCAAAATGGAAGCGGTACCGACATTAATTGGGGGCAGATGACGGTATGATGCGAGCTCCTCTAAAAACCTGTCTGTGACAGACCAGTAGCTAATTCAGCATTGTACAAGTCTGTCGCCCAACGTGGGGCTCGAACCCACGACCCTGAGATTAAGAGTCTCATGCTCTACCGACTGAGCTAGCCGGGCTGGCTGCTTACTGCTTGCGGCTGTGTGAAAGACGGGGCATGATCATCAATGGGTGATTCTGTTTCGAGAGCTTTTGTCGGGGATAGCAGAAGATCAGAACAGGTGTGAAGTTGAAATGTCTGTCACAGCATGTTCTTCTCGTCTGTTTGCGTACAAGGTACTGACATTGACTGGGTGTGAATCATGGCACTTTCCAATCTTAAAATGCCCTAAAAGAAAGCCACCAAACGTGGGGCTCAAACTCACCACTGTGAGATTGAGTCTTTTGCTTGACCAACAGAGGAACCCACATTGAACGGGGACAGATGACAATATGATCCGAGTTCCTCTTTCAAGCTGTTTGTGGTAGACCTGTTGCAAATCAAGCATCCATCGCCCAACGTGGGGCTCGAACCCACGACCCTGAGATTAAGAGTCTCATGCTCTACCGACTGAGCTAGTCGGGCTTGCGGCTTTGTGAAAGACGGGGCATGATCATCAAAAGGTGATTCTGTTTCGAGCCCTTTTATAGGGGACAGCAGAAGATCAGAAGAGGTGTGAAGTTGAAATGTCTGTCACAGCCTGTTCTTCTGCCCTGTTTGTGTGCAAGGTACTGACATTGACTAGGGGGGAATCATAGCACTTTTCCCATCTTAAAATGCCCTAAAAGGAGGCCACCCAACCTGGGGCGAAAACCACCACAGTGAGATTAAAAGTCTTATGGTCTCTCGACAGAGCAACAGGTCTTGTTCTCAATTGATCTTTTCACACACTGGTCAAAGGTTACATTTCCCCCAAAATGGAAGCGGTACCGACATTAATTGGGGGCAGATGACGGTATGATGCGAGCTCCTCTAAAAACCTGTCTGTGACAGACCAGTAGCTAATTCAGCATTCTACAAGTCTGTCGCCCAACGTGGGGCTCGAACCCACGACCCTGAGATTAAGAGTCTCATGCTCTACCGACTGAGCTAGCCGGGCTGGCTGCTTACTGCTTGCGGCTGTGTGAAAGACGGGGCATGATCATCAATGGGTGATTCTGTTTCGAGATCTTTTGTCGGGGATAGCAGAAGATCAGAACAGGTGTGAAGTTGAAATGTCTGTCACAGCATGTTCTTCTCGTCTGTTTGCGTACAAGGTACTGACATTGACTGGGTGTGAATCATGGCACTTTCCAATCTTAAAATGCCCTAAAAGAAAGCCACCAAACGTGGGGCTCAAACTCACCACTGTGAGATTGAGTCTTTTGCTTGACCAACAGAGGAACCCACATTGAACGGGGACAGATGACAATATGATCCGAGTTTCAATTGATCTTTTCACACACTGGTCAAAGGTTACATTTCCCCCAAAATGGAAGCGGTACCGACATTAATTGGGGGCAGATGACGGTATGATGCGAGCTCCTCTAAAAACCTGTCTGTGACAGACCAGTAGCTAATTCAGCATTGTACAAGTCTGTCGCCCAACGTGGGGGTCGAACCCACGACCCTGAGATTAAGAGTCTCATGCTCTACCGACTGAGCTAGCCGGGCTGGCTGCTTACTGCTTGCGGCTGTGTGAAAGACGGGGCATGATCATCAATGGGTGATTCTGTTTCGAGAGCTTTTGTCGGGGATAGCAGAAGATCAGAACAGGTGTGAAGTTGAAATGTCTGTCACAGCATGTTCTTCTCGTCTGTTTGCGTACAAGGTACTGACATTGACTGGGTGTGAATCATGGCACTTTCCAATCTTAAAATGCCCTAAAAGAAAGCCACCAAACGTGGGGCTCAAACTCACCACTGTGAGATTGAGTCTTTTGCTTGACCAACAGAGGAACCCACATTGAACGGGGACAGATGACAATATGATCCGAGTTTCAATTGATCTTTTCACACACTGGTCAAAGGTTACATTTCCCCCAAAATGGAAGCGGTACCGACATTAATTGGGGGCAGATGACGGTATGATGCGAGCTCCTCTAAAAACCTGTCTGTGACAGACCAGTAGCTAATTCAGCATTCTACAAGTCTGTCGCCCAACGTGGGGCTCGAACCCACGACCCTGAGATTAAGAGTCTCATGCTCTACCGACTGAGCTAGCCGGGCTGGCTGCTTACTGCTTGCGGCTGTGTGAAAGACGGGGCATGATCATCAATCGGGTGATTCTGTTTCGAGAGCTTTTGTCGGGGATAGCAGAAGATCAGAACAGGTGTGAAGTTGAAATGTCTGTCACAGCATGTTCTTCTCGTCTGTTTGCGTACAAGGTACTGACATTGACTGGGTGTGAATCATGGCACTTTCCAATCTTAAAATGCCCTAAAAGAAAGCCACCAAACGTGGGGCTCAAACTCACCACTGTGAGATTGAGTCTTTTGCTTGACCAACAGAGGAACCCACATTGAACGGGGACAGATGACAATATGATCCGAGTTCCTCTTTCAAGCTGTTTGTGGTAGACCTGTTGCAAATCAAGCATCCATCGCCCAACGTGGGGCTCGAACCCACGACCCTGAGATTAAGAGTCTCATGCTCTACCGACTGAGCTAGTCAGGCTTGCGGCTTTGTGAAAGACGGGGCATGATCATCAAAAGGTGATTCTGTTTCGAGCCCTTTTATAGGGGACAGCAGAAGATCAGAAGAGGTGTGAAGTTGAAATGTCTGTCACAGCCTGTTCTTCTGCCCTGTTTGTGTGCAAGGTACTGACATTGACTAGGGGGGAATCATAGCACTTTTCCCATCTTAAAATGCCCTAAAAGGAGGCCACCCAACCTGGGGCGAAAACCACCACAGTGAGATTAAAAGTCTTATGGTCTCTCGACAGAGCAACAGGTCTTGTTCTCAATTGATCTTTTCACACACTGGTCAAAGGTTACATTTCCCCCAAAATGGAAGCGGTACCGACATTAATTGGGGGCAGATGACGGTATGATGCGAGCTCCTCTAAAAACCTGTCTGTGACAGACCAGTAGCTAATTCAGCATTCTACAAGTCTGTCGCCCAACGTGGGGCTCGAACCCACGACCCTGAGATTAAGAGTCTCATGCTCTACCGACTGAGCTAGCCGGGCTGGCTGCTTACTGCTTGCGGCTGTGTGAAAGACGGGGCATGATCATCAATGGGTGATTCTGTTTCGAGATCTTTTGTCGGGGATAGCAGAAGATCAGAACAGGTGTGAAGTTGAAATGTCTGTCACAGCATGTTCTTCTCGTCTGTTTGCGTACAAGGTACTGACATTGACTGGGTGTGAATCATGGCACTTTCCAATCTTAAAATGCCCTAAAAGAAAGCCACCAAACGTGGGGCTCAAACTCACCACTGTGAGATTGAGTCTTTTGCTTGACCAACAGAGGAACCCACATTGAACGGGGACAGATGACAATATGATCCGAGTTCCTCTTTCAAGCTGTTTGTGGTAGACCTGTTGCAAATCAAGCATCCATCGCCCAACGTGGGGCTCGAACCCACGACCCTGAGATTAAGAGTCTCATGCTCTACCGACTGAGCTAGTCAGGCTTGCGGCTTTGTGAAAGACGGGGCATGATCATCAAAAGGTGATTCTGTTTCGAGCCCTTTTATAGGGGACAGCAGAAGATCAGAAGAGGTGTGAAGTTGAAATGTCTGTCACAGCCTGTTCTTCTGCCCTGTTTGTGTGCAAGGTACTGACATTGACTAGGGGGGAATCATAGCACTTTTCCCATCTTAAAATGCCCTAAAAGGAGGCCACCCAACCTGGGGCGAAAACCACCACAGTGAGATTGAAAGTCTTATGGTCTCTCGACAGAGCAACAGGTCTTGTTCTCAATTGATCTTTTCACACACTGGTCAAAGGTTACATTTCCCCCAAAATGGAAGCGGTACCGACATTAATTGGGGGCAGATGACGGTATGATGCGAGCTCCTCTAAAAACCTGTCTGTGACAGACCAGTAGCTAATTCAGCATTCTACAAGTCTGTCGCCCAACGTGGGGCTCGAACCCACGACCCTGAGATTAAGAGTCTCATGCTCTACCGACTGAGCTAGCCGGGCTGGCTGCTTACTGCTTGCGGCTGTGTGAAAGACGGGGCATGATCATCAATGGGTGATTCTGTTTCGAGATCTTTTGTCGGGGATAGCAGAAGATCAGAACAGGTGTGAAGTTGAAATGTCTGTCACAGCATGTTCTTCTCGTCTGTTTGCGTACAAGGTACTGACATTGACTGGGTGTGAATCATGGCACTTTTCAATCTTAAAATGCCCTAAAAGAAAGCCACCAAACGTGGGGCTCAAACTCACCACTGTGAGATTGAGTCTTTTGCTTGACCAACAGAGGAACCCACATTGAACGGGGACAGATGACAATATGATCCGAGTTTCAATTGATCTTTTCACACACTGGTCAAAGGTTACATTTCCCCCAAAATGGAAGCGGTACCGACATTAATTGGGGGCAGATGACGGTATGATGCGAGCTCCTCTAAAAACCTGTCTGTGACAGACCAGTAGCTAATTCAGCATTCTACAAGTCTGTCGCCCAACGTGGGGCTCGAACCCACGACCCTGAGATTAAGAGTCTCATGCTCTACCGACTGAGCTAGCCGGGCTGGCTGCTTACTGCTTGCGGCTGTGTGAAAGACGGGGCATGATCATCAATCGGTGATTCTGTTTCGAGAGCTTTTGTCGGGGATAGCAGAAGATCAGAACAGGTGTGAAGTTGAAATGTCTGTCACAGCATGTTCTTCTCGTCTGTTTGCGTACAAGGTACTGACATTGACTGGGTGTGAATCATGGCACTTTCCAATCTTAAAATGCCCTAAAAGAAAGCCACCAAACGTGGGGCTCAAACTCACCACTGTGAGATTGAGTCTTTTGCTTGACCAACAGAGGAACCCACATTGAACGGGGACAGATGACAATATGATCCGAGTTCCTCTTTCAAGCTGTTTGTGGTAGACCTGTTGCAAATCAAGCATCCATCGCCCAACGTGGGGCTCGAACCCACGACCCTGAGATTAAGAGTCTCATGCTCTACCGACTGAGCTAGTCGGGCTTGCGGCTTTGTGAAAGACGGGGCATGATCATCAAAAGGTGATTCTGTTTCGAGCCCTTTTATAGGGGACAGCAGAAGATCAGAAGAGGTGTGAAGTTGAAATGTCTGTCACAGCCTGTTCTTCTGCCCTGTTTGTGTGCAAGGTACTGACATTGACTAGGGGGGAATCATAGCACTTTTCCCATCTTAAAATGCCCTAAAAGGAGGCCACCCAACCTGGGGCGAAAACCACCACAGTGAGATTAAAAGTCTTATGGTCTCTCGACAGAGCAACAGGTCTTGTTCTCAATTGATCTTTTCACACACTGGTCAAAGGTTACATTTCCCCCAAAATGGAAGCGGTACCGACATTAATTGGGGGCAGATGACGGTATGATGCGAGCTCCTCTAAAAACCTGTCTGTGACAGACCAGTAGCTAATTCAGCATTGTACAAGTCTGTCGCCCAACGTGGGGCTCGAACCCACGACCCTGAGATTAAGAGTCTCATGCTCTACCGACTGAGCTAGCCGGGCTGGCTGCTTACTGCTTGCGGCTGTGTGAAAGACGGGGCATGATCATCAATGGGTGATTCTGTTTCGAGATCTTTTGTCGGGGATAGCAGAAGATCAGAACAGGTGTGAAGTTGAAATGTCTGTCACAGCATGTTCTTCTCATCTGTTTGTTTACAAGGTACTGACATTGACTGGGTGTGAATCATGGCACTTTCCAATCTTAAAATGCCCTAAAAGAAAGCCACCAAACGTGGGGCTCAAACTCACCACTGTGAGATTGAGTCTTTTGCTTGACCAACAGAGGAACCCACATTGAACGGGGACAGATGACAATATGATCCGAGTTCCTCTTTCAAGCTGTTTGTGGTAGACCTGTTGCAAATCAAGCATCCATCGCCCAACGTGGGGCTCGAACCCACGACCCTGAGATTAAGAGTCTCATGCTCTACCGACTGAGCTAGTCGGGCTTGCGGCTTTGTGAAAGACGGGGCATGATCATCAAAAGGTGATTCTGTTTCGAGCCCTTTTATAGGGGACAGCAGAAGATCAGAAGAGGTGTGAAGTTGAAATGTCTGTTACAGCCTGTTCTTCTGCCCTGTTTGTGTGCAAGGTACTGACATTGACTAGGGGGGAATCATAGCACTTTTCCCATCTTAAAATGCCCTAAAAGGAGGCCACCCAACCTGGGGCGAAAACCACCACAGTGAGATTAAAAGTCTTATGGTCTCTCGACAGAGCAACAGGTCTTGTTCTCAATTGATCTTTTCACACACTGGTCAAAGGTTACATTTCCCCCAAAATGGAAGCGGTACCGACATTAATTGGGGGCAGATGACGGTATGATGCGAGCTCCTCTAAAAACCTGTCTGTGACAGACCAGTAGCTAATTCAGCATTGTACAAGTCTGTCGCCCAACGTGGGGCTCGAACCCACGACCCTGAGATTAAGAGTCTCATGCTCTACCGACTGAGCTAGCCGGGCTGGCTGCTTACTGCTTGCGGCTGTGTGAAAGACGGGGCATGATCATCAATCGGTGATTCTGTTTCGAGATCTTTTGTCGGGGATAGCAGAAGATCAGAACAGGTGTGAAGTTGAAATGTCTGTCACAGCCTGTTCTTCTGCCCTGTTTGTTTGCAAGGTACTGACATTGTAACAGGTCTTGTTCTCAATTGATCTTTCCACACACTGGTCAAAGGTTACATTTCCCCCAAAATGGAAGCGGTACCGACATTAATTGGGGGCAGATGACGGTATGATGCGAGCTCCTCTAAAAACCTGTCTGTGACAGACCAGTAGCTAATTCAGCATTCTAAAAGTCTGTCGCCCAACGTGGGGCTCGAACCCACGACCCTGCGATTAAAAAAAGAAATACATTATATATTTTTTTACAAGACACAATGTAATCTGATAGGCTCGACAAGACTTTTGTGCGACTTTTGACGATTTATTGTCAGCCGGAGGAAAACCTCTGAATGCCAGTGTGTTAAACACAATAGCTAACATGTTACAGATGTGTGTGTGTGTGTGTGTGTGTGTGTGTGTGTGTGCGCAGGGCGGAGAGTCTATTAGATTTATGGCACGTGGGATAAAACAGTTCTAAGTTAGATAAATAAGTAATATACTCTGGATGTGTCTCGCCCACTCTTGCTCTCTGCAGGACACACTGCTGTCTTTGTTCCCACTGAGCAAACACACACACACACACACTTCATACGATGTTTCTCTGAAATAATACGCCGCATATTCTTCGGGCCACACGTGTGCGTGCTAAGCGCTTGCATCCTTTCACACGAGCGCTGCGCAAACAAGCTTAAAGCAACTACTCATAAATAAGCGTCGCTGCCAAAGTGTCAATGCTGCCAGTGTGTTTTGTGCCCCGGCCGGCGTGTTCTTGTGTTCTGGCCTGCTGCGTCCTATCAGGATTAGCCTGGAATGTATGCACTTCCTCTTGCCATCTGACCATCCTCCGTCCCGCTGCCGCGTCAGCGTGTGCTCTTAGCCAAACCTCCTGTACACGCGAGTGTATGTTTCATTTTAACTGACGTTTAAAGAGTACACATGCCGTGGATATGTTCCGGACCCACCCACAATAAGCAAAAATTTGCAATATAGAGAGACCTTGTAATAAACACTTTTGGGGTTTTACCCCTCCCATACATTTTTTAAAAATGTAAAGACCCTGTAAATAGAATTCAGAGATTTGTTTCTAAATACATTAGACATGTTTGAAGATCATCCTTGAAAACATGTGCGAAGACTAGGGCTGGGCATCGTTTGAATTTGAATGATTCCAGTTCTGATTCCGTTTCAAACGATTCTCAATTCTGATTCTTTTAGGGCACAGCGTCAAAAATGTTTGCTTTAAATAAGGGGTGTACATTAATTTCTTTTGCGGTCCACAGCATAGACTGCAATGAACATTTGACACAGCCCATAGTGTTTGCCAACATTGTACTTCAGTACCTACTTTTTACACTGGGTGGCTCGGCAGAAGAATTGAATAAGAAGTTGGCTTACATCTCTCACTTGTTTTCAGCTAGTCACATCATTTGATAGTGCCACTGGCCACCCACAAAAGATGGATTGGTTTATTTAAAAAAAAAAAAATTTAAGATAATATCAATGTGGCCCTTAATTGCCATAGATTTCTCTGTATAGGGCCCTTGGAAGAAAAAGTTTGAGCATCCATGGTTTGAATGAAGAAGCTAACCAGTTATTTGTGGATTAAATCATCTGAACATCTCCATCCATCCATTATCTGAGCCGCTTATCCTCACAAGGGTCGCGGGAGCGCTGGAGCCTATCCCAGCTATCATCGGGCAGGAGGCGGGGTACACCCTGAACTGGTTGCCAGCCAATCGCAGGGTACATATAAACAAACAGCCATTCGCACTCACACTCACACCTACGGACAATTTAGAGTCTTCAATTAACCTACCATGCATGTTTTGGGGATGTGGGAGGAAACCGGCGTGCCCGGAAAAAACCCATGCAGGCACGGGGAGAACACGCAAACCCTGCATAGGCAGGGCTGGGGATTGAACACCGGTCCTCAGAAATCTGAGGCAGATGCTCTAACCAGTCACCCACTGCGCCGCCACTACCAATAGTCCTCCAAGAGAAAAACAACATCCTTATTACAGACTTGGATTGTTAAGTAATTTCAGTATTAAACTGCTCTAACCAGTCATCCACCGTGCCGCCCTGAACCTCTCTATGAATTGTAATTCTATTGACTTTATTAACTTTAATGTGAATGGCTTATTTTTAACCAGTATTAATATCAAAGCTATGAACTTGAAGTTGTTTAATTATTAATTTTCTTTTCACCGAAGTTTAAGTTAAACTTTCACAAGAGAGCTTTATCTTTGAAAACCTCATTAACCTCATTAATTTACAGTACACAAGAGTCTAATGCTACCAGTACTTAAAATATGTTACTGAGCTCCCACTGACGGACTAACCTGGTAGACAAAAGGAGAACGAGTTGGAAACACAGTCCAGAATAGCAGGACATAAACACAAAAACAGTTCTTGTTTTTATTTGATTGCTTTTCAGGCAGTGTGTGAGAGCGTGTAGACAAGAGTGTCTCCTGCGCTCGCTTGGGATAGAAAATACATATTCTAATGTTAGCTGGTTATTTGCATTTATGTAGACCCACTGTTTTCCGCTGGTGTGGCCGCTTTAGAGCGCCTCGTTGTCGGCCTTGAGTGCGCGGATGTCAAGCAGAGATAGGCAGAAGGGGGGGGGGGGGGAGTCTGACTTGAAAGCCAGCGTGTGGACCATGGCTTCAGGTTGGCTTGGAGAGCGCCTTGATGTTGACCGTGACTGCGCACACATCACCGAGAGAAAGGCGAAAGTGAGGGAAGGGAAGGGAAAGAAAAGGTCGACTTGACAGCCACCATGGGGACTGGCGTGGTCACTTTAGTGCGCCTCATTGTCGGCCGTGAGTGCACGCATGTTATGGACAGAAGCCAGATGAGTGAGGTAAAACATCCATCCATCCATTTTCTGAGCCGCTTCTCCTCACAAGGAGCCTATCCCAGCTGTCATCTGGCAGGAGGCGGGGTACACGCTGAACTGGTTGCCAGCCAATCACAGGGCACATAGAAACAAACAACCATCCGCACTCACATTCACACCTACAGGCAATTTAGAGTTGGCAATTAACCTGCATGCATGTTTTTGGGATGTGGGAGGAAACCGGAGTGCCCGGAGAAAGCCCACGCAGGCACGGGGAGAACATGCAAACTCCACACAGGCGGGACCGGGGATTGAACCCTGGTCCTCAGAACTGTGAGGCTGATGCTCTAACCAGTCGCCCACCGTGCCGCCTGAGGTTAAAAACATAATAATAATAATCAGACATCACACCTGATGGGCATGCAGGCACTCCAGACACAACTATGTGGATAGAAGACTATAAAAAAATCTGTTTTATATTATACGCCCCCTTTATAGTACGTATTAGCCGCTGTTAGCTCTTCAACACTCGTTAGCTCGTTTTCACGCAGACAGCTACTCGGTCGTACTAAATTATGCTTTGAATTGTCCCAGAAAAGAAATTACTTGAGCAAATTTACGTGGTGGCGAAGATTTATACTGTGAATAGCAGCCTCATTTTCAACAGTGAAATATGTCCAGTGAGCTTCCATATTTCACTGAAGCAAAGTCAGTGAGTCTCTAATCATCACGGCAGACTTTCCTGATCATTACGAGCATCCCGACTACATTTTTCATTTTCCACATTAGCAAAATAACACTGCTTTCCTTTCTACGGGCAGAGAGAGCGAAACGAGTGCTTGTCGTTAATGCACCGGGAGACACGATAAAGAATGCATTCATCTACAGCTCACATACACACACATGCACACACATACACACACACACTCAAGTGTGTTGTGGTGGTCCTATTTAAGCACAGTTGCTCTCCCATGACCACCTCCTGTACCTGGAGACCTCTCCGTCTCGGACCCCCTCTGTGCTTCCGTGTTTGCGTGTCTCTGCCTCGCCGCCTCGACCCAATCGGACCGTGTGAGTAAAGAACATGTCAGTGAAAACACGCCAGTACGCCGTGTCAATACCGGGCATGTCAGTAAATAACAGTAAAGAATAAGACAGCAAAAAATAAGTCAGTAAGAACCGGAAGACCATATTTGGGGCTTTTCCACCAACCAGCCCAGGACTCAAAGTTCCTGGTAACAGGAGTTCCTGGTAGCAAAAGGTTCATGTGGACCATGTGGTTTGTGTTTCCATTGCACTAACAACAAACTGCGGCACGGTGTCTGACTGGTTAGAGCGTCTACCTCGCAGTTCTGAGGACTGGGGTTCAATCCCCGGCCCCGCCTGTGTGGAGTTTGCATGTTCTCCCCGTGCCTGCGTGGTTTATTCTCGGGGCACTCCGGTTTCCTCCCGCATCCCAAAAACATGCATGGTAGGTTAATTGGTGTTTCTAAATTGTGAATGGTTGTTTGTTTATGTGTGCCCTGCGATTGGCTGGCAACCAGTTCAGGGTGTACCCTGCCTCCTGCCCGATGGTAGCTGGGATACCCTTGTGAGGATAAGCGGCTCAGAAAATGGATGGATGGATGGATGGATTATAACGAACCCAATGCCAATGAAGTTGGGACGTTGTGTTAAACATAAAGAAAAACAGAATACAATGATTTGCAAATCATGTTCAACCTATATTTAATTAAATACACTACAAATATATTTAATGTTCAAACATAAACTTTATTTTTTTTAGCAAATAATCATTAACTTGTTATGGCTGCAACACGTTAAAAAAAAGCTGGGGCAGGGTTAAAGTTGAGGAATGTTCATCAAACACCTGTTTGAAGTTCGAAGTTTAAGGACAATGTTACTCAACGTACAATTGCAAAGAATGTAGGGATTTCATCATCTACGGTCCATAATATCATCAAAAGGTTCAGAGTGCATGTAAGCAGCAAGGCCAAAAACTAACATTGAATGCCCGTGACCTTCAATCCCTCAGCCGGCACTGCATCAAAAACTGACATCAATGGCTCAGGAACACTTCAGAAAACCAATGTCCGACGAGTCCACATTTCAAATTGTTTTTGGAAATTGTGGCGGTCGTGTCCTCCGGGCCAAAGAGGAAAAGAACCATCCGGACTGTTATGGAGGCAAAGTTCAAAAGCCAGCATCTGTGATGGTATGGGGCTGTGTGAGTGCCAATGGCATGGGTAACTTACACATCTGTGGAGGCACCATTAATGCTGCAAGGTACATACAGGTTTTGAGAAACATAAGCTGCCATCCAAGCAAAGTCTCTTTCATGCCCCTGCTTATTTCAGCAAGACAATGCCAAACCACGTTCTGCACGTGTTACAACAGCGTGGCTTCGTAGTAAAAGAGTGCAGGTGCTAGACTGGGTTGCCTGCAGTCCACACCTGTCTCCCATTGAAAATGTGTGGCGCATTATGAAGCGTAAAATACGACAACGGAGACCCCGGACTGTTGAACAGCTGAAGCTGTACATCAAGCAAGAATGGGAAAGAATTCCATCTACAAAGCTTCAACAATTAGTGTCCTCAGTTCCCAAACGTTTATTGAATGTTGTTAAAAGAAAAGGTGATGTAACACAGTGATAAACATGACCTTGTCCCAGCTTTTTTTGGAACATGATGAAGCCATAAAATTCAAATGTAATGATTGTTTGCAAAAAACAATCGAGTTTATCAGTTTGAACATTAAATATCTTTGTAGTGTATTCAATGAAATATAGGTTGAACATGATTTGCAAATCATTGTATTCTGTTTATATTTATGTTTAACACAACGGGTTGTAGTGCACACACACTCACAGCATGGTTACAGTCGGATAAACAGTGTCACAGTCCATATACACTACTTCCTATGGGTGTGTGTGTTCTCATTCACAGATATACAGTTTGCATAAATTCAGTGCATCGCTTCGCAGGTGAATGCATGCTTGGATATGAATGTGTGGGAGCTGGACTCATTGAAGAGTGTGTGTGTGTGCATGTGGAATGCAGCATGCCAACACATCTTTGATTTATGGCTGGAACGCTGCCAGGGTTGTTCACGCTTAGTGAGAGTAATTGTACACCTACTGTCAGGCAGGTGAATCTCAACAGGCCCGGGTACCTCAGTCGGTAGAGCATGAGACTCTTAATCTCGGGGTTGTGGGTTTGAGCCCCAAGTTTGGTGCAGTTTTGTTGTGGGCCACATGATTGATTGTTCGTGTCGGATCAGATCCTGTTGCCTGCCCAGGTGGGTTGGCGTGGATCGCCCGACCCAACAGCAATATACCTTCTGAGCATGTTAGCATTTTAGCATGTGACCTAACAGAGATTTTCACATTTTCACCAACTTTATGTGTGTGTTTATGGATGTGTGTGAGTGGTGAGTGTGTGTCTGTATGTGTGTAAGTAAAAGGAGACAAAATGATGTGCCTGCGTGTGTGCAGTTATACAGCCCATCTCCATGGCAACAGGGACGCGGTCAAGAGAAGTTGAAGTAGCAAAGAAAGTAATGCAGCATGTGGGAAGAATCTTAATAGTTGAACAGTAGACACTTTGTGTTGTGTTTTGAATCTTTTACACACAAATACACACACGCAGTGACCTTTTTACCGATTGCAGACCGACACAAGACCTCAAGTGTGCATGTGTGCGTTTATGACTTCATTAAAAGCCCGGCAAGCTCAGTCGGTAGAGCATGAGACTCTTAGTTTCAGGGTCGTTGGTTCGAACCCCATGTTGGGTGATGGGCTTTTGGGGGGATGATATATATCATATGACTCACCGGGTATCCAAATATACTCACTGGGAATGTGTCTGCTTGAGCTTCTCAGTCATCCAGTTCTTGGTAATATGCAAAAGTTGCATCGAGGCAACAGGACTCTATTGGTTCCTTTGAAGACCTGACATCGTCCCCCAAAGATTGCAATATTCATTTGAATAGTGACTTATTAATGAGCTGTTGAACAAGCAGGCGAACGACCGGATGTTATGCAAAACGGTCATTCAGAAGGTTCTTGTTTACAAAATGGACAACCTATCTGTAGACTGAAAGTGGAATATGTTAGCACCGAATTCAAAGCTAAATGCTAACTTTAGCACTCCTGCATAACTTAGTTGGTACCACACGAGAACCTTGAGCCCCTTTCAACTGGTATTGTTTGGATCTCGTTGTGAAAGAAGCTAGGATTTCAGGGTTGTGGGTTCACGCGGTATACACTAAGTTTAAGTAGTGTGTGTCTGTGTACGCTTGTGTGTGTGTGTGTGCGTGTGCATGTGCATGCTTGTGTTGCCACGCTACACAGTGATGTACTCTGGAGTCTGCGATGAAAAACAAAGTTTTAGGTTAGGTTGCGTTGTGACGGTGTATGTGTGTGTGGGTGCAGGCTTGTGTGCATGCGTGTGTGTGTGTGTGTGTGTTAATTTTTAGTAAGCTGACATATGTAACACTGTATGTACAGCTGCAAATGCACTTTGTGTGTGTGTGTGTGTGCTTGTATGTGTGCGTGTGTTGCTCAGCCAGTGTTGTAAACGTGCTCTCTGATGTGGCTGACTGTATTTAGACAGAGTTCAGAGCGCATGAGGAAGTTGATGGAGGCGCGTGCATGTGTCTGTGTGCGCGTGTGTGTGCGTGCGTGCGCGTGCGTGTGTGTGTGTGTGTGTGCGTGTATTTGTGTGAGAGACAATTCTTATACCGCCAGACATGAAACACTTTTGTGCCATTTTATACACTTTTTTGCACAGACCACCATACAGTTGTCTGCATATTATCTGTGTGTGCGTGTGTGTGTTAGCAGGGCGTTTCTGTCCAGAGAAGAAAATATCCCGGACGACCACGGGAATGAATCCGCCCACTAAACCACACCCAACTCGCCAGCAAGCGGGCGAACGATCATTAAAGATTTGGTCTTCAGTGTCACTCTCTCTCTCTTTGTGCATCTGCGTTCAAACATGACAACACAGCAACTACATAATACTTGTTTAAGGTCCCATTCACACACTCATCTGACTTTACACAAAACATGCATGGTACACTGGAAAGTGTAACATCTGGAAGCAGCCTGGTTAGGATTCTTCCAATCGCTGAGCTTCCTTCTAACAATATTCGTCCAATCGCTGGGCTACCTCCTATCAACATTCATCCAAATGCTCAGCTATGTCCAAACTAGATTGGATAGCATTTTCATTTGTTGACGTGACAGCTCCATGAAATGACCACAACAAGGAGCGACTGTCTCATTTAATTAAACATAAGTTCCTTTCTCGCTCCTCCTCAAAAATGCACGAGCCGGATTCTCATGCTCTACCGACTGTGCTAGCCAGGCTTCCCAAAAAACTTTTATGCTGCCTGTCAAAGCTCATATTCTCCAGTGAACGTCCACGGCAGCAATTTCCCAGCATAGGAGGTAGTAGCATTTTCCAGTTTTTTTGTGTGAGGTTTCTGACAGAATGGGATGAAGCCGGCACTTTATAGACTTTCAAGGAAGAATCAGGGGCAGGGTGGTGGCTGTGTGAAAGGGAATAGCGGAAAGCCAGAACGTGGTGGTGAAGTTTATCTCCCTGCCACAGTCTGCTCTTTTTCCATGTTTGTTCCATGTAAGGCACGAACCAGTTTGATTCAGTGTCCTGAAAGGGACTACCCTGAGATTAACCAAATGAACTATCTTGGCTTGCTGTCTCTACATCTTTTCATACAGATTGTGTGAAAGGAGATACCAAACGCCAGACCATGGGTGTGCCTGTCATAGCCTTTTGTTTTCCCATGTTTGTGGGAAAGGTCCCAACATGGAATGGGAGAGAAGGTGTCACGACACCCCTGCCTGCCAGTGTGATCCAGTTCAGTACCTAATAAAGTGCCTCAAAAGTGGCTCCAACCCAAGATCCTGAGATTAAGTCTCATGCTCTCACGACTGAGCTCGGTATCCAGGAAACTTTTCGCACAATCTGTTAGCATCATGGGCCAGTCCTCTGCCGGACATTTCGCTGCTCCACAGAGCGTCGTATTCTGGCGGATTATCTCTCGCCTGTGATGACAGCAGACCAGCAAATAGGTGCAGCACTATGTCCCTGACCTTGTCTAACCTCTTTAAATTCGGCCGATTGGAAGATGACATCCCATAATCATGATTTACAATTAGTCAACTTCAAGCTCATAAGTCATTGCGGAGTAACAAAGTTCACCCATCGACTAGTCTGTTCGGCACCGAGTACCTAGTGGAGTATCCTGAACACAACACTGAGATTGAATCTCATGCTCTACTGACTGAGCTAGCCAGGCCTGTGCTGGGTGACACTCTAGCTTATATTTTCCAGTGTTTTGTGTGAAAGGTACTGACATGGAATGGAGTAAGGGCGGTATTGCAAGTGCTATAGGTGGTGTCTGCTCAATGCAATACTGTCCGTTCGTCCATTCCAAAGAAACTCAATTATTCTGCCTCCAGGAACGACCACCAAAACACGGCCTTCTTGGACCGGAGACAGTTGCATTACCATTTTACAACACAATGGAATATTAATGAGGGCGTTTCCACCTAACGACTCTTGTTGATGGACAGTGGCCTCTCTGCCAGGGATCCTAACCACTGCCATTTTGCATTCTAAAAGAATGACACCATTAGTGGCCACTTGGAGCATGAATAGTTGTTTTTCCACACCAACCCAGGCTATTCTGTCCTAACTAGCCTTGTGGCATGAACTGATGAAGCCTGCTTGACTGAGAGGCAAAACATCTTCTAAGACAAGCAGAAGAGTCCAGTTGCGATCGATTCAATGCCCTGAGAATGAAATGATGTCCATGAATGAGAATTTTCACAGGAATGCTTCCCCTATCCAGTTTTGATACTGTACCTAGTAGAGTGTCCTAAAATATACTTGCCCAACATGGGGCATGAACCCACAACCCTGAGATTAAAAGTCTCATGATCTACCAACTCAGCTAGCCAGTCTTGTGGGGTTTGCAGCTCGTCACACTGCATGCCACAAATGAATGGGTGGGTTAGATTTCATACTTGAGAATTTCGCAGTTTTAGTGAAACTGCATAGAAGGTGATGTGAAAAAGTCACCAAAAAAAAAAAAGAAACGAGAACTAGACTTTGCACTATTGTGAGACCAACTTGGTTTGTTATTATGAAATATATCACATTTTGGAACTTTCCCAGCACTAAAAGTAAGTGAACCACAAAATTAGTTTTTCTCGTGTTACACATTTTGGTGCCGTCATGACATTCCCAAAGAATTCCATCTTTGTCGTGTTCTTCTTGAGAGCAAAGAGTGTTTGTGTTCGCAGTGAAGGAGACACATGGAAATGTGAACTTTGACGGGCAGCTAATGGCTAAAACTAACAGTAAAAAGACAAAGTCCGGACCTGGGAAAATGTTCCGAACACCTGCACGTCCGTCACTCGAGTTTTTCTCGAGGGAGCGCAACGTCCGCAAACATTGATATTGTAAAACAAGCGACAGAAACGAAACACTTTTTCTTTCCTTAGCGAGTGACGCTAAGGCGCTAAGTCAGCTTCTTTAGACGCGTCTGGGCGGGGATCAATGGGTCGGGAAATCCAGCGTAGTGTTCCATTTGCCGGTCTCCTGGGAATACATTTATTATAACGTGCTTCCCACAAATGAGCAGCAGAGGTGTTTCATTTTCACTAACTAGAAGAAACACTGAATGCTTCTTGTCCTCCACCTCAGCTGCTTACTATATCATAATTATATCTGAATGTATGTATACCGGCGGCACGGTGGACGACTGGTTAGGGCGTCAGCCTCACAGTTCTGAGAACCGGGGTTCAATGCCCGGCCCCGCCTGTGTGGAGTTTGCATGTTCTCCCCGTGCCTGTGTGGGTTTTCGCCTGGCACTCCGGTTTCCTCCCACATCCCAAAAACACGCTTCAATTGGAGACTCTAAATTGCCCGTAGGTGTGAATGTGAGTGCGAAAGGTTGTTTGTTTGTATGTGCCATGCGATTGGCTGGCAACCACTTCAGGGTGTACCCCGCCTCCTGCCCGATGATAGCTGGGTTAGGCTCCAGCACGCCTACGACCCTTGTGCGGAGAACCGGCTCAGAAAATGGATGGATGTATACTGGACTGTATATGCAGTATATACAATGTGTGTAAATGTTTAGTCATATTTGGTGGCTGTTCTGCTTTGTTAAAAAGTTCTTCCATTTTGTTAGTCACTTGGGCTCCATGGAAAAATAAAACATTTTTGGCACTACGGTGAACCCCCATTATTGTACATTGTTTTCCGCCGTTATTTCAAAGATTTTTAAGCGATTGTTTTTTCACATTCCAGACCCCTCGTGCTAGGTGAAAATCTGTGATATAGACCATTTAAAAAAAAAACATTTTACCCATACTTCTACTCCTGCCACACTATCAGCCAAGTAGTACGAGTGATATATAAAAAACAAATCAGCCCTCTCTGACCCCGTCTCGTACCACAAATGGATTTTTAAGAATTCCTCACGCCCCAGGAACAACAACCAATCAGAGACAGAAGGTGTCACTGACGCGATGTCAATCATTTTGCATAGCGGACACACCCCTGCAGCCTCACACTGACCTGTTATGTTGGGCTCTAGTAGCTTTGCTGAAACTGGCAGAATATCGATATCCGGAAAATAAAAAAATGCCCATCTCTCGTTTACCAACAGCTAGCAAACAAGCAGAGCAAAGAGTGCTTAGGCAGCTGGGAGGATTCAGAAGTGACGCAGAATTAGCAACCTTTCTACTCGACAATTACGTTTATTTATCATTTTACAAGTGCGTATTATTTATCACTTCTTTTTTATTTTTTATTGATTGTGCATTCCAAAAATTTTTACTTGGATTTGATAACTTTTACATCTATTATAGCACTCCATTACAAATAACTCATGCTACCAACGCAGCGGCCATGGCTAACATCGACATGTTTACAGTACTAATGCTAGCTTGATTTTGCTAGTGCTGCTATTTTGATGTAGCTGGATATGCGTTTTCTGTGATTATATAAATCAAAATTATGCACTTCCATAATCACATGCCATTATGAATGGCCATGAGTGAAAATGGCGCTTGTGCACGTTAGTGAGGGGCGTGGCTTTGGTCAGGGATTCGAGGGGGTGTGAGATTAGCTAAATGAGGCTACATTCAAATCTTGCTCGCGGTTTTAACACTGCAAACTCCCCCTTTAAACTCCAAAATGTTCAACAAATTAATATCATTTTGTCTAACAAAAGTCAGGTATCTTAATGCTAACATATAATGTAATAAAATAAAAACCCATTTAAAAAATGATCGCATAAAAATCCAGGAAGTAGCAGGGGCACAAATAATAAACCACAATATAGCAGGGTTCACTGTACTGTAAATACGGTATATATTGATCCGTCGTACAGTGCAGCTTTTTCTCTTAATTTTACTGCTTTTTTGTTTGCATTTCCCCCTCAGTTTGTGATGAATTAGATGTGGTGTAGATTGAGTTGACTGCAACGCAAAGTTTCCTGTCATTTAATCTTTTTGTGTCGCTCCCGCCGTTTGTTTGTTCCCGACTGAAGACAAAAAAAAGCAAAGTAGTGGCGCGTACGAGATCAGTATATGTGGATTATCTGCGGTGCGTTCAAAGCCCGCATGTTCCGCTCGCTCGGGCCTGTTAGCGGCACTGCATTCAACTGCACGCAGCCGTCGTCAAAATACAGGCGGCCGCACAGATCACCCGCAGCGAACATCCACTACGCGCTGTATGTGCGTGTGTGTGTGCTTGCGTGCGTGCGTGCGTGCGTGTGTGTTTGTGCATTTGATTCTGGGCTGATGAAATCAGGGCTGTAGTGTGTGGGAACAGATGAACAACAAATGACCTTAAACCAAATTGAAAATTCAGCGTTACCTCGATTTACGAGTGCCCCAATTTACAAGTTTGTTTGAGTTAGCGTTCGCCGTTCATTGATTTTGTTTTGCTCTGTGTTGCGAGACAAAATTAGCGTTACGATAGAACTTCACATAGACCGCCACTCGAGTGAAAGTACTGTAATGCCCTTGTTGGCAATGTGGGCAAAGAGAGCCACAGTCACCAATACACTTTCAGCAGTTTATTAAATGGGACAAGCAGTCAAGCACAAAAACAAACCGGGAACACTAGCAAGGAGCACGCGCTCAGGCTGAAATAACCGGCCAACCCAAGTGACTCCAGTCACTAATAGGCCATACCCCTTAAAGGCACACCTGTAAGACATGAATACTGAAGTGCGTACAGTAATTACACTTATGATTGTATTACTTTTTTTGCATTGTTTTATTATGTTTTTAAACAACACAGTGCTGCCGACATGGAATGGGGGACGAAAGTACCGCCCATTATGTTATAGTGCCGTATCCAATTAATTGCTATCTGGTATGCTAATCCACCAGTTGTTGTTGTCAATGTTGATGGCGTTCACGCTCACACAGAAATTCAGGGGCAGTGTTTTGAGATCTGCCCACTCTGGAACCTGGTTTAAAAAGTGATTGTTTACGGCCTCTCAAAACGACAGCTCTGTGTGAAAAAAATATTAACAAACTCTCTGGAGGTACACTGAAATGCATTGCTGTGTAGTCCAGGACTTTGTTGCCCAACATGGGGCTCGAAGCCACAATCCTGAGATTAAGAGTCTCATGTACTACTGACTAAGATAGCTTCCCCCTTGAAGTTATTCAAGGTGACTTTCCTGTTCCATGTGAAACGTGATGACACTGGATGACAAAAATATCGTGGCTTTAGAAGTATTAACGATGGGATGGTGGCTGCGTTGTAGTTAATAAAGGTATATTAGCGTGTTGGCATTAGCATCGGGTGTGCAATCTCAAGCGAGACAGCTTTGAAAATTTCACTCTCATCTTCTGGGATGCGGCTGTTTCAAGTATTTGTATTATTTTTTTTTTTTAATGAAAAAGTAACTTTTACTTTGACTTATTGAGTTTTTCAAGTTATGAACCATTGCCTGGTCGATTTTTGCTTTGTGTTGCAAGATGAAGTGTGATTTAACAGTAAACTTCAGCTATGCTACTGCTCAGGTATTGTGGAAAAAAAATACAGCGCTATTAGGTTACTATTACCCTCGCATGGCAAGGAGCCAGTCAATGAAGCACTTCCAGCCATTTATTGAATGGGACAAACAGTCAAGCACACAAATAAAAAAGAACACTCGGAAAGAGCTGCTGTAGGCCACAATTTACACCCAGACACTGACACACAGAGTAACTGGCCAACTCGACTACTGCTCTTGACGTCACTCACTAGGCCACACCCCTTAAAGGGGTAACAGTAATTTATCCATCCATCCATTTTCTGAGCCGCATCTCCTCACGAGGGTCGCGGGCGTGCTGGAGCCTATCCCAGCTGTCATCGGGCAGGGGGCGGGGTACACCCTGAACTGGTTGCCAACCAATCGCAGGGCACATACAAACAAACAACCATTCGCACTCACAGTCACACCTATGGGCAATTTTAGAGTCTCCAATTAATGCATGTTTTGGGGATGCCGTGCCGCCAACAGTAATTTAAATTCTCTCATTATGTTTTAATATATTTTTATACAAAACAGTGCTATTTTTCTCTATTAAAAACGTAAAAAATAAAACGACTAAATTGCTGAGTGGCTGTTTCCCACAGATCTTCCCTTACCTTCATCCTGAGATTACTGCACCATGACATAAAAATCCCCATTGCATATAGAACTAATTCACCCTGTTACACACACATGCACACTCATGCAAACACACGCACACAGAGTGAGGGAGACATCAGTCTGTGGTCTGTAAATGTTCTCATGGAGATAAGAAGAGTGTCTCATTGTAGGCAGACAAGCATCCTCTTATCATCTTATCACGTAGCCAATCCAAGATGCCGCTAGTGCCTATACTGTATGAGCGTGTGTGTGTGCGTGTGTGTCTGTGTGTCTGTGTGTGTTTGTGTGTGAGTGTGAACATGTGTCTTTGACAGGCTTCAGGGGGACTGGAGTGGGCCTGCTGGTTGGGGGTCCTCCATTTAAGTGGCGGTGCTTTGTAATGCAACAGGTGCTGTTGTCGGTCAATTTGTCTGCATGCTAAAGAGTGTGTGTGTGCGCGCATGCGACAAAAGTCAAAGTTAATCCGAGCTGAGTGGCACTGCGACGGCCCGTCTGAGGCACCACAAACGGCTCGTTAGCGTTCCCAGCACCCGTCTGAGTTCACAGCAAACAAGCACAACTCGTGTGGCTGCGCGATATCGACGCCATAGATGTTGAACGCTTTCACTGGGAAAACTGGGGGTGTTTTCTTACTTAAAAAATTGATTTTTTTTTTTGTTTTTTAAATGTCTGTGTTAATAATCATGTTTCATCCTTAGATCCCCTCAACTGCAAAGTCTCTCATGGTTCTATTTTCATTGTACAACCCCAATTCCAATGAAGTTAGGACATGTTAAACATAAATAAAAACAGAATACAATGATTTTCAAATCATGTTCAACCTATATTTAATGAAATACACTACAAATATCAACCAGTTCAGGGTGTACCCCGCCTCCTGCCCGATGACAGCTGGGATAGGCTCCAGCACGCCCGCGACCCAAGTGAGGAGAAGCGGCTCAGAAAATGGATGGATGGACACTACAAATATATTTAATGTTCAAACTGATAAACTTTATTTTTTTTTAGCAAATAATCATTAACTTTGAATTTTATGGCTGCAACATGTTCCAAAAAAGCTGGGACAGGTGGCAAAAAAGACTGAGAAAGTTGAGGAATGCTCATCAAACACCTGTTTGGAACATCCCACAGGTGAACAGGCTAATTGGGAACAGGTGGGTGCCATGATTGGGTATAAAAGGAGATTCCCTGAATTGCTCAGTCATTCACGAGCAAAGCTGGGGCGAGGTTCACCTCTTTGTGAACAAGTGCGTGAGAAAATAGTCGAACAGTTTAAGGACAATGTTCCTCAACGTACAATTGCAAGGAATTTAGAGATTTCCTCATCTACTGTCCATAATAGCATCAAAAGGTTCAGAGAATCTGGAGAAATCACTGCATGTAAAACCAACATTGAATGCCCGTGACCTTCGATCCCTTGGGCGAACTGCATCAAAAAACGACATCAATGTGTAAAGGATATCGCCACATGGGCTCAGGAACACTTCATAAAACCAATGTCAGTCAATACAGTTCGGCGCTACATCCGTAAGTGCAACTTAAAACTCTACTATGCAAAGCAAAAGCCATTTATCAACAACACCCAGAAACGCCGCCGGCTTCTCTGGGCCCGAGCTCATCTAATATGGACTGATGCAAAGTGGAAAAGTGTTCTGTGGTCCGAAGAGTCCACATTTCAAATAGTTTTTTGAAATTGTGGACGTCGTCTCCTCCAGGCCAGAGGAAAAGAACCATCCCAACTGTTACGGACGCAAAGTTCAAAAGCCAGCATCTGTGATGGTATGGGGCTGTGTTAGTGCTAATGGCATTCGTAACTTACACATCTGTGAAGGCACCATTAATGCTGAAAAGTGAAGATTTTGGAGAAACATATGCTGCCATCCAAGCAACGTCTTTTTCATGGACGCCCCTGCTTATTTCACCAAGACAATGCCAAACCACATTCTGCACGTGTTAAAACAGCGTGGCTTCGTAGTAAAAGTGTGCGGGTACTAGACTGGCCAGCCTGCAGTCCAGACCTGTCTCCCATTGAAAATGTGTGGCGCATTATGAAGCGTAAAATACGACAACGGAGACCCCGGACTGTTCAACAGCTGAAGCCCCAGCTTTTTTGGAATGTGTTGCAGCCATAAAATTCTAAGTTAATGATTATTTGCTAAAAACAATAAAGTTTATCAGTTTGAACATTAAATGTCTTTGTAGTGTATTCAATTAAATATAGGTTGAACATGACTTGCAGATCATTGTATTCTGTTTTTATTTATGTTTAACACAACGTCCCAACTTCATTGGAATTGGGGTTGTACAATGAAAATAGTAAGTTGTTGAACGTTATCCCTGGGAAAGGTGCCCGCCACATGCGCAGACAAAAGTCTGGGTGCTTTATCCAGGAAAAGTGTGGGTGTTGAACCACCCACATAACCACAAATGTGACAAAACATGTGTTCGACCCTTTCATCAGGAAATGTGTGGGTGTTGAAACACCCACATCCCCTGTGGGTGCAACGAAAATGTGGGTGCTAAAACTGTTCATTGGGAAGTGTGCGTGTTGAAACATCCTTGCTGATGATGCTGTTCTTCTGTCATCATTCAGATAAAGACTCCAAAGACAAAAAAGTCTCCAGCGAGCCATCAGAGAGCGCCCTGAGAGAAGAAGCCGCGGTGAAAAAGAAGGAGTCCTCCAAAGAGAAGAAGGACACCAAGAAGGAGGCGACCAAGGAAGTGAAGGAGGAGGCCAAGGAAGCCAAGAAGGAGTCATCATCATCTTCCAAGGAGAAGAAGGAGCGAGACAAGGAGGCCGGCAAGGAGGCAGGAGACAAGAAAGTGTCCAAAAAGACGTCTGCGGGAAAAGTCAAAGAGAAGAAGAAGGAACCTGAGGCTGGAGAGGCCTGATATCACAAATCACTTGCACAAACAAACTGAAACCTGAGCACGAGATTCCAACCCTCAACCCCACTGTGAGGCAAACGTGCTAACCACTATCGCACCATGCTGTACTTACATATACAGTACATATACATTGTAATTTGAATTACTCACGCTCATAAGCCTTTTTCACGCAAAGTCTCTCTTAAATTGACAAAACCTGCATTTTGAAACCTTACACTGTGAAAAGTATGGGTATTCCCACATCCCCCACGTGGGAGACAAAAGCTGAGCGTTTTGAAACCTTACACAGCGAAAAGTGTGGGTGTCCAAACAGCCAAATCCCGCACGGGCGCAACAGAAAATTTGCATTCAGAGAGCTTTCATTGAAAAAACTGTGGGTGTCTTAAGACCTACATGCCCCATTGGTGCAACAAAAAAATGTGGGTGTTGAAACCTTACACCGGGAACAGTTTGGGTGTCCAAGCACCCGCATCCCCGCAGAGATGAGGAAAAGTTTGCGATTTGAAACCTTTCATTGAGTAATTATAAGTGTGCAAACACACATATATTAACACCCACCTTCTCCACTAATGAAAGTTTACACTGGGAAAAGTATGGGTGTCTAAACACCCACATCCCCCACAGGCACAATGAAAAGTTTGCGTTTTGAAAACTCCCCTGCTTGGATTGGGCGATTTTTGCAGAAACTGCAAGTGTGAAATAGGCGATGGACTCGCCAGTGTAATTCCGAAAAGACCCTCTGCCTCCCCAGTCGTCCCCTGAAGCCCCCCATCCCACACACTCTCCCGGCATAAACCTCCCACTGTGTCCTCAGGCTTCCAGGTCAATGTGTATCAAACCCCCCTACGCCCCACCCCCAAAGCAGTTTGTCCCTGTCAAGCACGGGGCGCTGTGGGATCGAGGGGGGTTAAAGACTACGTAAACACTCTGTGTCCATTACGTTAGCTGACTTGTCTTTACAGTTACAATGAAACTTGATTTTAATCACGTGAGCTCAGGTAAAAATTTTGTATTTCCAATGATACTAGTTAGTAATAGCCGGTAACCATGGCAACATGTTCATGTTTGTCAGCGAGCATGTTGTTAGCATTAATGTCGTCTGCTTAGTTGGAGCAAATATTTGGGAGAGAAACGAGTAAAGCATACTTCTTTATTATTATCATGACAAGAATCACAAATTAAACAATAATAAAAACGGATGAGAAATGTCATGAACAGGCTTTGAGATCACTCCAGTGCCATTTTTCCCACAATTCCCAGCAGCGTCTCTGGATTCCGGTTTGTAACATAGTCAACGTTTTGTACATCTTTGTGGATAGAAACAACTTGATTATTAAAGAAAAGTCAATGATAATGGAAAAAAATCCCTTTCTGTTTGTATATTTTTGGGGTTTGCATTTTCTTGTCTCTTTTTTGCTTTTTGGGTTTTTATTGTGCATTTGTATTAGTTTTTATTACTTTATTAGTTACTTTTTATTTCTTTTGATTATTTTTCTTCTGTTTATTCCTTTTTATCTCTTAATCCTGATTCTTTTTTTCTGTTTAACGTTTTAATAGTTGAATCTTTTTTCTTTCTTTCAGTTGTTTCTTTTTGTTTTGGGCTTTTGTTTTATGTTTCATTTTATTTGTCTCTGATTTTTTCACATTTGTCTTGTTATTGTCTTTATTTTTGTATTATTATTATTTTCTTTTCCTTTAGTCTTTTTTAATAGTTTTCCCGTTCCTTCTGTTCGTCAAGTTAAAAAAAAATTCCCTGTATTTACAATTTCCTCCTCTCTTTATTGTGATACTTTTTCCCTTTTTTTGTTTTGGTCGTTATTTGCTTTTCTCTATTTGTTTGATTTTCATTTTTGTACTTATAATTTTTTACTTATTTTTATTAATTTGCCCTTTTTTCTGTTCGTTAACATTGAACTTATTAGTTCATCTTATGTATTGTTTTCTCCCTCTTTTTAGTTTTCCATTTTTTCCTTTCCTTTATTGTTCTTATGTTTTTCTTGTATTTATTTTATTTGTTTTTCCTTCTCTGGTTTTGTTTTTTATTCCTCTTGGATGCATTCTTTGATGAGAAAATGCATGTGGTGCAGTTCTGCAGGTTAGAACTCCTAAGCCAACTCAAACATGCAGGTAACACACAGACACACGCACACACACGCTCTGTTTGAATGTGTTGCTGCTCCATACGTGTTAAAGTAGCATTTGTTTTCGGTTTACAATTACATTACATCTAAGCTCATTTCTGTAACCCCTCTATGGCGTTTCGCATTATATGTTCGCATTAAGCAAGTGGACTTTCGTTAGATGAAATAATATGGTGTGGTTTAACATTTTGGAGTTTGAATATACAATTTTTAATTCTCTTTTGTCCGATGCGTCACTTTTACAGTAAACTGCAGGCAAGTATTTTGTAGTTTCTTCAAATGTATGTTTTATGCTAGTCTCTCATTTGTTGACTGTGAGTGAGAACAGGTGTTAAGGAAAACATTAAAAGTATTTTATAGTAAGTTTAAATGTATTTATAGCATGTGTGGGATTGTTAAAGCTATTCAAAAAAGAAATTGGTATGCGGTCTCTCTCGCATATTTTCACCTTTTGTGAGTGGGTCTGGAACTTTGCGTGTCCTTTGCGATAAACGGGGGTTCACTGTAAATCCTTGCTTCCTTCCTGACGGGCAGTAGTATCGTACAATGCGAGATGGAGTGTTCCCAGCTCATTTGGCCGTAAAAGGCGAGATGAAGGCTGATGGATGCCAGACATCTCCCAAAAGCATTCCTTTTACATCCTCAAATATTGGAATAATATTTGACATCATTTATCTTCTTAGCAGGGCGTAAATTATGAGCGGAGCCTTCTGCCAGCGGTGTCAATCACACAACCACTTCAAGTTGGAGTGCGTAACTTTTTGTTGTTTAAAATGTTAAAAAAGTCATTTTCACCCAAGCCGCTACGAGAGGAGATGAGACAATGCTGTTTAAGCCTATCAACTCCTCTAACATATTCAATATTTGATCTTGTATATTTCGTGTCCACCGGTAACATTCACACACTGGGCCACTTGGCGGCGCACCGAAAATGACGAAGCAGAAAGGGCGCATTATACCAAGCACTCTGTGTGTCTTTTGTAAAAAGCTCACCAAACATTATTTTGTGTTTCTGTAGCAGAAAAAAAAATCAATTACTGTGTAAACAAAAATATAATAATGCCGCGAACCAACGTGTCTTCCCATGGACCACTTAGCTCCCCCAACAAGTTGCCTGATGCTAAATACACCAAGGTCAGCGCCGACCGAACAATGCATTCACAAAACATGGCAATAATAGTAGTTACAACAATTAGATCTTTTGAATAATCAATTTTGTGTGCCCACTGACTGTCTGTCCTTTAAAGCAGAATAATCATTTTGTAGAATCACATACAAGGGGCGTAAAATGCGTAAGCCTACGTCATATCCAAGCGACGGCTCTGTTGTTCGAATGCAGAATTCCATGCAACAGCTTTAACATGACATCCATCATATGTATGACACGCTTTCATGTGTCACGTCTTTTTTATGTGTCAGTGGCGGTCAATAGAAGGCGCTAGCGCCCACCCCGCCATTAACAGTGGTCACCAATTTGCTTTGTGTGAAGACAAAAACTGAAATTAAAATGTTGATAATAAAATGAATTTTTAAATGAGCAGGATATATAGGAAATCATTAATGATGAGTAAAGTTTTTTGGTTCATGTCTTTTGTGTGATTTAATGACATATTCCCGATCTGGTCGCTAGTGTTTGTGTGTGTGTGTGTGTGTGTGTGTGCGTGTGTTTGTGCGTGTCCACGCAGTACCATAATTGTCCTGCAGTGGAGTTTGGCTGCACTAAATTTATACCGAAGTGTCGGAGATGCAGGTATCAGTCCGGAGAGAGACGACCTCCTCGTCTGGTTCAGACAGCTGGACCGTACCCCCCTCCCCAAAGCATCCTCCCCTAACCCCGCCCCCCTCCACACACACACACACACACACGGGGTCTTTGAGGGCCAGACCTGTCGGCTGCAGAGGGCTTTAACCTTGGGGCCAGGGGGGCTCCGACCCAGCCTCCCTGTCTGTCTGTCGGCAGGAAACGTCGTCTCTTGTCACTTTCTCCTTTTTCTTTTCTTCTTCTGTTGGTTTAAGTCACAAGGAAAGAAAGGAAAAAAGTGAGTGGCATCATCTGCTAGCAGTTAACTACGCTCTGTTAGCATTTAGCTCATATCTAGCGCTTATCTGCTAACAGTTGCAGGACATTTGTGAAAGGATTCCCAGTGCCCCCACCACCACCACACTCTCCCTAACAATCAACCAGTCCCCCCCCCCATTACCCCTCCCTATCATGGCCGTCACCTCCCACCCCCATAAACCAAAGAGACGACTGATCTTGGTCCGGCTAGTGTCAAGTGTTCAGTTTCAGTTCTTGCCACTTTTAGTTCTTAGAGCTACATAACATAACATAACATTGTATATTTATACACCAGAATGTTCAACCAAACTACAATTTTGCCTAACAAAATTCTGCTAGCTTAATGCTAACGTTTAACGCTATAAACGGGCGAACAGAAATTAGCATAGATGTTATAGTAATATTTATTAGTTTCACAGCTTTCGGGGGGAGTTTGAACGATTAAAAATGCACAAAGTAGCAAGGAGTTAACGCTAATTTGAAATACACATGCGCCGCGGTGTCATCGGTGATCCCCGTGGTTAAAAACCTTCAAGCCACTGCTACTTAAAACACAGATTAGCAACACACACAAACTGATCTTAAAATCCTGCAATATACCAGGGGCACAAACAAGGGAGCAGGGTCTTTTTTTTTCTACCCCGGAACTCAATTTGGACAAGAGTTCCCACAGTCTGAGCACGGCATATTCCTCCAAATGTTTCCAAATTTTGTGTGTTAACACCAGAGGAACATTACTGAAAGTCACGTTAGTTTTGACGTGTCTGTGGTCACACCAAGTCACAACCACAACACTACCACAAAAAAACTCTATGTTGCCATCTAGTGGTTGTTATTTCGGACACCTTGAAGATAGATTTCAGTGAGCTCCCCACATTTTGACCAGGTTGAATTTCAAACAGAATCGACTTTTGATACCCACATTTTAGCAGTCGGAAATTAATCAAGCATAACATTGAAGCACTAAAACATTTTTTTTTTCTGGAAAGGAATGCAAATAAATAAGGGCCCTTGAAACCTTTTTCATAGCGAATCCTTGAGATGATAGTCAATTGTTTTTTTTTATGTTGTCAAAAAAGCTTTGCAATTTAGCATCACCCATCAGTTTACGATACATGTCTCCAAATTGGGGCTCATTTTGAGTTATGAACTGTCGCTTGGTTGATTTTTAATTGTTTTTTTTACCTTGTTTTATAAGTAAATTTGTAATTGACGAGCAAGCTTCCGATACACCACCGCTCAAATAAAGATATATTTAAATTGGAGGAATTAAGGTACTGTAATGCCCTCATATACGTGGGCTCGGAGAGCCACATTCTCCAATGCACTTTCAGCTGTTTATTGAACATAAAAAAAAAAAAACAGTCAAACACACAAATACAAAATGAGAATACAAGGAGCTGCTGTACATTTCACCCCCAGATGCTCACATAAAGACTAATGGCATAGGACTGCAATGATTAATTGAATAACTCGAGTAATTCGATTTAACAAATACAAAAAAAAGGTCAAAGCAAAATCTCTGCCTTGAAGCTTTGCAGGGATTTTTTTTATTTTTTTTTTTTTTACAGACTAATTACTGCGGATGCACCCAACACTCCGTGTAGAAATAAGAGGGGAGAGTCCGTAAAAGACCAAATCTGGAGATCATTTCACACTTAACAAGGACAATGATGTGTGACGTAACACAACAGCACGTCCACAATCGCCAACATAAGGTAACGTATCGATGTAAGCTAATGTGATATAGCCTATCATTGCTAGTGAGAACGCATTGTGATTCACCCCGCAAGTGGTCAAGGATGGACACAGCGGCCAGCGCACTTTCAATTGATTTATAAAACAACTCACCCCCCCCCCCCCCCAAAAAAAAAAAAAAAAAAAAACCTTCATACACCAGCTGCCAAAGGCCACTACTCACGCTGATTCACTCAACATGTCGACTAGCTAACGGGTTAGCCAGTTGATAACCAGCCAACTCTACGCTCTCACTCTTTTACGCCCACGTCACTCACCAGACCAGGCCCCGCCTTATAAAGTCATGTACACTCAAAAGTCACAGACTCTACAGTAGAACATGAGGATGGCGACCCCAAGTGGACAAAAATAATACCAGCACCTCACATGCATATTATTGTTTTTAATAATACAAAATAAAGTTTTTGATGGGATAATCGATATAATATTCGATTCTCAAAATAAATGATAGCTGCGGCGCTAATGGCCATGTTACTGATGTCACTCCCTTGGCCACACCCCATAAAGGCACATATCGCAATATACAGTAAAATACACTTTATACAACCTGTTTATTTATGTTCATTCTCTTTTATTATGTTTTTATACAATACACTTCTATTTTTTTTTTTTATTAAAAAGAAAAAAACAACTGGAACCGATTAGTGGCATTTCAATGCATTTCAATAGGGACATTTGATTTGACGAGGTGCTCGTGCTTGCTCACAGAACAAATGAAACTATTGGGTTTGTGGTGAACTAATCCAGCAATGCTGTTCATTTAGGGCTGCTGGGGCGTCTTTTTTGGTTCCTAACCACTGCTTGCTGGACTTTTGCTGCCTCCGCTGGGCTGCAGCATAGCACGGAGAAAGAGGAGGAGGCGGAGGAGGAGGTAAGAGTGTGTGTTCGAGTGAGCAAAGAGAGAGAGAGAGAGAGAGAAAGAGAGAGAGAGAGAGTGTGCAGTCCTCAGAAGCGCACAGTCGGCAGCCAGCATCCATGAACGCAACACATACACGTTTTTTCCCTCCCCAGGAAGTCTTTCTTCTCTTCGCTGCGGACGGATTCTACCAGGAACCTCTGCTCACGTCGAGCGGCTTCTGGTGGCTTCTAAACCGGGCTTGGGTGGCGCGCCATGCGCATGCACGCCGGCTCCAAAGCTTCTGAGGACGCCTTCTTTTGTTTTTTTGGGGGTTTTTTTTTTTTTGCTTCTTAATTTTTGGGGATTATAGTGAACTCGGAGCTTCTTGTCAGGATGTCGCCCGGCCGCCGATCCTCCACCTGCAGGCTCCTCGCCGGCTTGCTGCTGCTGCTGCTGCTGCAGGCGGTGCTGCCTGCAGCCGCGCTCATCACAGGTGAGATCACATCCACTGGATGTCCGTGCGTAAAAGCGCACCACGAGCGCACTGCTTCTGCTCCAAGGTGTTTCGATGTTGAGCTTAGTTGAGGAATGAGAAGAAGAAGAGAAGTTTGCCTCACACTGAAGCTTGTCATTTCATTTCTATTCCATTAACGTCAATCTCCATGCGTGCATTTCGCTCCCTCCTCCTCGTCCTCATGTGTTTGCCCCGCAGCCACGCGACCAAGACGCGCAAAAAAAAAAGGAAGTGGGAAGGAAAGAAATTGTTATCATTGTTTATTTGTATTTTTATTTTTACTTTTGTCTACATCATCGTTTCATCATCGCAAGCAGCAGTGGCAAAATTACTCCACGTCTCTCTACTTAAGTAGAAGTACAGCTATTGTATAAAAAGACTGTAGAATAACTGATTCAACTCCTTAACTTAAATAAAAGTATTTTTTAACAATGTCTATTTCGTTATAGGAAGGGGCCGAGGTGGCAAATGTACTCACTCTCTATGGCAGTAGAAAATACATATACTTGTGTAAAAAAATAACACCCCTTAGAATTACTCAAGCAACTCCTAAATTGAGTGAAAAGTAAAGTACAGATGTCATCATCGTTTCAGGAGAGGTGACAAAAGTACTTCGACTATGTACATGAGTAAAAGTGCAGGAACTTGTGTTAAAAAAGAAAGAGTGGAGAAGTGATCCAACTTCAAACAAAACAAAGTGCACACTTCATCATCATTTCATAATAGCGAGAGGCAGCGGTGACAGAAATACTCACACTGTGGACTTAAGTAGATATACAGATACTTCAATTACAAGCTTAACTTCGCTTGGTTTCTTTTTTTTCTTTTTTTTTTGCTTTGTGTAAAAGTTATATAAAATGAAGCAATTAAAGTTGAGTGTGTAAATAAAGACTGTACAAATGTAGAATCAAATCCTTTACTTAAGTAAAAAAAAAAATGTTCCAAAGTACACGTAAAGACTTCATCATTGTTCCATAGGGAGAGGCAGCGGTAGCAAACGTACTCGCACGTAAGAAGTACAGATGCGTTTGTAAAAAAAAAAAAAAAAGGCAATTTTAAAAAAGACAGATAAAAGTAAAAGTACTGATTCAACAAATGTAAAGAATTGATCATTCACACCATGTACTTAAGTCGAAGTTCTTGTCTAAAAAAGACTGGTCATACTGATTCAGGTCCTTTAAGTTTACTTAATCTTCATAAGTGCCGTCGCTCAAGTAAAGCGGAGGGGAAAAAAGGGAACAATCAAATATAAGTCATACCTATTCATATACGTCATATTCAACTCCTTTAAGTATGAAGTAAAACAAGTACAGGTACAAACTTCTTCATCGTTGAGTAAGAGTAACAAAGTATTTGTACTTGGTTACTTCCCAGCACTGCACGCAACTAAAAAGCACAGGAGAAGAGTTTTTTTTTGGTTTTTTTTTTTTTCTCTCATCTCCAGTTGGCCTTCATCATCCTCGTCTGATTATAGCGAGAGGATGAAAGTGTTTGATGCAGAACATGTCCCGCAACTCTCGGCTCAGCTGGAAACGTTAAATCAGACCTCTACAGGACAGGGGGAAAAAAAAGTTGTTGTTTTATTCTAAACATGATGTCGTGGTTCCTGGTGGGTTCTCCTCGGAGCAAAGATGGAAATGAGGCCAAAGCGGCACCAGATGGGGGGCGGAGGAGCATTTCTGAGGGGGAGATTTGGGGGCCCTCCATTTCTACCAACAGTATTGATTATATTCATCATTCATACACCACCTCAAAATAAAGTCTAAACACCCCTGTTCAAATGACAGGTTTTTGTGACAGAGAAAACTAAAACCAAGATAAATCATTTCAAAAAAATTTCCACCATCGACTACCGTTAAGTCTTTTTGAGAGGAGGAATAAAAATAAACAACTGAGATCATGTGGTTGCACAAGTGTGCACACCCTCTTATACCTGGTGATGTGACTGCATGTGTTCAGAGTGAACCAATCACATTCAAACACATGATGAATGGGACACAGCACCCACCTGCCACCATTTAAAGTGCCCCCGATAAACCACAAATCAAGTTCAGATTTTCTAGGAGGCTTTTGCCGACTTGTTTTTTCATTTTATTTTTTTTCTCTCTCTAGGTTTTGTACTAACACTGACTACTAATTCGAACTGTTCGTAATTCCTTCCTAAACAAGCAAGACTAAAAAAATTGATGAAGGTAGACTTAAAATTGTGCTGACATTATTCAAAAATGTTAACCGGAGAAAATAGACATTGCCTTTACCTAACTCACTTCAATTAGTTTATTCAAAAGTTTAAAAATGTTTTTTTTGACTAAAACTACTTAAATACGTGCCAAAGCTGTAGTAAAAAAAAAAATATAATAATAATAATAATCTAAATAAACTGCTTTAATCCAAACTTTTAACTTTTTTGGTGCTCTGTTCTTCCTTCCTTCTCAGTACTGCTATTCCAATCAATCAATCAATCAATCAATTAATCAGTCAACTGGACCTGTTGAGGACTAATTGCTCTTATGGGCTCACTAGTGGTTGCAGGGCCTTAAGCATGTGCTTTGTTGGCTTATACCTCGAAATGCCTCTCTCATCTGTTTATTTGGGACCTGAAAGGGTTATTTTTAGCCTCGGCATGAAAGTTATATTTGTCTCGGCGACCTTCACGCTGATGTTTGACGGTCAGGTGACTCTTTAGGTTTCTTTATACTCTCGCGGCGGCGACCGCGCTGATGTCACTGCGGCTGTCCCACGCGCAGTTTGCCTTTATACTCGAGCACAACCCACAAGCGCAGTTTCAAAAATGTACTGCAGTTCACCTCCAAGTCCGGGGTGTCGCTACGGCTGGTATTGGCGAGGACGCCACATGGTGGAGTTTCCTCTGCATTTTTTGGGCCATTTCCGGTAGCCGTTTTTCCTTTCCTTTCAGTAACAAGGAACAAAGCAACAACATTGGCGACCTTGGAACAGTGTCTGCTAAAACAAATGGGCATAGATGACCAGATGATATGTTTAATTGTGCTGCAAAATCGATCAAGAAGGCGGCGGCGTCGATGGTATGTAGAACCAAGGGGCACACTGAGCATGTGACGAAAACGGACCAATCACGGGAGATGATCTCCGCTTTTTTAACGCTTAAGATTCATTTTAGAAAAGTGACAATTCTTCATGAAAGTTGACATTTTTAAGTGTCTGATTGCATTCAAAATGACAAAAAAAGGAATGCAAACACAAAAACTGGGGGGAAAAAAAGTTAATGAAACAATCATTTATTCTAATTTAGGCATCTTTCTGTACACTGAAGGACACTATACAAAGTGCAAATACCAAAACAGAGAGTATAAACACTCCAATGAATAAAAAATAAAGAATGTGTAACATATCAATTAAAATGAGCCATTGAATAGAATTAAAAAGGAATAACTATTTTTAAAAACTGGATATATACAATACAGTAATAATTAAAAAGTGAGCAACTATGATTTCATTTGCTAATTTGTTGCTGCACGCCGGCACAGTGAACGACTGGTTAGCACATCTGCCTCACAGTTCTGGGGACCGGGGTTCAAATCCCGGCCTCCGCCTGTGTGGAGTTTGCATGTTCTCCTCCCCGTGCCTGGGTGGGTTTTCTCCGGGCACTCCGGTTTCCTCCCAAATCCCAAAAACATGCATGAATAGGAGACTCTAAATTGCCCGTAGGTGTGAACGTGAGTGCCAATGGTTGTTTGTTTGTATGTGCCCTGCGATTGGCTGGCGACCGGTTCAGGGTGTACCCTACTTGCCGATAGGCTCCAGCAGCCCGTGACCCTTGTGAGGCAGATGTACGTGTAGATTTAAAAGAAACTTAATAACTCCTTACTGCAAATAAAAGCTATGTTTTCATGTATTTTCAATTTAGGATTTTAACTGTTATTAGATTTTTAATAAATATTTGTAAAACAACGAAGATTTTACAAGTACTTAAAACAAAATTTGCTTTACATGTCAAAACGACAACAAAAAAAGTGCTTTTTATCCAAAGTTTTTTGATATTTTAGACCAAATTTGAACCTCCTTTAAATAAAAGCCAATCGAATGTATGTGTAAAATGTAACATGAGCATTTTATAACTACACAAAAAGCAAAAATGAAGCTTTAACCTGACTTCTTATTTAAAAACTTTGGCAAACAAATGTTTCTCTATATAGATTGACACCTTTCTAAACAAAAATATTCCAATTCATGTTAAACATTTAAAACTACCCAAAGCTTTAGATAACAACCCAACACAAATAGTTATGAAACAACTTGTATTATTTTACTTCTTGTTAATTATTGTGCTTGCACATCAGACTGACAATTGATTCTAATCCTCGTAAGAACATTTATTCAGCGGCATTAAAAATGTGAAAATATTATCAAGTGAGTCTGACACAGCAACGCAAACAACAAACAAAGGTATACTGTACATTTCGTGTTACTTTCATGAATCATCAAAACTGAGCATTCACTACTATTGGCTTGCATTAGGTGGTGTACCTAATTTAGTGTCCCATGAGTGTGTATGAAATACAAACAATGCGAGTAAAGAGTCTCCACGGGTAGTTTAGAGCTTGTTACCTGAGACAAGCACAAAACAATGAGTGAGTTATTTGGTCAAAGCAAGGATGTGTCCCCGGAGACCCCCACCCTTTGGGCCCCCTCAGTCATGCCAGTTTAATTAGGCTCGAAGGTCGTAAAGTTTAACAGCAGTGGCGGAGTCGGCGAGTTCGTCATCTGCTCCAAAGCGCAGACGACTCGGCGCTGGGAAGCTTCTGTCGGATTCCCCTTTGCGCTCACACGTCTTTAATTAGACAAATGTGATGTCATCCAACATGGCGACCATCAGGAGCAGGAACAGGAAGCGGTTTTACAAGTCGGAAGGAAGTTTTCCTTCCCGACCGAGCAAGCCTGTTTTCCTCGTACGTGGACATGTGCCTCCCGCCGCCCGTAAAGCTTCGTGTTTCCTGCGCTTGCTTCAGGTTACGTTTGCCACCGCATGTTTTAAGACCCTTAAGCCCCTTTAAATGTCACCGGTTAGGATTTAGTGGAATGCTCTGAGTGACTCACCAGCTCGTACTCTGGAATGTTCTTGATAAATGTGTGTTTTCTGCTGGAAAAATAACTTGAACAAACTATTATGAAGCAAAGAAATGCATCAGAATGAATGAATTAAAATCATATCTGGATGGTTTCCTGTGTTTTAAGACCCTTAAGATCCTTTAAATGTCACCGATCAGGATTTAAGGCATGCTCAAACTGACTCACATGCTTGCACTGTGGAATGTTCATTCTAAATGTGTGTTGGAAAAGTAATGTTTCACAAACGTAATTAAGGAAAGTGCTACACGCTATGGCATATCTATCGGTAAAAGGTCTTTACGGGTAAGACGCGTAAGACCTTTTAAATGACACCATTTAGGATTTAAGGAATACTCAAACTGACTCGCATCATCAAATGTCTCGTTTTATATTTAAAAAATAGCATTTAACCCAAAAGAAATTAAGCGGCGAAAAGTGCTCCAAGATATTGCATGTGTATGCTCTGTTTTAAGACCCTTAAGACCCTTGATATGTCATAAGGGAGAACTTAGTGTAATGGTTGAAATGACTCATTGCTCATATGGTGGAATGATTCAGTCTTTCGAATTGTGTCAAAAATGGATAACGAGCTTTTTTTTCTGGTAAAGATAAGTTGAGATGAGCAGATGAATTTGTTACATTCTATTTCATTACGTTGTTCCTGTATGTTTTTGTAAAGTACTGTATTATAGAGTGCAATGTTTCTCGTTAGAAAACACGACACAAAGAATTGTCGGTGTTTTTTGGGCCGCTGGAACAGATTAACGGTGTTTCCATACATTTCAAAGGAGACAAAAAGATTTTGAGTGTTTTGAGTTAAATTAACACTACACATTTGAACAGCACTACGGAATGCTCATCTCACGATATAGGACTGACAGTGATTGCCAATCCAGCCTAATTTTTTCATCATGTGACGATGTCATCTGATTGTGATGCCATAGGCCCCGCCTTTCTTCTGTTTTCCACGGTTTGCAGGCACAGAGGCCAGCTGTGAGAACGAAGGCGAGGTCCTGCACATCCCCAACATCACCGACAACCCCTGCATCACCTGTGTCTGTCTGGTAAGACCATCTTCCTCCTCCTCCTCCTCCTCTCATTGACGTTTGTCGAGTTGATTATTGATCTGCGAGCTTGTCCCTTATCGGGCCTCGTGACAGGACTTTGTCTTGTTGAGTGTTTGCGTTGCTCCTAACGCGATTGCGCAAACACGAGTCAATAACAGGATGCTAATGTGTCAGGATGCAAATGTACTGCGAGTGTCAGGCTGCCTCTTCATTTGGGACGTGAAGTTGACAGTAGCAGGCCGTGCATTCGTTACCTGGACCTTCAGTGGCGATTTACCAGACTTAATCCATGTTCTGATATTTGGCAAAACGGGTAAAAGCGTTTCCTCCTGGTTCGGGTGGAATGGCGAAGGGGGCCGTGGCAAAGCACCCGTAGCAACTTTCAATGTCTACCATGTTGTTTTTTAACACGAAAAGTCACCACAGAGCCACCAAAAGATGACAATATTCTATGTTTAGGCTTCGTTTTGTGTTTACATACAAAAGAAATAAATAAATGATATGCTTGTATTTAACCAGCCATAAAGTTCAGCTTCAAACACTCATATCATCAATCCTAGTTAAGCTCATTAGCGTAGCATACACGGGAAGTCAGCGAACCCGTTTTCCGCATTGCTCCTGTGACGTTCATATAGCGGATAAGAGAAACCATCAATGCTATGCAAATATATAACACAATATACTGTAACAGCACGCAACTAGAGAAGTTCAGAATCAATATTTATCTATTAACATGACAAAACCTTAAATATTTCAATAAAAATCTCATATTCATCAGAGACGCTGATTATTAATTGGAGTAATTAAGGTTTATTCCTCATCGAACAGTTTTGCTCTAACCAACCAATGAGAGGATGGAAAAATGTGAACGTCACTTTGGGCCAGCGCTCGGGCCCTGTGAGGACGAATTTGAAATGAGACAAATTGCTAATATAGTTACACGGGCCAGCGCGGCGGATTGCGAAGGCCCTGGTGGGCAGATTACGTTGGCATGGCGACACATTGAGGCTGAACTCTCGACAACAAGCCTAACATCTACTATCAAGCAGTGCGGCCAAGAGAAACACTAAAAAAACGAAGGGAGTAGACTGACTTTGTAACAATTTCAGAACAGAAATTAGAATTTAGGTTGCAAATGTTGGTGGGTGCCACCACTGGAAGGTGACCTTGAGTTTTTCTGGGTTTTTAAAGACAACACAGCCATTGGAGTGAGCGTTTGTTTAAAGTCAGGCTGGTACGACTCCTTTCAAGGAAAACGTGTGCTTACCCTAGTAAAAGCCACCCCACCACCACTCACACACATATTGACCACCTGTGAAGAAGATCATGTGAGCAAAGTAACAAAGTTCCCCTGCAGGCAGAATAGAATAGAATGCAGTTAAATGGAATAGAATAGAATAGATTATTTTACCATGATTTTTTACTACTTTTTCTGGGTTTTTTTCCAAATTTTTTTTCCTACGGTGTTTATTTTTCATTTTTATTTCTGTTGTTGCTATTTGTTGGGTTATTTTTGTCACTGTCTAAAAAAAAAAATCTTTATTGTTTTCAGTTTTTTTAAATTTGATTTCCTGTGCTTTTTCATTATTTTGTTTCTCCTTATTTCCTTGTTTTTTTCCACGATTATTTTTCATCAGTGCCAAGATTATAGTGAAGATAATTTGAATGCCTACAGTAGTGATGCTGTTGATTGTGCGGTCGAAGACCGTGCTTGCTGCCTTTGCCGCCAGCAACCTGTTTTTTTGTTTGCCGCCTTGGCGACAATTTGTTTTTGTTAGTTTTTATTGTTGTTGATCCGCAGACACTGTCCATGCAACCAATCCCTTCTTTCCTACCGCTTGGAGAATTCTAGTTTAATTCCATCTGTGAGTGACGGTGGATGTGTGATCGTAAGAGTTTGAATACTTTGAATACTTGTTCGTGAAAGAAAAAAAATAATGCTTTATTTGATTTTATTTTTTGCCTCTAACATAACAACACAGTATATTTGCAGAGTAATTCCTGAAATATTTGTTGTTGTTTTTTCCCCAGTCAGAAAAATAGAATAGAATACAATACAAAACAATACAAAGAACAATGAAAACAGGTTATAGTTAACAGTTAACAGGTTAAAGTGAAACATTTCCCATAATCCAACGTTTCCGCCAACGGGGCGGCTTTGTTGTCATGGTTATGGCAGCATTCTCGTTCTTATCAGGTTGGCATCAGTTAAAAGCCCACCTCAATGGATGTCACTCGTCAGCAGCCAATCACTGACCTTTCATCCAGACTTTAACCCGACCACCCCCAACCCCCGCCCAAAATCAGCGCGGTCCCCCACCGACCCCATTACACGATATGGACAAAAGTGTTGGGACGCACACACACACACAGGTCTTAATCAATCAATCAATCAATCAATCAATCAACCATAGGTTGGACTTTACTTCTTAATGTTAATCATTGATCTCATCAAGACACGGACAATTCCAACTCTGCGTTGTTTGGGCAACTTCTGTTTCTGTTTCAAGGACCGTACATAATAAGTCACGCTTGGAGGAGTTTGGTTTGGAAATAGAACAGAAATAGCGAGCAACATCAAGAATTCCCACGGACACGTGTCAACATCTTGTGGAAAGTCATCCAACAAGCACACAAAAATGATATACAGTATTTGGCCATCTAGTGCAATATTTGCAAATAGAAGTCCAATAGTTGGATTTTGGCACAGAAAAATGACACATCGGCCCTGGAACACTACATATTGTCACACACATGATATATTTGGAAACAAAAGTGCAATATTTGTTCAGAAAAATGCAATTGTTGATGATTTTCAAAATTCTTGTCACAGAAATGCTGTGCTAGGATTTTGGGGGTTTTAAAAAACGATCACCGATCCGATCACAAGATGGAGGAATGTCTATTTAAATGACCCAGACCCCCCATGTTGTCTTCACTTTTCTGTCCCAAAACATTTGCCCAAATATAATATTTCATTCCCATTTCATATCATGTACAGTAGGTGTCCCAATACTCTCATCCAATGTCCACATTTCCGTCATTTCCAAATGTTTCACTTTTTCGTTACCCTTCGCTTTCTGTCTGCGTCCTGATACTTTTGCCCACACTCCACATTTTCGTAGGAGAGGGGGCTGCTGGTGGATTGATCCTGAGTGTGTTCAAGTACTTCCACATCTGTCAGCCCCCTCCTCCCCCCCCCTTCACCCAAAGACATGCGGTGAGTCTCCTGTCGCCAGGCGGTCTGATGCATTTGGTGGGGGGGCAGGGGTGCGTGAGTGTGTGTGTGTGTAGGGGGGGGGGGGGAGGGGGCAGTGTTGTCACTCATATAAAAGGATGAAGGGGAGGGTTGGGGGGTCTCGGCCGACCAGGCTAATAGCTGGGACACACATACACACACACAGAGGGGCCATTGTACCACTGACAGATGGGTCGCCATTGCGGTCCGTTATCTGCTAAACCTCTTCATCCAGTCGTCTATCTCTCTGTCTGTCTGTCTGTCTGTCTGCCTCACCTTCATCACAGTCACGGTCAAGTGCTTTTCCAACCCGAAATATGGGAAGCATGGCGCCTGCTATTTTGAAGCCATTTTTCCCCATTAGAGGTCCACTAAATGATAATTTTGTTAATTAATCAATTAATCATTTTGAATAGGATTTTTACTGTATAGGCAATGTTTCAACTGTCACATGTTATTAAAAAGAAGTTATTCTTAATGTTAAATTAGCTTTTTTTTTTTTTAACAGTGGAAAGAATTCTCCATGTTGGAAATTATGGGAATTCTTATCGGGTACTTGATATTTTTAAGCAATTTCGTTGCCATAGGAAGTCATGGAACTAGAAAATAATCTGTTCCAATGTCAAACTGTCAAATTCCAATTATTTTACTATAGAGTTTTTTTTAACGTTTTATGTAACATTTTAACATTCTTTACTGTCATAGTAAAAAGTGTGTAAAAAAAAAAAAAAAAAAAACAGCTTGGGAAAACATGGGAAAGCCGCTTTTTCACAAATTTCTGTTGGAACAAAGGGAATTGTGAGAATTTATTTTTTGGGTACTGCACTTAATATTTTTATATTATAAAGCCATTTTGTTTATGTGTATGTTCCATATGTAAAACTGTTTATTTTAACCATGAAATAATTCATTCTATTTTGTATTACATTTTAATGTAATAATTTAGCTCGAATTAAACAACCAATTATCTTATTAAATTAAGTTTAAGAAAATGAAAAATTATTTTAACTAAATCAAAATGTGTATGTAAATACGTTAAATTAAATTAAAATGTGTATGCAAAATAAATACAATGTTTTTATATTAAAATAATAATTCATAGCGTTATTGTTTATAATTAATTTAATTTGATATAACTGACCAATTATGTAATAAAATAATTTCAATATTTTACAAATAGTTTGTATTTTATTATTTACAATAAATTTAAAAAACAATTATTAAATTATATAAACGAATACAAATAAATGAATAAATACATTACCGTGTTTTGGGATACAATTTTAAGAGGACTGAATGAATGCAACAAATATTACAGGACTCTTGATCACCCCTGCTAAAGACTGTAATGTTTTAATGAACATTTTTTGACATTCTAGTGTGTGTGAAATGACATCAGCATCGTGTGATGTTGAGCGCCCACGTTAAAAAAATGCCAACACATTAACGGTGTTTGAGATCGATGCAGGGTCGAAATTGGCTTGCCGTCGGTGTGATAACACAAACAGAAGCCGACGGACGGCGGAGAGGTCGCGCTCAGATGGATTAAAAAAACGGCTGATGAGGCGGAATCTCAGCGCTAGCTATCGCATTACACAGCAGTGACTGATGTTGAATCAATCACTCATTAGCGACTTTCAGTATGTGAATGGACGGCAAATAATTTTGGGGGAAAAGACGATTCCGGCATGTTTTGGGAGGAGATTATGTTGAGAATTTCATGAAATAATAGCAAATGAAGAAATGAGCACATACCTCGGGTCAAAGGTTTCCAATATGTGAATAATACATTGTTGCTTTTGCAATGTGTAAATGGGCAGCTCTGTTGCCTCTAATTTTGTGACTTAAGAAGCATATATGGTCAGAATTAGTTCTATCACACACACACACACACACACACACACACACACACACTTGGACAGGAAGAAAGGGGGGGTCCGTTTGGGGAATTCCTTAGCCTGAAGCTACTGTGGCTCTTGCACCGCTAAGGGGGGTCCTGACCTGTTTGTTTAGGAGGTGAAAGTTCACGGGCGGGTGGAAAGGGCGTGGGGGGGGGAGCAATACCTTGAGTGATTGGGGATGAAAGGAGAGGAGGAGAAAGTGATGCAAGAGAAGAAGAGAACGAGGAAAGACGGGAGTATAAAAAATGATGGGCAGAAACGATGGCCATTGTCTCCCCCTCGAGGCAGAAGAGCAAGACACAGCCAAGTCAAACTGCTACAAAATTAAAATAGAAGTACTGTACTGGAGATCTGTGTTTCTCAAACTTTTGCACCAAGTAGCACCTCAAAAACGCTCGTATTGATATAACACAGCCAACAAGGCCCAAACAAAAGGCAAAGAGCAGCATTCAGGAGGGATTCATAGAAATTAAAATTGAATCACACAAGTGAAAAAAACAGAAGCTAAAGATGTTGCCATTGAATGTCGACCATACCTAAATTCACATTCTGCTGTGATTTAATCGTAAATGGCAACAGGGCCGACCTTGGGCATAGGCGACATAGGCGGTCGCCTAGGGCGCCATCTGCTGGAGGGGCGCACTGCCAGCGCCCTCCTCCTCCTCCTCGGGAAAAATGTTTGAATAAAATCATAAAATAATTTGTGACGCCCACTGGGCCCCATTTTACGTTTCTGTCTTGAAAATAACAAATAAAAAATATAACGGTAACGTTATGTCAACATGTTTTTAAAATATGGTTTTGTGCCAAGAATATGTTTTAGCTAGCTCGCATGAACTAAAGTAAACATTAGCTTAACACACTGCTGTCGGGTGACCAGAGGTCCTCTTTTAGCCAGACATAAAAATGTGCCCGGACGAAATTTCAAACTGGTCAGCTATTCTCGAAGTACATATTTTCTCGTATTTTTGTACATATTTCTCAAAATCCTAAATATAATTAAAATGCAGATGCCAATGCTCTTACAAGCACCTCATTGCGAGAGACAAATTAAAGGAAAGACAATTCTTGAGGAACTGTCAAACTACTCAATGCAAAATTAAAATGAGACAAAAGGAAAATGTTTCTTGGTCATTGCGTAAAATCTTCCATCGCTGAATCAATCTCATTCCAGTTGGGAAGCGGCACTTATTTGCAATAACTTGACAACTAACTTTTAACATGGAAAACATAGATTCAAATGTCAAGAAATGCCCAATTAATATAATTACAAATGATAATGGCAAATACTCCCTCCTCTGGCTGATTGGTATACTGCTCGCTCTCTGTTGGGGTAAGGGCAAATTTATCGACGTCACCCCAGAGAACTCTGCAAACGTCAAAACGACCAAAAATGTCCAGAACACAGGAAAGAAGAAGAAAAAAAAGGGGGGGGGGGGTTGGAGGGGAGAATGACAGGTCAAGTTTTTGCAACTTTTGGTTTGTCCCATTAGCTGTCGTAACAGCCATGATTTGTTTGGCAGTAATGATAAAGTAATCAAATGAAGAAAATGTTCAATTTTATATTTTAATTTGTGTGGCAAGTTATCTTGTAAATTAAAGGCAATGTTAAAAACTATTGGTAGTCAACTTTTTTGAAAGCTTATTTAAATCATTGATGGAGGGGGGGGGGGCGCCATATAAAATCTCGCCTAGGGCGCCTCATTGGCTAGGGCCGGCCCTGAATAACAACACTTTACTATTGTCACAGACGTCCAAATTTGAATATCCCGTAAAACAATTAACATTTAACCGCTGCAGTCACTAAATGCAAGAGTGCCATGTGACCTATGTGTAATTTGATTGGTGTTTGAGATGTAATTCGATTACACGTGAGCCGCCGCTAGTTGACATTTCCCAAGGTTTGACTTTTACGTCTTCCAGTTTGCCATTTGTCACGTGTGTGACATTTAAACAAGCCGTATGTAATTCAATGTAATCATAGTGTGTAGTGTGTGTGTGTGTGTGTGTGGTAGTGGTCATTGGGGGGCTGTTGCGGTGGCAGGGGGGGGGTCGGCGGCAGACAGCCATTCAGCGGAGCAGCCTCAGTGTCGCGGTATGTCGAGTGTTTATAAGGCGTTATGACCCGTCGTCACCTTTGACCTGTAGACAAGGAACCCCATGGAGGGGTGACGGGGGTCAACAGGGGGGCTATAGTAGGTGGGTGGGGGCTCAGGTCACATGCACTAACACCACTTTGTGCCATCAGTAGTTGATGGGAGCGAGGCAAGGACTTGACCTTGGACAAGCTTGGTCACATGTTGTAAACTACATTAAATGTACAGTGAATGTACTTTATCGCAGGGGATACGTTCCAGACCCAATCGTTATTGGGGAAAATCCGTGATATTTTTTTTTAATATATATATTTGTACCCCTCCCACACACTTTCGAAACATTTTATCTTAATAGAACACATTTTTTTTAATGAAATACTCCTTGCTAGAGGTAAAGTGTACCTGCTTTGAGGTGCCATTCGAGTAAAGTGGAAAAAAATATGCACCAACTGAGGTATTGTGATGCCCTCGCATGTGGGCAAGGAGAGCCACATTCGCTGATGCACTTTTATGGTTTTTTTGTTTGTTTTTACGGGACAATTAAACGCACAATGGGAAACACTCGCCAGCACTTGCTGTAGGCCACAACTCACGCCCAGACGCTCGCACGCAGACTAACCGACTCAGCTCCTGACATCACTCACTTGGCCACGCCCCTTAAAGGCATCCACAAATCAGTCAATCAAAACTGTATTTATATGGCACTTTTCATGCATGTGAAACGCATGTACATAAAAAAGGAACAAAACTAAGCAAATGTTCGACGCATACACACGCACGCACATGCTATTGTATATGTACGCAGGACTATAAAATGCCAGAGAATTAAAAGAAATGAATAAGTAAAATCAGGAAAATCTTTTTTAGCTCTTTGTTGTCAGGAAATAGCAGTTTATAAAACAAAGTAAGATAAATAAAAGCAAATATGTAAATACTACAATATGTACAGTAATTAGGTCTACACTTTATAAAATAATTGTTTTCTTTTACATTCTTTTTAATATATTTTTATACAATGCAGTCGTATTTTTCTTTCTTAAACTCCACAACAACAACAAACATTTTGGTGGAGCTGGAACCGATTAATGGCATTTGAATGGAGCAAATTGATTTTAGATGAGAGTTCAGTTACCAGTGTATTTTAGCAGTCCAGAACATCTGCCTCGACGTCATGTGTCCGTTCTCGATTCAGCCGGCCTCCTTTCATGTGTGCTGCCGGGACGCAGCAAAGAAAACAAAATAAAGATTATCGAGCACAAACCGCATGACAGAAAAGCAACAATAAAAGCAACTGTGAAACTGAAACGCATTAGGATTCTGTTCTGTCTGGAGATATAGGCAGTGACAATAACAGATGCTTCTGGACAGCTGTGACAAATCGCAATTCGTTATATTTAGTATTGAATAACATCACAGACATTTGAAAACTGTCCCAAACCTCGACTGGTTTTTATCACCGGCGACCTGAATGAGGATAATGCTACAGAAAATGGATGCATTGTATTTTGTCCATGGAAGTTTGAGATTTACCTAAAATGTGAATTGTGTTACAGTTAAAAATATACATTTTGTAGTAAACCCATGCGATGTTTTTTTGTAATCCAGTTATTCAATTCATTCTTTCAGCCCTAAAAGCCGAGGATTAAAAACTGAAGGTATGGTGCAGTCTGTTGCCCCCTAATTGTGGAATCTTATTTTCATTACTTTCAATTGGATCTGATTTGTTTTCTTTTTCTCGTGTTAACAGAGAAATGTAAAATTTTGCGTTCCTGTATTGTGAGTCATCTTTGTGAAAAGTGCTATATAAATCAAACCTACTGACTTACTTTCTTGGAACTCATTTTAGATACAAATTCATCCAAAAATATTTACAAATTTTCATTCAGTCATTTCATAGTCAGTGTAAGTGAACATACCAAACTTGAGTGAAAACGACTTATTTCCACATAAAATGCAATAAAAACAATACACGGTCAATTAAAATAGTTGGGGCCGTCAAGTCTGAACCGCCATATAATGTGGGATTACTGTATTATTTATTACAGATGATGTGTGACCACAAAGTGAAGTCATGTTGCATTTTGGCCCTTCAAAAGTGACTCAAACGCTAACATCTTCCTGATACTTTAGCATTTAGCATCAGACGCTCCATGTTCATTGTTTCCTAACAGTAACATTTAAAGTTATTTGGCTGAGATTTTGTCATTTATGACATTCTTGAATCAAAGAGTTGACAGATTGGTAACTGTAATTCACCAGTTTACCAACAGTGGTGAGTGTAACTCCAATCTGGTGTCAGAATTACACATCAACATTGTGTTTTTTCGAAAAATACATCATGGTTTAAAATACTGTATCTGCATTTCCTCTGTAAATTGTGACCAACTTAAAGTCATGGCACCCATAACAAATGTTACAGGACTCTTGAGAATGCAACGCAAGCATGCTTGCGTGTAACGGGATGACCATCCGGCAGTCCCAGTAGTATTATTAGAATCCAAATTGTGTTTAAATGTGGTGAAGGGAGTTCATCCTTCATTTGGGAATCATGCAAATTGTTCCGGATGAACTGTGTACGTTTCGGAAAGTGATGTGAGTGAAGTGAGGCTCGTGTTGATGTTGATGATTCATTGTGATGACCTCATGACTTGGAATAGTAATAATAATAATAAAACAATGATAATCTCCTCTGTTGTGTCATCTCATTTTAACCTTAAAATGTTGTTTTGACTAAAGAGCAAAACAGCGCAATGACCAAGGTCCTCCTCTTCTTTCTCCTTCGCCTCCTCTGCGGCCGACAGGAGGGCAAGGCCGACTGCAAGCAGGAGAAATGTCCGCCCGTGTCTGAAGATTGCGCCCTGGTGGTCAAACAAAGCGGCGCATGCTGCGAGAGGTGTAAAGGTAAGACAGTATTTTTTAATGTTTAATACAGAGCTTCGATTGGTGTGTATTTAAACATTTTTAACCAACCGCCCCCCCCCCCCCTCCCCCACCCACCCCCTCACAATTCATGCAGTAATATTAGTCATTTTCTGCAAAGGATAAAGACGATATGTCTCTGAGTATTGTTATATTGCCTGTTGCTTCACCGTTTGTGTTCAAATATCCGTAGCTTAAAGGGTAATAACAACACAATTGATATTCGTTAGCCTGTCTATGGAGTTTTGCATTGTTTGTTAGCATTAAGCTAAGTTGACTATATTTAATTTGTTTTGTGCTTTCAGCCTTGTCAGCGTGGCTGGTGCTTTTTCATTGAATGGTGGGGCAGTTATTGTTTTGCCCTATAACCTCTGCCGAGCAACAAGTGGCTTGGCATATTACACTGCTCCGTCAGCCAGATTGTTTTATTTGGTGACTTAATCGCACCTTAAAAATACCTTAGGGATCAACAGTTTAACTTGAAGGCCACAGACTACTTGATTTATTATTATCTTAAATTCTTCTTTTGTTTTATGTGGTAGTGTGGCTGTGTATTCATCTGAACTGCATGTCACATAGAAACGTGTAAGTTTTAATTCTGGTTTTAACCTTTCTAAACCCACACTTCTCATTCTGCCCACCTCCACCCTTTTTTTTTTTTAACTAACATTCGGGCCATGTCAATTGTCATTTTTAGTATATACCGCAGACCACCAAAAATTGGACGGCGGGCCGCAAATAGCCCCAGGGCCATAGATTGGACATCCCTGATTTACAGTAGCTTTTTTTTTCTTTTTTAATAAACATACTTTGAAAATGGAAAGAAAATGGTAGTAGATGCAGTCGCCACATGGTCCGTCCATCATGTTAGCGAGTCCTGAGTTGATGAAGCTGATCCGAGGTCCTCAGGGAAGTTTGGCTTTCAAACGTCACGTGATTCCCCTCAGTACTGGCTCGGGATGAGCACTCTTTTGGTTGGGTTTTCGGACCCAGTAAAGCTGATCAATACTCGTGTTCAGGTTTCAATGCAGCATTGATCTCAGTCCATTTACTGTAAATGGCATGAAATGAATAGGCTATTAATTTAGTGCTGAATGGACAAGCCACAAAGTCTGAGCGTGTGTACGTGTGTGTATTTCGTACTCGTTGGGAACACGATAACTTTCAATTTTTACATTTTCTGAAATAGTGAGGACTTTTAAAATACACATTGAAAGGTTAATCACAGGGTTAATTAAGTTCTTCTTTTGTTTGCATTATCCTGCTAACTTGTAGCATTATCTAGAGAATAATGTGTAAAATATTAGGCACGCCTGTATGATATGAACAGTTTTAGAAATTTTGTTTAACCGTCAAATTGGTCAAATTTACACATTTTAAAGTTTAAAATGCTACAGAATTAATGTTTAAGATTTATTTTAAAAAACAGGATTAGGTTGGCCTTGTTCTTTGATTCTCTTTACCATACAATATTTGCTCTATATATTTTGACAGTATTTTTGATACTTTTATTTCAGCTGTTTTTCAATATTTACTAAATTGATTCAAATATAAACGTTTGTTTTTGCTGTTGTTTTACCCATGAACATTTTTGTAAATCTTTTTTACAAATTTTTGAACATCTCTTATTGTCTTTCCAAAACTTTGTGTCTTTCCCATTCTACAGATACGCATTGACCCAATACAAAGTCACTTAAACTCTGTATACAACATTCTCGTCACTGTCCTCGGCAGTGATTTTTGAGCCACATTTCTGAAAATGATTGTTTCGACGGTGACATCCTGTTATTGATATTTGAAATCCAAACACGTTGTTGTCTTCTTAGGTTGCATGTTGGACGGACGAGCCTACAACAGCTCAGTTACCTGGACCAGCGTCACCAAGCCCTGCATGACCCGGCGCTGTCAGGTGTGTGTGAAGAAAAAAATATATATAGATGGATAGATGTTGTGAGAGGATGACAAGGGTCACATGTATTAAACATTTTGATCTAAACCGTTTACGTCGTGGTTGTGACAGGAAGGCGTCATCACCGAAGCACAGGTGCAATGTGTGGTCCACTGCAAGAACCCCAAGATCCATCCCAAAAAGTGCTGCCCTACATGCCCCAGTGAGTAATGCCTCCACCCAAGTCAAATTGTCAAAAGAAAGACAAGTAGCCATCTTGAGAACTTGTTGTAATCCCGTGGTCTCCTTCTGTCAGGCTGCATTTTCGAGGGTCGTCTGTACAAAGAGAAGGAAGAGTTCAGTCCTGAAGGCAAACCCTGCATCAAGTGTACTTGCACAGTGAGTATCCGAAATCATGAGGTGGGATTCACAGAAACACACATCAGGGGGGTCGTCGGTTTACGACGATCCTGACTTACCAGCAGTGAGCAATGAGCTGCAAATGTTTTTCATACACATATTTACAGTGAATCCTTGCTGTTTGTGGGGTTTACGGACACTCGACACATTCACAGAAGGACTATGCGTTGTTGTTTTCATGTATTGTAAACTAGGGAAGGCGGGGAGATTATTTAAAGAAAAGAAAGAAAAAACTTCGGCTAAATTATCACCTACCTATCTCTCCCTCAGCAAGCTCTCAAAGACCCGGCTTCGGTTGTGACTCGTGAACACGCGTGCAGCGGGCTCAGCTACTGAGCATCCTTCCGCGTCCCTTGACCTCCAGCTAGGCTCTCGCCAGCGGGCGTGACTTTTCTGCATTCCACATCGGTGACACCAGCCCCCGCCAGCTGGGCTTTCTGCTCACTCACCTTACTGTTATTGTCATCTGATTAGTGGAAAGCGTCTTTGAGTGTCTTGAGAAGCGCTATACAAGTTGAATGTATTATTTTTATTATGAAATAAAACGCTTTAACAATCCCATTAGAGACACAGAGGGAATGATATGTTTGTGTACGTATATACATGTATTATTAATTTACATTTATTTTAAATATTTGTGCTTGACTGACTCAAAAATTAGCCGTTAGCTTGAAGCTGCGAGTGAAAGCTATTCCCGCGAGGACGTCACTCACTCATGAGAATTAGAATCAGAATCAGATTCCGAATCATCTTTATTTGCCAAGTATGACCAAAAAAACACACAAGGAATTGAGTACGTGCACCGCATAGTATGTCGTTCCTTGCGCAAAAGAATCACTCATCGTACTAGTACATCGCTCCTAAGCGGAGCACAAACGAAGAAGTTCCACGAACGAATCACTCGTGTCTCACGGATCGCCAACGATAAGTTCAACAAACGAATCACTCTTCAGTTCTTCAGTTCCTCAGTGCACCAGTTCACTGAAAGAATTGCTCAGTTCACATAAGTCCCTCCCCACGTGCACGCCCCCGACTGCACGCTGGCTGCTCATTGGTCATTCGTCGAAGATTCAGAAGTGAATGACAGAACGTTTCAGCAGTTCCGTTTCCGCTCCCAGCCAACTCGCTCGCCTTACGGCGGCCAAGCTAAAAGAACGAATCAGTTCATAAACTGATTCGATTCAGTCATTCACTAAAAAGATTTGTTCTTCTGACCGAAACGTTCGCGAACGTAACAACACTAATCTGGACCAGATAGCGATGTTTCTCAGGGTTTGACTGAGTGTTGCTGTTGTTGCAGGGGGGACGCACTCTCTGCATGAAGGAGGCCTGCCCTGTCCTTTCCTGCCCTGCCCACCTCAGCCACACCCCTCCTGGGCAGTGCTGTCCCAAATGTCTCGGTAATTAACAAAAACAAACAAAAAAATACATTCTTGTGTGTGTGTGTGTGCGTGCAGGTGTGTGTGTGTGTCTCACCTTCTAATGGTCGTGGTCCTCGTGCGTCAGGTCAGAGGAAGGTGTTTGACTTGTCTCAGGGGAGTTGTCTGTTCCACAGCGAGGTCTTCGAGAACACCACGTCCTTCGTTCACGACAACTGCACCGAGTGCACGTGCAAGGTAAAACTTCAAGACTCATAAAGTGGAACCTCAGTTCACAAACGAGCCGATTCACAAATAATGTGGTTCACAAACAAAATTGGTAGCGTTTTCACTTGTTTATATATTGTACTGTGTTCATGTTTAACAAAATACTCCAAAAGGTATGTAAACATAACTTTATTCTGGGGTTGGAATGTATTAATCCTATTTACATTCGGTTTAATGTGAAACATTGTTTTGATTCACAAACGAGGTTTTTGAAATGAATTAAGTTTGTGAACCGAGGTTTCCCTGTGGAACGAAGTTGTCGGACCTTCTCACGTCTCCATCCGTTCTCGTTCAGGACTCCACCGTGGTGTGCAGGAGGCGCTGCTCGCAAGCCGGCAGTTGCCATGGCGACCGCTGCTGTGACGACTGCTTGTCCTACGTGAAGGTGGACGACGTCAAGTACTGCAGAGTACGCAATAAGATCTACAGGGTGAGAACAGCTCATGGGATGGATGGATGGATGGATGGATGGACAGATGAGCAAGGAAGGATGAATGGAGAGATGGGTGGATGAATGGATGGATGGGTGAATGATGGATGGACAGATGGATGGACGGATGGGTGGGTGGACGGATGATGGATGGATTGATGGATGGATGGATGGAAGGAAGGACGGATGGGTGAATGGACGGATGGATGGATGGATATACAGATGAATGGATGGAGAAACAGATGGATGGATGGATGTACAGATGAATGGATGGAGAAACGGATGAATGGATGGACAGATGGATGGATGGATGGATGGATGGACGGACAGACGGGTGGATGGATGGAAGGATGGGCGGACAGATGAGTGGACGGATGGATGGATGAATGGCTGACCCTTGCGATGCTCATCCATCCCCAGGAGGGCGACATGTGGTCGTCAGTGAACTGCTCGTTGTGCGCGTGCGTGACAGGCAGCGTCGAGTGTCGGCCAAAACAGTGTGTACCAATCACCAGCTGCCCCTCGGTGAGTGACACGCCGTCCCGGCCAATTGGCATCCAGCGCACCTTTGAATGATTTACACAAACACCGTTACCCAAATTCGCGACACGCAGCTTAGCTTGTGCGAGCGGACATACATGTCTATTTGTCTTTCATCTGTCTATTCATCCTGCCATCCTTCTGTTTCATCACCCATCCATCCATTTGTCTATTCATCCATGTACCCTTGCATCTTCATTCATCCATTCTTCTACCATTATTTATACGCGCCTGTCAGTTCCTTACATCTGTCTGTCCATCCATCACGTCTGTTCATCCGCCCATCAACCCTTACATCTGTATTCATCCATCCATCCTCACATCTATCTATTAATCCAGACATCCACCCTTACAACCTTCTATTCATTTATGCACCCTCATACCTGTCTATTCATCCAGCCATCCACTCTCACATCTGTATTTATCCATCTATCTATTCATTCTGCCATCCTCCACTGTTTCCTGTCATCCATCAGTTCCCCTGTCATCCATCCATTCGTGTATCTATTAATCTATCATTACATGTCAATTCATCCATCCATTCTTTTTTCTAATCGCTCATCTGTTTGTTCATCCTTGCATCCATTTCATGTCATCCATAAATCCTTTCTTTCAACCAGTCATTCATTCATTCATCCATCTAGCCATTTGCGTATTTATCCATCCTTACATCTGTCTATCATCCTTACATCCTTCTCTCCATTTCCATCTGTCCTTTTATCACCCATCTATTCATTCATTCATCCATTTGTCTATTCATCCTTCTGTCTATTGACCTTTCCATCTTTTAGTCATTCATGTTATCACCTATCATTTATTCATCCATTTGTTCTGTTCATCCATCCATCATTGGTTTTCATCCAGCATTTCATCACTTATTTGTTTTAATTCATCATCATTTCTCCCACTAATGAGCCATTCATCATCATATGAAATTAAATATATGCATGATCCTGTTAGAAGTTTTCTTTGTTAGCTTGGTCTGCTAAATGCTAAGCTTGCAACATCTCCTCAAAAGTGTTCTTATAAAAAAAAAAATTGAAATGCACTTCCTGCCATGTGTGTGTGTGTGTGGTTCTGCCCCCCAGAACAAGATCCTCAACCGGACCGGCTGCTGTCCAGTCTGCACTGAAAGTGAGTAAGTTCCCTTCCTCGTTTTGTTCGGTCCCGCCGTGTGTTGCCTTCTTCTTAACGCCGCAATCGTTTTGTCCCCGCGCAGAGCCAGGCGTGTGCACCGTGTTTGGCGACCCGCACTACAACACCTTCGACGGAAGAACTTTTAACTTCCAGGGAACGTGTCAGTACGTGCTGACTCGGGACTGCGGTGGCGGTACCGGCAGCAACGCCATAGCCAATAATGGCGAGTCGAGCTTTACGGTACGATCGCACTCTTTCCTGCGACGTCATCATGTTAGGGCATATTGACCAATTAAGTACATATCTGCAAAGCCTTTGTCAAGACCTTTAATTTGAGGTGTGACTCAATGTGGTTTGTTGCAAATACACATTTATCAAGCTACTCTTCGAATTCAATTCAGGTGTGTACCTAACATGCATGTTATTCTGCTTAATAATGCAAAATACATTTTTATCCGATGACTCAATTAACCGATGGTATAATTGGTACAATACTCGATTCTAAAAATATTCGATAGCTGCGGGACTACCCTTACCATACCCCACAGGATAATCACTCGGGATCATCTTTACAGACATCCATAGCCTTTGCTTTGATCGCAAGCGTGGGGAAATGCTCATATTTGGCCCGATTGTCGTATGTGTGTACCTTTGAAATAAAAGTCGCGGCCTCCTCCAAGGTGTTGGTGAAGAACGACGCTCGGCGCACCCGCTCCTTCTCCTGGACTCAGTCGGTGGAGGTGCGTCTAGGAGGGCTGGTCCTGGGCCTCCACCAGCACCTGACCGTGCGCAGGAACGGCACCCGCATCGCGCTCCCCTACCACGGGCCTGGCGTGCACATCGACCTGGACGGATACCTCCTCAAGCTTACCACCATCGCAGGTCAGTTCAAACAGGACATATTATTATAAACCATTCAAAAATGGAAATCGTATATCAAGAGTATATAAAAACTATATATACATACACTGGTTGCCAGCCAATCGCTGGGCACATATAAACAAACGCACAATCACAGCTATGCACAATTTAAAGTCTTCAATTAACCTCGTGTGCATGTTTTGGGAATGTGAGAGAAAACATGAGTATATAGTATAATACCAAACATATACAAAATATGGAAAATTGCCTTTTTTGTATACAAATAGTTGGGTCTATGGAGTGCAAAAATGTACAAAAAATTTTTTTTTTAAATGTTGGAAAATGTAAAAAAAAAAAAAGTCTTTTGTATTTTAATATACACAAAAGATGTGTATATTAAAATACAAAAATATGATAAAACCATGAATGAAAATATTTGAAAAAAAAATGCAAAAGATTAGGGTGAAACAATAAAATATACAAAGTGTGTGTATATGAAACGTTTTTAGAAAAACTAAATTAGTAGAAAAACTAAGAAAAACATGACAAATTAATACAAATAGGTGAAAATACGAATAAATTGAATAAAAAATATTAAGAAATAAATATACAAAGTAAATAATAATAAATAAACAAAAATCCCCCAAATATTGGAAAATGATACTGAAATATGAGGAAAAAAATAAAGAAATTAGAGAAAAAAAAGGAGCCAAATAAAATAACACATAAACACCAATATCAAACAAAAAAATATAAAAATAGTAGACACATTTTTGGGAAAAGATATGCAAAAATATTCGTATATAATATTATTAGAAACAAATTGAAAATTTTTGAGCTGGCCCGGTGGACGACTGGTTAGCACATCTGTTCTGGGGACCAGGGTTCAAATCCCGGCCCCGCCTATGTGGAGTTTGCATGTTCTCCCCGTGTCTGGGTGGGTTTTCTCCGGGCACCCTTTCCTCCCACATCCCAAAAACATGCGTGGTAGGTTGATTGAGGACTCTAAATTGCCCGTAGCTGTGAAAGTGTGGGCGAATGGTTGTTTGTTTCTGTGTGCCCTGCGATTGGCTGGCGACCAGTTCAGGGTGTACGCCTCCTCCCGCCCGAAGATAGCTGGGATTGGCTCCAGCAGCCCGCAACCCTAGTGAGGATAAACGGTAATGAAAATGGATGGATGGAAAACTGTTGAAAGATTGGATGAAAATAAACTCAAAAGTGTCTTTAAAATGGTGTACAGATGACGTGTTCACTCCTTGTTTTTCCCGTGCGCAGGTCTGGAGATTACTTGGGACGGCGACAGTTTCGTGGAGGTGGTGGCCGCCCCGCACTTGCGTGGGCGCCTCTGCGGCCTGTGCGGCAACTACAACGGGCACAAGCGCGACGACACCATGGGCGGCGACGGCCACTTCAAGTTTGATGTGGACGAGTTCGCCGAGTCGTGGCGCGCGTTGGACAGCAACGAATTGTGCGCGCAGCCGGCGCCCCACCGCCGCCCCACCTCCTTCCTGTGTCCCGGCAGCGTCAAGGTCAAATTCCGCGCCCACCGTGAGTGCCAGAAGATCAAGTCGTGGGAGTTCCAGAAGTGTCACCGCGTTGTCGACTTCGCCACCTTCTACAGGTGACGACCTAGGAAAGTACAGTGGATATCAGAAGTCTACACACCCCTGTTCAAATGCCAGGTTTTCACCATTAATGTGACCTATAAGCTGTACAACTCAATTAAAAAAAAACAACAGAGATAATGTGGTTACACAAGTGTGCGCACCCGCTTATAATTGGGTCGTTATTGTCTTAAAAATTAACCAATCACATTCAAACTCATGTTAAATGGGAGTCAGTATACACCTGGCACAATTTAAATTGGCTCCAATTAACCCCAAATATATTTCAGAAGTTCTAATTGGCTTTTCATAATTTTTTTTTTTTTTTTTTGGGCTGAAGGTTTTGTGTTCAGACTGACTGGTATTTGGAACTGCTCAAAATTCACTCCACTTTGACGAAGGCCCTAGTTCCAGCTAAAGAAGAACAGCCCCAAAGCGACCCAAAGAGTTTTTTTTTTTTTTTTTTTTTACAATTGGGTTGTACAGGTTATAGGCCATATGGTGGAAAAGGTTTTAAAATTATTTATACTGGCCTATTTTTTATAGCACAAAAACCTAGCATTTGTACAGGGGTGTGTAGACTTTGTACATCCACAGTATCAGTGACATCGGAGTCTCAATTTGAATTTAGATGTTGATGTTTTTACACTGCATTTTGAAATTGACTTCTTTGCAACTTTTTTTTTTAGTTTTTTAAAAATTTTATATTCGGGGGGGGGAAAAAACTGAAAAATCAAAGGGTTAGGGTTCGATTTTGAGATGTTCAATTTTTTTTTATGTCGGATTATCACAAATTGAATATTTTGATGCTCCGCAAAAAATCTGTGTTAGAAATTCAAAATCATGTCTAATTTTTTAAAAATGTAATATTTTGATGCCAAAGAAAATTCTGTTTGAAATTCAATTCAAATTCAGATGGCTCAGATATACAGTACTTCCATATTTTCATTGAGAAATAGACTTTTTTCCCCTCAACATTTTGATAGTAAAAAAAGGAAATTTGAACACAGATATACTTTCAAAAGGATCCACTCAACATGATGATGATGAGCCATGTTTTTTTTTTCTTTGTAGGTCTTGTGTGACGGACATGTGCGAGTGTCCCGTGCACAAGAACTGCTACTGCGAGTCGTTCATCGCCTACAGCCGAGCGTGCGAGCGAGAGGGCGTCCCCGTTATCTGGAAGCCTGACGCCGCCTGCGTGGGTGAGTCAACGCGCCGCGACCAATGTCGCTCATTGACACATTTTAGGATTTCATTTTTTTTCCATATATTTTTGCTCTTTTAAAAGGTAATTATGCTTCGAAAAGTACTCGATGGAAAATATATTTGGGGGAAAAAAATACAAAAGATTACAGACAAATACAGACATATTAGACCAGAAAGATTGCACCAAAAATAATACACAACAAAATATAATAGTAAATTGAAAAAAATATATATAAAAAAGATTAGGGGAAATAAAAAGAATACTGGTAAAAAAAAATTGAAATGTTACAGCAAATAAATGTCGGGAAAAACAACGTTGTTAATATAGATATGATAAAAATACAAGACAATAAATACACAAATATTTGATAAAAATAAAGAAAAAAAATAGATGGAGAAACTGAAATATTAGACAAAATAAATGTTTGGTAAAACAAAGTTATGAGGAAAAACAAGCAAAAATATTAAAGCCATGATTTCAAAAGAATACAAATATTAGATTACAAATGCAAATATAACTGAAAGGATTTTAAAACCGATACACAAAAATCCGTTGAAAAATGTGTCGAAATAAAAGTGTTGAAATAAAAACACAAAAATAGGAGGAAACGAGTTTTTGAAAAAGATGTGAGAGAGAGATATACAAAAATCTCAAATATTAGAAAATGATACAGAAATATGAGTGGGGAATTAGAAAAATACAAAAACAGTCAACAAAAAAGAAAAAATATCAGACAAAAAATACAAACCTAAGAAACATTTAAATTTGAAAGAACAATTAGGGGGAAGAAGTTGTAAAAAGTATTTTTTTTTATCTTGTTTGTAATCACAGGGGGAAATTAAAATAATAGTGACTAATGTGAATCGTGGGCGACTGGTTAGAGTGTGCCTTACAGTTCTCAGGACCGGGGTTCAATCCCCGGCCCCGCCTGTATGGAGTTCGCATGTTCTCCCCGTGCCTGCGTGGATTTTCTCCGGGCACTCCGGTTTCCTCCCACATCCCCAAAACATGCATGGTAGCTTAATTGAGGACTCTAATTTGCCCTAATTTGTGAATGTGAGTGCAAATGGTTGTTTGTTTATGTGTGTGCCCTGCGATTGGCTGGCAACCAGTTCAGGGTGTGCCCCGCCTCCTGCCCGATGACAGCTGGGATAGGCTCCAGCACGCCCGCGACCCTAGTGAGGAGAAGCGGCTCAGAAAATGGATGGATGGATGGATATATATATAAAGAGAGAGAGAGAGAGAGAGAATAATAATGTGAGTCTCCAATAATAGGACAATTGAGCACTTTTTTAATTGGATCTCCATAGATGGGTATTTATTTTTTATTTTATTTTTGTATTTTTGTATTACTCTACAAGCAAAACAACATGAACATAAAAAAAAAAATTTTTTGTCTTTTTTTTTGTCAGCCACGCAGTGCAAGCACGGCGCCGTGTACGACACATGCGGGCCGGGCTGCACCAAAACCTGCGACAACTGGAACGAGATCGGGCCGTGCCACAAGCCCTGCGTGGCCGGCTGCCACTGTCCCGCCAACCTGGTTCTTTTCCAGGGACGCTGCATCCGACCCCTGGCCTGCCCCGGACGGTGACACAGGCACCGGTCCGGGGGTGCGGAGTGAGGAAAACGCATCTCGGACTTGATGAGATGCGGCGCAAGTACTCAGGGTCCAAGTAATCCCCTTTGAAAAAAACACTCAGGAGAGGAAATTGTGGGAGAACGTTCTTGTCTCGGAACCTCACGGGACTTTTGGACTCTTTAAGTCGTGTGGACCTTGTCTGAAACGGACGAGGAGCTTTTATACAGGCGAAACAGATTTATGACAAGCTTTTCTACAATTGTTATGTGTTGATACTGTTAATTTATATAGCAAAGGTGGTAGCGCGGGTGAGGAGGGCACAGCTAAGAAATGGTTTACAGTGAACCCCTGTTCGCACAAAGCCAGGCAAAGGGAAAGTCGATCCACAGGGCTGCACTGTAACTCAGCTTGAACAAAAGCGATTCAGCGGATGCTTGGGCGAGTAACAAAACTTGACCCGTACTGACTTCAGGTTGTCCAAAGGCTTCAAGCGGAAGACTACGATGCTTTTACGTGAATGCCTGTTCTAGGAGTTCGCTTTATAGTTGGGCTTCTGCTGTGTGGTTTGTCAAGTAAAGATCCTGTTTCGAGAAACTTGCCATGGATAGCGTAAATCGTACCACTAAGCATGGGCCGGTTACCGTTAGCAAGATATACTGCGGTTCTAAAAAGTCACGGTTTCAAAAACGCTAAAACATTCCATCAGCATAGTAAAATCTGACATCTGCCTGATGGTTACATGCTCATTGTTCTATATTAGAAGTGCAACAACTAATCGATTGAAATGGAAACTATTTTGATATTCGATTCATCGTTTCGAGGCATTAACTTAAAATTGTCCAAATCCTCAGAATTTCAGCCTCTCAGCAGTAAATATTCTCAAATTTCTGTCGTCCTCCATGAAAGCACACTGATTATCTTTGTGTTTAATCACAATAAGACTTTTGCGATATCTGCTCTTACTTTGGAAAACAACGATCAACCTTTTTGCCCATTTTCTGACATGTCACGGACCAAACCAGTTTATGGTAAACTTACTCATTTATTATGAATCATAATCAATTTATGTTTGTGCATTTTCTGCAGTCAGTTTGGGATGTCCTGTTTTTTAATAAAGGGATGGAAATTAAAAGAATTTAAAAATCAGATTCACTGATTAATCGAAAAAAATAGTGGACAGATTAATCAATTATTGAAATAGTTTTTAGCTGCAGCCCTTCATTATTTATTATACGTGTTGACTTTTCACTGCATTTTAATCCATATGTATATCTTTTCAATACTGTACAGTATTCATATTCATGTAAAACCCCATTTAGAAAACAATTGGATGTTCGGCGATATAGCGGGGGTTCACTGTAAAGGGACAAAACAAAGAAAAAGCTATTTATGTTTATGTATTGTGTGTACTTTTGTGTGCCCAAATGTGACTCGTGTGTTGTTGTTGTTGAAAAGTACTGTAGCATCTTTGTGGAAGGTGTTCTTTGGAAAAGGAAAAAAAACACCTTACCTTCATTATTTAAGAGCCACAATATAATCTTTTAACCAATTGAACTAGTGTCTTCTCTCCAGCCTTCAAATCAAACACAAAAGTTGTTGTTGTTTGTTTTCATATTTTCCTACTGAGAGCTTTTCCGACCAATCAGATTTTAGATTCACCACTCGCTCAATTTTCCCGTCCTCTGATTGGTTGAGCTCAAAATGTGCGTGAGATTGATTTACTGAGGAGGAAGACGTCGGACATGATTCAACAGTCTTTTTCCAGGCACCGCATTGTCAAGGAAAAACTCGACTTTGTGAGGCTTGGTCAACCACAAATACTTGCTCTCTGGCCTGTTTCAACGAGGAAAAATTATTTTTGTTTCATTTTTTGGGGCACTTTCAGAATAGCATGTATGAGCACGACAGCTAGCTTACAGCGGGAAGCAGAAAAGGAAGGGAAGTCCAATTCCGTCTGTTAGCATCTCCGGTGAGTACGATGGATTTTACGTTTTTGTCATGTTATTATATGAATTGTAGTGTATACACTACAACCGCGATAGAGGTTTGTAGTTGTTTGAATGTGATGTATTGGATGATAAAGGTACCCGTTTCTTAATGGTATTCATCCTCTCTTCTTTAATGCAAACATATGTATGTAGGGTTTTTTTTTTTTTTTTTGTACATTATTTTGCAAGGTGGTGGTGTTATTGAGAAGTGGATTACGTCGCTGAAGGCCCAGGTCCTAAACTCACTAGTGAGGACAAAGCCCACTAGTAGAACGACTGTGTACAATTAAGCTGAATATCAAGGACTACACTTACACAACATCAACATGGGACAGCAGCAAACACTCTTTCCGCACATTTTATTTGAACACAGACTTATGTACAACACCAAGAAGCTGAAGTGGCAACACTGGGATCATCTCTGCTGCAATTTCATACAAAATCACCACCAAAATAGAAATACCAAAAATACTTTAGAGTCCAAACGCACAACTCATAACAAGAAACAGGACCCCGAAAAAGCAGTAACGCAACTGCTCTTGTCAGCATGACAATCAGATCTTTTTTTTTTTTTTTTAAAACAACTCATTTAATCATGCGACTGACTGTGATTCAAATGAACCTTTTTGCAGCTGTGCCTTCTGGGGCTGCAAATGTCTGACTAGCTCATGTTTGGCCATCCATCCATCCTCTGAGCCGCTTCTCCTCACTAGGGTCGCGGGCATGCTGGAGCCTATCCCAGCTGTCATCGGGCAGCTGAACTGGTTGCCAGCCAATCACAGGGCACATAGAAACAAACAACCATTCACACTCACAGTCATGCCTACGGGCAATTTAGAGTCTCCAATTCATGCATGTTTTTGGGATGTGGGAGGAAACCGGAGTGCCCGGAGAAAACCCACACAGGCACAGGGAGAACATGCAAACTCCACACAGGCGGGGGCCGGGGATTGAACCCGGGTCCTCAGAACTGTGAGGCTGACGCTCTAACCAGTCGGCCACCGTGCCGCCCTCATGTATGTCATTTTTACTTTATAATTGTGAAAATTTACTTTTAAAGTAAAAAAAGTTTTAAATTCAATGTTTTTGTCGCTAACAGTCTTTCCTGAGGCTAAAAATCAGGTATATATATATATATAATGACAAAGACTTCAAATTTCCTTTAAACTGCTAATTTTATCATGTCACTGACCGTTTTGTAGCTAATAGTCTCCTGAGGGCAAGATTCCTGAATATCATTTTTTATAGATGTCAAAATCCATTTAAAACACTAATTGATAATGTCACTGACTTTTAAAATAAACCCTGTTTGACTTGTTTTGTCTCATGACTGGTCTTTTTAAAAACAACAATAATAATAATTTTTTACACTTTGCTAGTTTATTTTCCATTACAGTATTTGACATGGTTTGATTGCTTTTTCACATAGTTCTGACTTGGTTTGTGACTCGAGTAGGAAAAATCTTATCAATTTAAAAAAAAAAAATGTTTTCTTCGTAAACACAGTGGTTAACATGTTTGGACTGGTGTCCTTAAACATTACCGTAAACCTTATTGTCCATCTCTAAAGTTTATTTTTGTTAAAAGGACTAGGATGTAGCTTTACAACAAAAGAACAAAAGTATCGAAAATAAATCACGCTCTGGTATAGAATTTTCCATCAATAAAGTCTTTTCTCTTGTACAAAATTAAATATGTGACATCATTTGGAAAAAAAATACACTCTTCGTCTTCCCCTGTGCGTGGGGAACCCATAAAACTAACAACAACAACAAAAAGGTACAGTTAGGCCAGCGTCGGTGGGTGCGGTTCATCCGTCGGCGGCTGACCGGTTCAGTGGTCGTCGCTGTCGCTGCCCGACTCGCTGAGCTGAAGATCACTTCCTGTTTCAGTCATCACAAGACAAGAAAGAAAAGTTGGTCGAGGGACATTTTCACAGCCAAACAAGTCAAATGGGAAAACATTTAATTACCTGTTTTTGCCCATGCATGTTCAAATGTCAATTTACACAATAGATTTGTTTTTATATTCATATAGACTTATGTATTATTACATTGTATTTATTGTATTTTAATTTATAGAACTATATATAAAATTATAATGTATAAATGTACATATATTTAAAAAAAATTATGATGTGCATATACAGAGTAAAAAATGAAATATAATAAAGAATACATATAATAAAAAGTAAAAAATTAAATGCATTTTACAATAAAGGTTTACATGATTTTTTTTTTACCTAGTTTTGAGTGGTTTTGGATGTTTTTTTTAACTGATTTCTTTGACTTTGGGGGGGGGGGGGACTGTTTTGTTATACTTTTTTTGACTTGGCTGTGTTCTTTTTTTAACCTGGATTTGACTTTTTTCTTTTCTTCCCAAGTTTTGACAGTTTTTTGACTTATTTGACAATTTATTTTTTTGTTTTTTTGTTTTTTTTATTGGGTCTTGTTCTGACATTTTGACTCTTATTCGTTTTTCGGAGGGGGGGGGGGGGGGTGGAGTCAAACAGACTCAATCTCTGGACAACACCTGTCCATATAGCTCGGACAGTGAGAAAGTTAGTGAGCATGTCATTAACAATATTTATTAATTTAATTGGAATAAATACATTTAATTGCAGACCCATTATTTCTGTCATGTTGATTTGTCCTAAACTTATGTCAGTGACCAATCCGTGAATGCCCCCTAGAGGTCATTGGTGTTTTAACTTTTGTCTAAAATACTAGAGAATAATTTTAGCTGGGACGGCTCCAGCAAGCCCGCAATCCTTGTGAGGATAAGCTGTACAGAAAATGGATGAATGGATGGATGCAGTATACAGTACACAATTATATACAATAAATGAACAAGGCATGTAAATAGACACATTGCTCCATCTTGTGATCGGATCGGTGATCGGCCCCAAAAATCCTGATCGTGTAAAGCCTAATTATTATGATGTGAATATAAATTAGTACAAATACATTTTATAGTATTAAATTTACCTTATGATTGCAGTATTTTCTTGTCTATAAAGCAAAATTGTATGTTCTAATTTGAGGGTAGGTTGACAACTTCATGCTAAATAGTATTATTAAGATTTCATTTTAATTTTTACAGTCTAAGCACGACATGAGGAGTTTGTCTTGTCTGTGAAGTCAATTATTTCCATGTGAGACACTCACTGAGCGTGTTGATGAGCTGGTGGTTGGCGGGCGGCTGCCGCTCGGGACCCCCGTTGGCGAGGGCGTGGCGGCCGGGGGGCGGAGTGGAGACGGGGCCCGGCGGGCGGGCGCCGTCGCGCTCACCGGCACCCCCTGCGCCGCCGTCGTCGCTGCTGTCGCCCGCGCTGGGCGACGCGCTGTCTGAGCCGCTGCTTCCGCTGCTGCTCATCTGCTCGATCACGTCCACTTCGGCACGCAGCTCTGCCAGAAGGGAAAACAATAACTCAGCACTTTTGATCATTAGTGGGAGGTCACATAAAGTAATAACTAAAATAAACTGCCAGTCCTCCATGTCAACACGGATTTTTTTTAATTCAACAGCCGTCAATGGCAGTGAATGAGTTATTTAAAAAAAAAAAAAAAAACTGGGACCAGGATAAATCGTTTCAAAACCCTATTTACCAGTAATATAACCAATAACCTGTACATATCAGTTGAATGAAAAATAAATAAACAACTTAGATAATGTGGTTGGCAAAGTGTTTACACCCTCATGGCTACTTCACCAGTCAGTATTCACAATAAACCAAATCACATTCAAACTCATGTTAAATGTGAGTCAGTGCACACCTGCCACCATTTAATGTGCCTCTGATTAAGCCCAAATAAAGTTCAGTTGTTCTCATAAGCTTTTGCTGACATTTCCCCCCACAAAATTTTAAAGCAAATTCAATCAAGTCATTACTTGGGTTCAGCAAGTCGTAAGTCAAGTAATGGAATCTTGCACAGTCACAATATGCAACTTTCTCAAAATGAAGTTTTTCTCGAACAAATATGTCTTGGAAAAAATAATAATGTTTTTTAAGAAAAATCTCGGCATTTTCAAGAAAAGACAATACATGGTGGTATTTTGCAAGAATAATTCATACATAAATGAACAAACACAAATACATTTCCGACAACTAAATGATGGATATTTTCAAATAGGGCCTTGCTTTTCAAACGCTCTGTAGTAAAGGTTTAAGTGGAGTCTCATGAATACAAAAGTCAAGCAAGTTAAGCACAGCCGTTGGCACCTAAAGTCTGACTCCAGTCCAGTCATGTGACTCAAGTCCCCCTCTGATGTTAGCTGTGCGCCGCCATGACGCCACCTTACCTCTCTTGATGTCATCCAGCTGCGGTTCGGGCGAGGGGTTGTCCTTGGAGGGCGACGTCTTGGCGGCGACGCCCGGCTTGGTGGGGGCCCGGAACTGAGGTCCCGGCTGGTTGCTCCGCACTGCCTGCTGCTCGATGCGTGCTTGGATCTTACTGCTGCCTTCCGCCCTGAACCGACGCACGATGGACATTAGCCACATCTTTGCTGCCCTCGAGTGAACCAACCTCATCATTACGAGGAATGAGCTTTTTTTTAAAATGGGGTTTTACAGTATATTGTTCCCCTACATAGTTACCGTTTTGCTTTAACAAATTCATCCAGCCGCGCAATTTTTGTGGGGAACCTATCCTCCATTATTCACGGAAAAAACTCCCCAATTTTTGTGCTCAGACCAAAGCAAAAAAATTTATTACGCTGCTGTTTGTTAGGTTTTATTCATTTATGGTGTTTTTTTTACCATCTGCGTTTGAGATGTCCTGTTTTCTTGGAGGTCCTTGAATATACCTCGTGGGAGGGAACAGTCAAACTGAAAATTGAAAGTTTTGTTTTGTTCTGTATGCCTCCCGATGCAGCTAATAGTCTGTGAAGTTTACTTTCCCGTTACAATTTTCCTGTACTTCCCAACATTTAATATTGTGTGTAAACGCCAAAAGATGAGTTTAATCACTTCAATTGTTCGTGTAAAGTGCTAAAACATGTATTTGTTGGCACATGTGTGACGTCACATCAGTTTGTGCTAGCGTCTTATATCAATTCCCGGCCAGTGCCCGGGGAAAAAAATGTGTGTTGAGTCAGAATAAATCATATGACTCGCTTTGGCAACCCCCGATGGGACAAACCGAAAGTCACAACATGGTAGCTAATACTATTGTTGAGCCTGCTGTGAAAGTGGTTTGTTTGTGTTGAAGAATTTAACTACTGAATGCAGTTCTGTATGTAACATGACTTCATGATTGTGTACATACTAGATGCATGTGTGTTGCTGATTATTCTTTGTCTGCATTGTTACAGATCGCAGTAAATAAATCGATCCATGCGGAATTATCATTTTGTCGCACAGATGCACGCTAAATTCATGTTAATATATAATGTGAAACGCCAAAGACGGGCTTACAGGAATTTAGCCGCGATATAGCAAGGGAACACTGTGTGTATTATTATATTAATGTGTCAAGTGGCGCGCTCACCTGGTTTTCTTGACCTGGATGCTGCTGCTGAGCTTCTCCAGGACGAAGCTGCCCGTGTCGTGATTGATGATGAGCACGCAGTCCTTCTGGTACTGTCGCTTGTTGCCTTTGAACACCGTCATGGGCGGCGTGGAGCCCTACGACAACAACTTCAACACACTTTTCGAGCAAATAGAAACCACGCGTTTGTGAGGAGGCGTACCGGAATGTGGGGCAGTGTGATAGTGACTTCGTCTCCTTTGCCCACGTGTAGCTCTCCTTCACAGCTCGTGTCGATGGATGCCGGTTTGAAATCATCTTTTAGAACGAGAATAATTCAAATGACCAATTAACTGACAGAAAGTTTTAAACTCCTGCTTTTTTGATAGTCATATTGAACAGAATAATGTTGGACCAAAGCTTAACTTCCCCTAGGTGGCGCTGTGTTGTTTCCTTTTTTATAGTTTGTTTTCCATGTCTAATTTCTAGTACTTGAGTATTTCTCTGTGCTTCTCATATTTTTTTTTGCTAATGCTCTCAAATATTTTTGTCGTATTTTCATTTGGCTTAATGTTTGTGTATTTTTTAATATCTTTATTTTCTCGTTGTAAAAGAGGTCCCATCCAATTCTGGTGTTGCATTTCAAAATAAAAGTCCCCAGAAATCATCATATTTCACTGTCCATACCACTTCTTTTAAGAAATGATCCCGTTCGTTTGGCAAAACCTTTCCCATGTAGGAGACAATCCCAGGACGCCACTACATTACTGCCATCGCCATCTGTTGTAGTATATCTGAAGTCTTTTAAAAACTTCAGATTGTTCTATCATTCAATCTGATGTTTGTGGTATCAAAATTAACACTTTAACCACTCATACATACGACACTGTTGTTATTCATATATAATTCAATACTTCACAAAAACGGTCAAATATTTGATTTTCTGTTTCTGCAACACAGAAGATTAGGCTGAACATTTATGAAGCTGAGAGTCTGTGGGATTCCATGAGAACAGAAGACTCTACTCTCTGTATGATTTGACTGTTTAATGTTGATGTGTTTATATACAGACATATATAAACACCTTTACGGTATTGCTTTAATACTTTTGTTTTTGTAGTTTTGATGGATTTTGCTATTTAAACAGCAATAAAGTGATAGTGGACATCTGTAAGATGGGTGGTTTCCTACCTGAAGTAAATACATTTACAAATGTAAAAAATATACATCCATCCATTTTCTGTACCGCTAATCCTGTTTAGGGATGTAGGGCAAATATACATTTTCAATTTTTTAATATTTTTTTTTATTTACATTATTTATTATTGCATTATAACCATTTCTCTTTTTGGGCCTTTATTTGCTCCTGGGATGGTGTCGTGTCCTCCAGGACTTGACTTGTGTTGCAAGACCGAAAGGATTATTTAATTTATTTCAGGGGTAATGACAGTGAAATATGGAGATTCGAGGTTGTGTTTTTGTCTTGCAATGCGTGTTTTTAATCCTTTTTTAAATATCAGCATGCATTGATATCCGTGTATTATTGGTCTGCTTTTATTTTGAAGGTGGCTTTCGCCGCTCGTTGGCGGCTTATTACCGTAATGCCTAGTATGAACAAAATTAGCGGCGACTGGCTTGACCGCACTCAATATTAGAACCAGTCAGTACGACACAGTTGTTAACCTTACTGTACCTCTCTTACCAGTCAAGAACTATGAATATGTTCTTATCTTGTCAATGGACTGCTAAATGTGATGAAATAAGCATGTAGAATAATGAAATATGTGTTTGTGTGGTGGTTGTTGACTCACATCTGATGGTGTGAAAGGAGGACTTTGGTGTTTTCTCGAAGCTTTCCCCGAGCTTCAAAACATGTTCTTCTTTGTCCAGCAACGGGTTCGTACTTCCGTTCATCTTCTCCCTTTGTTGTCGACGAAGGAGCCGAACGTTCAAATTTGCATCACAAGTTACACGCACAAAAAAAAATAATTTAAAAATAAAAGAATACAAGCTTGTAAAATAGCGAAATTTGCCCCAAATTAAGTCAGCTTCGACAAGGTTAGCCAGGCGGCTAACTGCTAGCAAAACATCCCGTACGTCACTAAGGCGCGTCACGTCCGCCTTGCGCAAACGTAGACAAACACATTTGGAAATAAAAACTGGAAATTTAACCAAACGCTTTTATTGAATTACTATCTGGCCAATATTTGTGGGGGGGGGTGGGGGGGTTCTAATAGGTTTGTATTGTATGTCTTATATTTCTGATTATTTTCTATTATTTTGTCGTAATTTCTTTTTGTATTTTCTTTTAAAATATATATATTTCTTTTTCGTCTAATATTTTATATTTGTGTGCTTTTGTCTAATACTTTTGTATCTGATAAAGAATTTTGTACTTTCTCATATCTTTACCGTAATACTTTTTGTTTGAGCTAATATTGTATTTTTTTTTCTTCAAATATTTCCCCAATATTCTTGTGTAATATTGTGTGTATCTATCTTTATATTTTTGTATTATTTTTGTATCTGTGTCTGATATTATTTTGTGTGTAGTATTTTTGTATCTGTCTACACTGTTCAGTTTTTATTTTATTTTTATTTTTCTCTTTGTTTTTAAATGTTTTAAAATTGTTTGCTCTTTATTTTTGCTTGTAATCATGTAAAGCACATTGAGTTATTGTGTATGATATGCACTCTATAACTACATTTGTGTGTAGTATGTTTGTCTATTTTTTGCTCGTCTTGTATTTTCCTAATATTTGCTTTTTATCTAATACTATGCTATTTTATTGTGACTTTTTTTCATCTTGTTTTGCAGTTTTTGTCTAATTTTAATTCTTTTTTTAACAGAAGCTTGAACAAGCTGCTAGTAGCCAGTAGAGGTCACCAATACACCATTTTAAACAACTCTTAAAAGATTAGTATGACTGACAAAGCCACATAATACTTAAAACTTTATGATAAAAGATGCGATATAGCTCAATGGATTTCTTGACAAACATAACTACTACCCAGCGGAATATTTATGCTGTCTTCCCAAGTGTGCTGGCAAGTTGGAATTCCCAAAAACGCAAACGTCGCATCTTTTTAAAACGTTAAATCAAATCTTTCATACTCACATCCAACCGATGTACGCCAACTATATTTCTTTGTAATTAACAACTTCTTAACGAGCTTTACAAACAAAACAGCTGCTAGTGGGTACAAATTTTATTTTTATTTTTTTTAAATAAAGTGCTCGAACGTTATGACGAAATTAGTTGTGCTTTTTAAAGAGTTTGACAACGTGTTTACACGTGTGACGTGACGTCTACGCTCCACTCGGACCATGACAACCAGCAGATTTTTTATTTAAAATAAAAAGTCGTTGGTGCACGTTGTGTCTGTGAAAGAGTTTGGGTCTCAACGTTCCACATTAATGAGTTAACTATAAAGACGCACTTGTGTTTTATGTTGATCAGGACACAAGCTACCACAAGATAATTAAAAACAAGAGTTAAAATTTGCCTTTTTAGGTGCTTAAAGCATTTGTAAGTTCCACGGTGAAGAAATTCACATTATAAATGGATGATTATTCAATTAAACGCCATTGTACATTAATCACGTACGTTATGAACAGGCTAATATTAGAAATGATTGTGGGAAGGGGCCGAGGGCCATATTCCACTTTTAATTGTGAAACTGTGAACTAGAAGTAAACATTTGTAAGTACTTTTATTTATTTAGGAGTGACCTCATTGTTTTTGTTTTTTACGTGTAGTTGCTACACGGACACATTGTAAGGGGGATCCCCAATGTTAAGTCTTCGGAGGCTTAACCAAATTTTAATTTAAGCAATACTGAAATATTTTCACGCATAGAAATTAAAATACCTATTAAGTAGAAATAATGTTCTTTTTTAAGTAATTTATTCACTTTGAGGCCTCGTTTTGAGTTTGTTGGCCCTTGTGACTTCTTGGACTAGTTTCTACACGGATCACATGAGCTGTTGGACAACATGGACGTGGTTGTTCAAAAATGCTAATTTTTGGGGTTGTTGAATTGAACTTTAGCGTCGTTTCTCATCTCCGGTTAACAATTTGCTCGCAATTTAAATATGTCCAGTCTGTAATATAAAATACCGATCAACTGGAAGCTCTTCTTAATGCAGAATGGCCGCATTGAAGACTGAAACTTTGTCCCCTGTTGATAGCGTGACACTTTGTGACGACGGCGGCGTGGGAATAGACGTCACCAAACAAGATGTTTTGAGCCATGAGGAGGGGAAGATAGGAGGAGAGCAGACTTTGGTCTCCTCCTTCAAGCAGATGAAGCTGGAGAGAGATGCGCAGAAAAACTGGGACTTGTTCTACAAAAGGAACACCACGAATTTCTTCAAGGACAGACACTGGACCAGCAGAGAGTTCGATGAGCTCAAGACGTGTAGACAGGTGAAAGGAAGGTTCGAGAAAACGAAAGCCCTTACAAAGCGGGCCACCATAACGTGGTGCATTTAGGCACTACAGAAACGCATTGTAAAAAGAAAGGCCATTTCAGGTCATACATTAGATTTTAAATATATATTATGTTTTGGGGATTTCTTTTTCCAGATTATACTTGTACTTTTGATTAACATGTTAAGTACGTTCAGGTACAAAGTGTAAAGTAGCATTTCTTCTTAACAAAAACACTCACTTAAAAGCTGTGTTGCATTAAAACTGCGCTGACAAGTTATCCAACAAGTTACTTACGTAAATGAAACTGAGTAATGTAGTGTATTACTGGTCACCTATGTTGATGGCCTATTCAGTGGCCATATCTGTTTACATTTGGTTGTAGTGGTCTTTAGTGTGAAGCCTACTTTTGAAAATCTGTCAAAATGGAAGCTATTAAAGGGAGTTAAATACACTTATGAAATATGACAGATTTGACCATATTGTGTATTCCATTCATGTTTTTTTAAGTGAGTTAATTAAAATCCGGTGAAACAATCCTCATTCGTAGCTTGGCGATTGATGATGATGATGATGTCAGTCAGTCGTCAATCCTATTTTTAAATTTGGTCATTAGTGTTTATTTTAATCCTCAAAATCAGTGACAGTTTGCAGGTTAAAATTGAAACAAGTCATTACAATTTTTTAAAATGTATCCAGCTTTACCTGCACCAAGTAGTCCAGGAGCGTCTAAAACAAAATACTTAAAACAACTACAGTAAAGCCGTCAATGACTTTTGTGTGTGTGTGTGTGTGTGTGTGTGCGCGTGTGTGTTTGCAGTCTGACTCACAGAGGCTAGTCCTGCTGGAGGCGGGATGCGGCGTGGGCAATTGCATCTTCCCTTTGCTGGAGGACCAGGACAACATCTTTGTCTACGCCTGCGACTTCTCGCCCAGAGCGGTCGACTTTGTCAAAGTGAGTCGGGGCCACTTCTTAGTGGTATGATCCTGACTTACAAGCAACCCTACTTTCGAGTTGTTGTTGTTGTTGTTTGTTTTTTTGACACGAGGCGTTGCTCGGCCAATTTCCTGCTTTGACTTGCAAGTAAAAATTTGAGGTATGAGCACTGGTGGCAGCAAACTCAACTCGTCTCACTTGACAACAAATAGCAGTTTGTAACATTATGAATATTTCTTTAAAAAAAGTGCTTTCAACCTGTTTATTGCAACTCCCATCTTTAAGTTTACTGTTAAAGTAAACGTAAAACAAAGAGACTTAACGCGTGTATTTAAAACACCCACATAGCTTTGTTTTAGGAGTCTGTTAGCTTAACAGTAACTAACAATGCAAAACGCCATAGATGGGCTAACAGATACGTTCAACTTTGCAGTGTTATAAGCCTATAACAAACAGTAGCAACAATATAACAACACTCATAGGCATTTTTTTAAACCTCTGCACAAAAACGACTGCAGCTTGCCGAGTCACTTAGTGACACTTAGAAACTCTTTATTTGTTTCTGTATGTCTTTATTATTACTGGCCCTGGTTGGTCAACGCGCGCATGCAAGAAAGAGCACATTGTAGGGCTCGAAGAGAATAATGGCATTGCCATGGATTTCAATCGAGAAAGATGATTTGAGATATGAGGGTTTTGAGTTACGAGCGTTTGAGGGACTCAAACTGTGACCCTGTTGTTCCTGATGGATATGTTACTGCTGCCCTTTTAAATTCAATAAGGCTTTAACTGAATTTGTAAATTATTTTATTTAACTTGGAGCATCTGCCTCACAGTTCCGAGGACCGGGGTTCAATCCCCGGCCCCGCCTGTGTGGAGTTTGCATGTTCTCCCTGTGCCTCCGTGGGTTTTCTCCGGGCACTCCGGTTTCCTCCCACAACCCCAAAACATGTGTGGTAGGTTGATTGGAGACTCTAAATTGCCCGTAGGTGTGAATGTGAGTGTGAATGGTTGTTTGTTTATGTGTGCCCTGCGATCGGCTGGCAAGCAGTTCAGGGTGTACCTTGCCTCCTGCCCAATGATAGCTGGGATGGGCTCCAGGACTCCGGCGACCATAGTGAGGATAAAGCGGCTCAGAAAATGGATGGAATTATGATTTGAACTTATTTAAAATAAATGTTTTAATTGTAATTTTTATATTTTAAATGTTTGTATATTTAGATTTTAATTTGGTTAAAGTTTTGATTACATATTTTTTCATTTTCTATATTTGAAATGTTAATGGTAAAGATGTCATTTTGATTTTACATTTTTACATGTTAAATTAGTTTGTATCTCATTTTAATTTGGCGCTAGCTTGTGAGCGGCACGGTGAGGAATGGTTAGCACATCCGCCTCACTGTTCAGAGGTTGTGAGTTCAAATCCGGGTCTTCCCGTGTGGAGTTTGCATTTTCTTCCCGTGCCTACGTGGGTTTTCTTCAGGTCCACTGGTTTTACCGCACATTACAAAAACATGCGTGTTAGGTTAATTGAAGACTGTTGACTTTTTATGTCCGCTGTAAATGTGCCTAATGACATTGCTTTACTTTGAAAACAGAGCAGGAACGACACATTTGTTGTTTTCGACCGACAGAAGAATCCTCTGTGCCGTGCCGAGCGCTGCTCGGTATTCCAGTGCGACCTCACCCGCGACGACCTACGTCACAACGTTCCCGAGGGAAGCGTGGACGTGGCCACTCTCATCTTCGTGCTGTCCGCCATCCATCCCGACAAGATGGCGCTGGCCGTGCGCAACATCCACAGGGTACGGGGCGCGATTGTGGCTGAGACCCTTCTGAATGCGCAGAAGTTCACTGTACTTGCCGAGCAGAGCGTCACTTTCGTGTTGTTCACCCCGAAGGTGCTGAAACCCGGCTGCGCCGTTCTCTTCCGAGACTATGGTGTGCACGATCACGCCATGCGGAGGTTCAAAGCCAGCAGCAAGCTGGCAGATAACTTCTACGTGCGACAGGATGGAACCAGATCCTACTTCTTCTCCAAAGGTGCCCACATGTTCCCGTCCGCACAGTTAAATCATGTACAAATGCTGAAAGACCAGCATTCGCGCGCACACACTATATCATGAAGAGTGTCATTTCAAGATTACATTACATTGGGCAAAGCAATACGGTAGATGTGGTAACAGGTTCACTTGCACACATGGAAAAATGTTAGACATAAAATTTCCAAATATTAGACTAAAAATAGAATAATAAATGGGTTTTTTTATGCGTTACAACAAAAAAATGTAAAATACAAATAGATTCGACACAAACTAGTGGACAAATATTACACATTTATTAGTTACACTTGTAACAAGAGCCAAAGCTATATTGATCCAAATATTGGAGAAATATATAGGAACAAATTACAAAAATATTAGAGAAAATTTTATAATATCAAACAACAAATATCAGAAGAAAGCATAATGAAAAAATATGGCCATCACTTGGGCTGTCTTTCACCAAGTTTTGTAGTGCCCTCTTTTTCGCTGTATGAGACACATACTTTTCTTAAGTCGTCGTCTTCTATGGTTCGCTTATTCTTCTTTTCCAGTTATGGATATGACAACAAATCATCAACTATGTCATTTCCCAACTGCCTTGTGTTCGCGTATTTCCAGATTTTCTGGCGGCGCTCTTCTCGGACGCGGGCTTCCGCTGCGTCGTCAACGAGTACGTCCAGAGGGAGACGGTCAACAAGAAAGAAGGACTTTGCGTTCCCAGAGTCTTCTTGCAGAGCAAGTTCATCAAACTGGAATCATGATGCCAGCAGACTCAAGGAGAAAGACAAAGAATGGACAGAACGTTCCAGAAGACAATGGTTGAGTTTTAATGTTGTATAGTTGTTGTTTTTTTAACGTATCAGTCATTGGTCCAATTTTTCAAGCTACGTGTGTGATGTGAGTTGTAAACAGCAATAAAAATGAATGACTTTTACAAATAAAGTTTTATTATTTAAAATGTGTTAACATCTATTAGGGGAAAGCCTAAATGTTAATTATTTTACTTCAGGTCATAAACCCATGTAGAAAGGATGACATTGAATATTCGCTTGGCTGAATAAATGTAAAATAAAATGGGTTCTGCTTTAGTTGAGTGAAAGGTTCTTATGGGTCATCCTGAGGAAGCAGTCAGGAAGTGAAAGCAAGCAAAAGGTTATGTGACCAACCCTGGCTGAAACTTTTACATCGCGGTTACATAACTTCCTCAAAACATTTGCTAACAAAGCAACAAGTGCAAGTTGGATTATCCGGCTGACTGGTTACAGCATTACACCTTGTAATTCTGTTATTTTGCAAATTCTCCCGCCGTGTGCATCTATAAAGGTATCTACTTGCCAATACATCTTGAGACCCGTCTTATCTACTAGTTATCTATCCAACATGGGACAACACTAGAAATGACACAATGTTAAATAGTCAGTGTACAGCTTCTGCATGAGTAAATTTACTGCGGCCCTTTGACATAACTCAAACAACCATTTTCTAAATTTTTGACAACAAAAGTGAGTACACCCCTATGTTGAATGCAAATCTTTAATCAGTAAGACATACTGTATGTATACATAAGTCTTCGTATGGATACATACTGTGTATGTGCTTTGCTATACATCTACTTATACCAAAACTGGTTCAAGCTACCATCTATAGCCATCTTACCTATGTATAATTCTGCCCACATAACTACATTTACGTATGTTTTCTCTATACATCTTTATCTATACACACTTCTAACTATACATACCTGTACATCTGTACCTATTTATACATCTTCCTATAGACCTACCTATCTATACATCCATGTAGCCAGCTATACATCTACCCAACTATACATTTGTTTACATATATATACATCCACATACTGTATCTATACATTTACATACCTACAAGTCCCCTCCAAAGGTATTGGAACGGCAAGGTAAATTCATTTGTTTTTGTTGTGTACTGAAGACATTTGGGTTTCAGATCAAAAAATGAATATGAGACAAAGTTTCAGAATCCCAGCTTTTATTTCATGGTATTTACAACTAGATGTGTTAAACAACTCAGGACAGAGCAGCTTTTGTTTGAACCCACCCACTTTTCAAGTGAGCAAAAGTGTTGGAACGTGACTGATGGGTGTTTTTAGTTGCTCAGGTGTTGCCTTTTAGATTGCGTCAACATTAGATAGTGCTTGTTTTTGGCTTTTGGTTGCGCCTGTGAAAACTGCATTTGCTGTTAAGCAAAGATGAAGAGGAGAAAAGCAAACCGTTTTGAAGCTGAGAGAAGAGCTGTTGCACAAACATTGGGCATAGCCAATACAACAATTTGCAATGTCCTGAAAAATAAGAAAGAAACTGCTGGTGTACTGAGCAGCAGACATCGAACAGGTCGGCCAAGGTTGTCAACGGCATTTGATGACAGAAACATTGTGAGAGCTGTGAAGAAAAACCCAAAGACAACAGTCAGTGACAACACTGCCAACCTCCACAGGGTGAAGGTACCACAATCCACTGTTCGAAGTTCGAAATATGCAGGCCATACCACAAGATGCAGTGGTTTGCATCTTGTGGTATGGCCTGCAAACAGAATCGGAAGGCCAGATTGGATTTGGCAAAGAAATAAAAGAGATGAGCCACAAAAGTTTTGGAACAAAGTTTTCTGGACTAATGAGACCAAGATTAACCTCTACCAAAGTGATGGAAAGGCCAAAGTATGGACAAAGAAAGGATCTGCTTTTGATCCAAAACACAAGCTCGTCTGTCGAAGCATGGTGGAGGTAATGCATGGCTGCTTCTGGAAAGGGCTCACTATATTTTCCTCAATTCCATTTTCCAATTTTTGGTCTTGTTTTTTCTTAAACAAAGAATATGATATGATTCGACCTCTCAAAACAACTTTCCCGGTTTCCCACAACAGAGACTGGGATATGGTTGGGGAGTCGTTAAATTTCAAAAACTCATCCCATTCCTTCCTCACAAAAGAATCAAAATCCGGGTCCTTCAATAGGGACGTGTTGAAGCGCCATGTTGGTGTGGGTCCCAAATTTGATTCAACTTTTAGATTGAGAGAAATTGGTGCGTGATCACTGATGATGATTGGAAGTATTTTGGAAGTCATTCTTTGAGCTGCCGAATTGTTTGAAAGAAAGAAATCTATTCTTGAGAAAGAGCGGTGAACTGATGAGAAAAATGTGTATTCTCTTTTTGTACGGTTTTTCAGCAGCTAGTATTGAGCCTCCTCTTTGTCTACAGTTATAAAAGGCCGAGATAACCTGAGTGAAATTAGAGTCAGATCAAAATTAGTATGTATCTAGAAGAGCCAGGGCGTGACGTTGGCATCATGAAACAGACATGTAGCTTGTCAACAACTAACCACGCTCGTTTGCCTTTGTCACGGAAATTCTTCATCAACGCGTATAAAACTCTACGCCTCTCATTCATCTCCTTGGGGAACTGGTCGTTCATTCCAAACGAAGGCCCTTTAAGATCCCCACATTTTGGATTTTACAAACACTTTTTTGCTGAAAGTGTTCAAACTTTACAATGATGGGATGTGGTCGGTGTCCTGGACGAGGGCCTCCCAAACGGTGGACACGGTGAAAAGTAATCTTGTCGACTGTATCTTGTTGTATCTTGAGCGCGGACATCATAAAACTTTTAATCTGCTCCTCGGGGTCTTCCGGAGCATTGTCTGGAATGCCTGAGAAAATTAGGTTGTCACGCATGCTTCTTGATTGAATGTCCAACGTGGTTTCTTTCATGTGTTTATATTCCAGTCTAAGAGTTTGTAGTTCTGCTGATGTTGACATCATGTTTGATCGAAGCGCAGTATTATCTAATCTTAGCTCATTCACTTGTTGTTGTGAACACAACGTAACATGACAACACAAAAAGACTAAAAAGGAGGGCGAGACCAACAAGCAAACAACAAGGCAGCTCAACAAGGACGACCCATTTACGCAAAGTTTGCTCAACGTCCTTTTTTTAAATTAATTTGTTTATTTTTTTTATTATTATTATTATTTTACTCCAGGTCAACTTCACCCTGTCAGAACCTTGGAGTCCAACAAGGCGGAGACACTTCCTGTCTCCTTTCCTGTGGATTGCGTGAGTCATGCTAATGCTAGCACACATCCTGTTATTCCCCACGCATAGGAAAAGCCAGAAAGGTGTCAAGGTTTTTTTTTTTCTCACATAGCTCGTTATGTAAGCGCCCTAATAAGATGAGAAATGAGACGAAACTAAAAAAAAATTCCTTCATTGGTTCAGTAGAGCATGAAGCATGCAAGCCATTCGTTTCCAGTCATATGGATTAACACAGAAATGCAGAAATAAGAGCACATTTAATGCTGCGATCATCATATGGACAACAAAGTGTCCCAGAATTAACACAGCCAAATCTCAATGTTGGTCTTCTGCAGTAGCAGGAAAGAACAAAGTACAAATGCTTTTTTGCATCCATCCATCAATCCATTTTCTGAGCCGCTTCTCCTCACGAGGGTCGCGGGCGTGCTGGAGCCCATCCCAGCTATCATCGGGCAGGAGGCGGGGGACACCCTGAACTGGTTGCTAGTCAATCGCAGGGCACATACAAACAAACAACCATTCGCACTCACATTCACACCTACGGGCAATTTAGAGTTGTCAATTAACCTACCATGCATGTTTTTGGGATGTGGGAGGAAACCGGATTACCTGGAGAAAACGCACACAGGCACGGGGAGAACATGCAAATGCCACACAGGCGGGGCTGGGGATTGAACCCCGGGCCTCAGAACTGTAAGGCAGACGCTCTAACCAGTCGCCCACCTGCTTGTGCCGCTTGCTTTTTTGCATTTAAATAAACATTTCAGAGATCTGCTCTTTTTACTTTTACTCACTTTTGATACCTCCGCCTCTCGCGATAATAAAACGATGATGAAGTCTGTACCTGTATTTTTATTTTTTTAACTTAAAGGACTTACAGTGTCTTGATGACCTATACAGTATTTCACTAACAAGTTCTCTACATGTATTTTTTTGTTTAAGAAAATGAAACTGGCGGTCACTTTCAGTAATATCAATCCTAATTGCTAATTGCCTTTGGAACGCCCCTTTTTCATCGTCAAAATCGAAGAGCCCCCACGTCTTGGTGTGACTTCAGAGGCAGAAGTGGAGACCAAATTCGATGCAAAGCCGTTGTGGACAAACGAATGTGCAATACTATAAAGTGGCAGTATTTACTCATATTTTATATATGGTCGCTGTCGGGCAGAATCCCCACACCTCCAAAATAACAACTTTTCAGGGGGAAAAAAAAAAAACATCTATCTTGAGTTTCTCAAACATCGCTTTGTTCAAGTTGGTATGGTCTCCAGTAAGAAGAAAAAAAAAAAAAAAGCATTCATGCTCGAAGAAGTATTAATTTAACAGTATGTTTCTTGTTGCTTTTGTACAACTGCACTACATTACTTTGGGAGCTGTTTTCCAACATTTTGACCATTGTAGACTCATTTTGACATAAAAGTTAAAATAGGGTAAACAACTTAACAAAGTAAGAGATAATTAAATATCAGGGACGCCGGGTGTGCGTCACTCACTTAGCCAATTCAAAACAAACTTGTTTGCTAAATGGGTCGCAAAGCAGGCAGCTACAAACTAAATAGGAAGCTACTAGTGCCTAGCACATGCCCTACCAGTTGGACATAGTGTTACTACTGCAGCAAAGTAGTTTAAGGTTGAATTGTGTACGATTAGGCCAAAAGGGCCACGCGTAGTGAAAAAACCTTTTGAAAAAAAAGTTTACGAGTGCACTGAATCCGCTTATTAGCGAGCGCCAAGAGTGTAATCGTGCATGGATTATAAGATGGACATTAAGGATACTAAGTAAATGCTCAAATGTCTTTTCATAGTGTGTGTGCGTGTCCATACGATCGACTCTTTGGTGCCAACACGCGCACGCGCGATCTCACTTAAACGTAATTGCGATTCCGAACCCCAAAGCGTCTCAGGCGACATGGAAGTAATGCTAATGGGCCTCCAACTGTGTTCCTTATTTCTGGGTGCTGCGTCTAATTGGATGAGATGCCCATGAAAGTGCTGCAGTGCGATGATACCAAAGCCTCATCTGTTGCCTTTCCTAAGAACTAGAAGCCAATGTCAATAACCTACATACAGTGTCGTACATACAGTACCGTGTGTGTGTGTTAAGGCACATTTTGACAGGGTCCAAAGAACAGCACCAGTTACACTGTGCTCCTGATAGGAACCCATTATCTGTGTGTGTTTGAAATGTGATCACCTTTTACAAGGTCCAAGAGCACAAAAGAGTAACAACTAACTATTTAAATGATTTTAAGGTGCACAGAACACGCTGTAAATGCAAAAAAATGCGTGTAATGTAGTTGGATTGATATTTGGAAAGAGTACACAGTCATTACAGCGTGCAAAACTGGCTGGACTATATGGATGTGAGGGGACGTTACCGGAAGTGGTGGAACAGATGAGCTGTCAATCAAGCCAGGAACGGAAGAGGCGGGTCAACAATCACACAAAACAAGAAGCGACATTTATGTACCGTTCTGTATTGGAGGAAACGGTGCGGAGGAAGAGGAGCGCAGTCGGGGCCCGCTTCGGTTCTCTTCGGTTCCGTCGTGTTCGGAGACAGGAAACCAAGCGAGCGAGCGGGATGTGTTTTGGTGGCCTGGCTTGTTGACCATCTCCCGACTGTCGGCCGGGTCTTTGTCGGCTTTCGAACAATGGACCCTCATGTTTGTGACGACGAGACGGACTACGAGGACGAAGAAGTCGACCCCCGCATCCAGGTAGACACACGCTCCCTGGCACTCATATAATGTTTCTCATTTCAAACCTACGACGTCAAATATGTCGTAAATTGTCTTTCGCTGTGACTGACGCCCTCTGTAAGCCTTTTCCACACATTATTGCCATCCATTTTGTATCTGCTTCTAAAATACCAATGAATTAGTATTATATGTGAAATCTGAATGGCAGCTGACGATAACAAAAAAAACAACAACGATGTTTTATGTTTATTGAGTTATGTTATTACAACAACAAAACATTATTTGAACTTTTAACACTGTTCTAAAATATTAGAAAATAAAATTACGTTCACATAAAGGAAATATTTGAAATACATTTTATTACATTTTTTTCAAATAAAACAGTTCTTAAAGATGGATTGTAAATGGATTGTACTTACAAGTTAAATACAACTGAACTGTACTTTTTTTATTTTTTATTATCCTGACACAATCAAAATTGACCAACAAAAGGTTCCTTCCAATTTTCTTACAGACAAAAACAAATGTTTTTTATCTTTAACCTCAGTATATGAACTTTGCAGTGTAAGGTATATTGTCTTTTTTTTTTTAACCAGGCACGGCAAAAAAAAAAATAAATAATCCAATTTAGTTATGAGAAAAAAAATTACAAGGGCAAGTTGAAATAAAAAATTCCTCTCTGTGGTCGTCAAAACAGGAAGCGCAAACACACCTGCCAATTGAACATTTCTATATTTAATTCTTTATTATCAACAATTGACAAACGTGATCTGTAAAATTCTTTCAGAGCAGAAAAAAATGGTTCTGGCATGCAGCTCGACAGAATCGTCGTTCAGAATTCACTCATCCCATAATTAAAACAGAACAAATCTATTTTCCAGCAGAAATGTAGGGGATCGTAAAACCGTTAAGTAACATTCTTAAGAGTCTACAAGTGTAAAAAAATAAATAAAGTCACATTCTATTTTATCTGCACTATGGCGAGACTGTATTTAAAAAAAATAAATAAATAAATAAATAATATATATATATATATATATATATATATATAGCGAGAGAGAGATTTACTCATCCACGCTATTATTATTATTATTATTGTTGTGGAGAAATTGTGGTGTGACGTGTTGGTCTGTGTGGCGTTTTGCAGGGCGAGCTGGAGAGACTCAACCAGTCGTCAGGCGACATCAACCGATGCGAGACGGCCATGGAGGTCAGTGTGTTGGCGTGCAGTGAGCCACGTGCTCTGTGTCTATTGTGGCTAATATAGCGCTCACACTGTTCCACACACTTTGGAAATGAGTGCAGTCCCTCAAATGGGGAATTTCCACATTTGTGTTGGTGATTCAACACATCTGTGCTTTAATCCTTGAGAATTACAATTTTTTTTTTCAATCTAGATTTTTGCTTTCTTGACCTGCATGCTCAATAAAGTCTCCTAAAAATGACTAATAAAGTGTAATAACACCTGGCCACCTCATCAAGTACAAAAAAGCTTTACTATTTCATGTGTAGTATTTCATTTAAACTGCCCAACCCAGTGCCGTTCCCAAGGCCTGATAAATAATAAAGGGAAGATGTGACATTACAGTTGTAAGCTGCAAAAATTCAATGAGCCGTTTTTAGCCTTTTGTCGGTCAACTCAATTACAATTTTGATGATAATGACACGCACCCGTGATTGAATTTTTGACAACTCGAGTATTTGAATCTAAAATGTTGCTTTGCTTTCATTGGCGTTTTTTGCAGCATGAAATTAAATTGTGAGGGGGAAAATGTGAGTGTGCACATTAAGAAATCCTATTTGCAATCAACGTGTGAGCAATCTGTGCCACGTCTTACTTTTTTATCTAGTTGTAGGTCAAGAGACGTCATAAAAAAGGTGAAAGTCTCACTCGTCTCTTTTATTACCAAATGATGTCTTGGTGAAGTCAGCAAATCGAGGAATCTCTGTCTGATGACGGGATTCTGTATTCACATTAACCATAATGATCAACATTAAAATACTTTAAAATGGTATTAAGTATGGGAAAACACTATACTTAAATAATTGTTCATATAAAATGTATTGCACATTAAAATTAAGGAATATTTGCACCTCAATATTTGAAAACAAAGTTCTAAAAGATTAAATGTATTGTACTTAAAATGTATATACAACTGAACTCTACTTAACAAATGTGCTGGATTTAAAAAAAAAAAAAAAAAAAAAAAAGACATTGTAACAGTTACATTTATTTCACTTTTGGAATCACCAAACTAAACCGTCTGCTTTTTCAGGACGCCAGGCAGAAGTTCCGCTCGGTCCTGGTGGAGGCCACCGTCAAGCTGGACGAGCAGCTCAACAAGATCGGGAAGCCCGTGGACGAGTCCAAGCCGTACTGGGAGGCTCGGCGTCTGGCCCGGCAGGTCAGTTATTTTTCATTTTTTTGGACTACTTTGAAACAACATGCCGGAGCTTCGACTTTTAGCACCTTCATTCTTGTGTAAATGCAGGAATGTTTCAACTGTTTTTTCTCAGAAACATTACATATGTTTATTGTGTACTGCATAAACTGTACAAGGGTTGCAAGGTACAAAGATACTACTGAAGTATCGCGCGATACCTTGCCGTCGGAAATGAAAAGATATTTTTTGTAGCGTACTTTTGTGCAGTTTGGCAGATAGTGAAGATTTCTCCCAAAAGGAGGCTCAGCGTTCTTGCTTGGCGTGCTTTATTCAGCCTCGTCTCCCACGCGACAAAAGTACGACAAGCGCGAAGGGACATCACCTGAAGCAAATAAGAAGACAAGAGTCTCGTCCACAGTACGCCTCAATTCCCAGTTGAAGTTGACTTTATGATTCTGACACCTAAAACAAGGAACTAAACATTTTACAATACATTTTGTCACCAAATTGTTGAACCAAAACATCTCATTTCGGCAAACGAAAGTCCGCTAGCTTAATGCTAACATATAATGTGAAACACCATAGACAGGCTAGCGGACACAAACGCAGCCTAAGTATGGACGAGTTGGTAGACAGACATTTTCTCTTTAATCAGACAGGATGAGTAAGTCAATAGCATGATTCTGTTGTAGATTGACTGTCCTATTAAACGTCTTTTTTGCTCTTATTGCTGACATTTTATGGTTGTCACCACTTGCCCTTGGAAAGTACTTTGAGGCCAAAGTCTTTGAAAAGCGCTGCGTAATAACGTTTAACTGTTTAACAAAGAGGATGACTAGATCAGAGGAGTGGCGCCGTTTAGTTTTATAGCCACTAAACGAGGACGTTACTGTGTCACTTTTCGCCTTCAAAGCTGCACTCAGATATGAGTAAATCGTCATAATTCACCACGTTAACTTGAATAGAGTCTCTGCAGAAAGTGGAGCCAGTCGCTGACCTTGTGCTGACCTTGCAGAAGACTTGATGTGACATGTGTGCAGTAAACGTCAGGAGACGCTCACATCGTGACGACGAAGTCCTTTTGATTGTGTGTGTGCGCTATTTGGCTTCAAAAGACTGTGGTGCGTGCTGATGTCTTTGATGGTCCACACGACATGGCACAAACGATCCTTGACATAATTAGACGCGACTCCCTGGTGCTGTTTGCGTCAGATACAAATATATTTGCCACAACAGTGAGGCTCCTTGTCTCTGGAAGATAAAATCAAGACTGGTGTTTTTGCATATCAGCTTCTGGCTGCCAGGAAATTGGCGATTGTGAGTTTCCGTTGGGGGGAGTCAACCTTGAACTGTGTTTGAATCTTCGGAATTGTCACTGGAGGAAACGCGTGGGAGTAGCGGTACAGACTTTGTAGAACGAGTGGAATCAACCTCAGTAACTCATTTGAAGGAAATCTGAGTTATTTCGGCTCTCCATTTTTGCCTGGAGGAGGCCCTTCAAGGCGTTTGGTCAAGCTCTGATCTTTTGGAGTTGCCTCTGAGATGATGATTCGTGATGACGAAAACGGGAACAAATCTGAAATTTATTGCTATCCATCCAATATCGTTAACCTAATAGCGTAATTTCTGGAAAGTCATTTTTAACTTAGTGGAACAAGATCAATAAAAAATAGCAATGTGCTTTCGAAAAACGTTTTTTTTTTTTTTCCTTTTCTTTGTATAGATTGTCAGTCATCCAGGTCATGGTAATCTGCAAAGGTTGAATCGAGGCAACTGGACTCTCGTTTGTTGAATTTCTTGTTTTTTTTAATTGTTTTCCTAAAACCTAAAAAAAAAAAGACTTGGGCAATTATGCTGTTAGGCTAATGGTCAAATTTTGGCAGGAATCGAAAAGAATCTCTAGGGACAAATTGTTTGATCATCATGACCCAAAAAATGGCCACTTCAAACCAAATTGTTGCAAGGCTAAACTGGCTTCATGGGCTGGATTATTATTATTTTTTTAAAAGTTAAAAGTAGTTGAGAAAGCTGTTTTTGTTTTAGCTTAATGTTAAAATGGCTACTTTACTCTTTTCGGCCAAGTCTTCTTAACGTGTGTATGCAGACATGCAGACTAGCTAACGCTTTGCCAGTTAGCAGCCAGCCACTAACCTGCACCCATTTGCCGAGTCATCCCCCGCCACACATACATGCGCGCACACACACACACACTCAAAATCAAAGATTATAGTGTGGAACTTGAGGATGGGACCCTAAGTAGACAACAAAACCCTCACCTCACATGTGCATTTTAGTTTGTAATACTGCAAAATCCGTTTTTATCTGATGACTTGATTCATCGATGGGTTAATGGGTAGAATAATCCGTTCTAAAAATATTGGATAGCTGCAGCCCTCGGAATGAATAGAGGCAATTCTTAATATTATAAAATTAACTGCCGTATTTGCAGTACGGTTCGGTCCCTATCCCCACCAAATAGCGGCGGTTTACCGTGCTAGAAAATGTCACTGGGATGAGCACACGCAGGGGCTCTATTGAACTGCGAGATTAGCATTGCGGTCAAGTGTAGTGCATGCTGGGGGAAGATGCGAGGATGTGAGCTGACTCATTTAGGTCAACGCAAAGAAGCTAAAAAGTGAAAATTCTCTTCTCGGGCTTTGTTTTGGAGCAAAGTGACGAGTGAGCTGCTTTCGCTGCCATGAAGTTCGCATCCCACTTCCTCCTTTTTTCATTCCATTTGACCTTTTTTTTTTCTGTGTGTGTGTGTGTTTGCATCACAAGTCATGCTAGCAATAACAATCAGTAGATACAAAGTCTACACACCCGTTTATCACATGTCAGGATAAATTTTTTCAAAACTTTTTCCATCATTATTGTGACCTATAACCCACTGATTAACACCAAGTTCAGCTCTTCTAGTAGACCTTTTCTGACATGTTTTCACTTTCCAGCAGAAGGTTTTGTGCTCACACTGACAGACTGATTGGTTGTTTGGACCTGTTCATAATTGCCCTATTTCCACCTGAAGAAAAACAGCCCCGACGCATCAACCAATCGTTTCCCTTGTTGATTATCAACACAGAATTTATGGTCTGAAGCTAATGTGTCACTGTGAAGGCAAACTGGGACAAAGCAGAAAAAGCGAAGACTTTGTCATGTTGCATTTGCTTGCGTGTTAGCCAAAATAGTTTTTTCTTAGATTTTTACATTATTAAGCAGAAAAACTGTTTCTGGTGGCCAAACAGTAAACAATGATGCGGTCACGCTGAAATTTAACCGCAGCCGGCCTCGCACTAACACATTTTGAGATGTCAGCGTTTGCGTTTAGACGACAACATCAGCCGGACGAGGGTCCGCGGACACAACAACGACGACGAGTGTAGATCCCCTCCGACCACATGACCACAACAAGGCAGCGTTTGTTAACCAGCGACGCTAATAGAGTTACCTGGAGCATGCGGTGATGTCAGTGTTTTGGCTGATGTGGGAGTGATTCAGTCGAGATTTCGTTTTCTATCGGTACATTTTGATGCGACTCCTCCAGGATGGTAGAAACGTGATCGCCTGCATTGAACCTGGACAGCAGCACGGTGAACAAGTGGCTAGCACGTCCGCCTCAGAGTCCTGATGTTCGCACCTCCACTATACTTGTATGTTGCAGATTTTTGTTGAAGAATGATTGTTTTTATGGATTTTTATTAAGGATGCATGAGTACCCACACTTGGTATCGTATCAGGCCGATACAGGCCCTATTTCAAGGTATCCGGTACTCGTGAAGGCTGCCGATACCAGCCACCGACACTTAAGGCTAAAAATTCTGACATCGAGTAATCCCTCAAGCGTGGCCACCATTTGCATGAAAGCGATCAATCACTTGACAATTAAACGAGTCCCTTGTGTGGCCTCCAGGCCCAGCTGGAGGCCCAGAAGGCCACGCAGAACTTCCAGCGATCCTCCGAGTTCCTGCGCGCCGCCAAGGAGACCATCTCGCTGGCCGAGCAGCGCCTCCTGCATGAGGACCGCCGGCAGTTTGACTCGGCCTGGCAGGAGATGCTCAACCACGCCACGCAGCAGGTGAGCGTTTGGGCTCCTTTCACCTCCACGACTCAATTTTGTACCGAGAACGGGCCGATGAGCTCCGATTGGCTGTCGCAGGTGATGGAGGCGGAGCTCGAGAAGGCCCGAAGCGAGGTGACGCACAAGGAGACGGCGGCCAATCACACGGCGGCCAACGCTCGCCTGAAGCAGCTGGAGAAGAAACTCAAACGCACCATCAACAAGTCAAAGTAAGAAACACGGCCGCAAGTAGAACGAACCAACTTATTTTCACTCTGTCCATCCAGGCTTTCAATCTTGAGGCGCCATAACGCCACATGTCTCCCGCAATGTTTTACAACACTTCTCAGAAAGTTCCAGCATTTGGAGCGTTACTAGATTTGTTATCAAGCTATTTTCAAGACAGACCAATGGTATTGATTTGTGAAAAAATGTCAAATTGGCCATATTTGGACATACAAGGTTTCTGCCCAACAGCGAGAATAATGAATAGGAAGAAAGGGGAAATATTAGAGAAAAGGAATGTTTTGCATCCAATTATGTTGTACTCTTATGTGTTTTCCTCCTCCTCTGTCTTTTCCTCCACAGGCCTTACTTTGAGATGAAGGCCAGGTTCTACCTGCAGCTGGAGGTACGTGACACGGGCTCTGCATCATTCCTTTCGAAACTGACCGTCCGACTGCCATGTTGACACAGTTTTTCCCCCCGCGCAGAACTTGAAGAAGACGGTGGACGAGCGTCAGGCCGAGCTGTCACAAGCCAAGGCCGAGTACAAGGCGGCCCTCGGGAACCTGGAGGCCATCTCGGACGAGATCCACGAGCGGCGCCGCAGCTCGGTCATGGGCCCGCGGGGACGGGGCGTCGGCGCGGAGGGCGACGGCCTTGGCGGTGCCGGGGACCAATCGTCCGATGGCATTTCCGGTAAGAAAACTATAAGACGTGACCTCACTACAGTGTAGGCTTGCCGGGGTGGGGAATTTCCGGCACATTTTCGTAAGTCAAACCCGGACGTATCCGCGAGCTTCAGATACGCCGCAGCCGTAGTGAAGGGGGAAAAAATATTGAGCGAGAAAATACTGGAATGCCCTTGCCTGCGGGAAAGGAGAGCTGTAGTTGCAGATGCACGTTCAGCCGTTTATTGAATGGGACAAAATGAAAACGCTCGCAAGGAGCAGACGATCGCAGCGAACTAACTGGCCGCTTGGCTTGTCACGCCAGTTCCTGATGTCACTCACTGGGCCACGCCCCCTTAAAGGCACCCACGCACAAATGCGACCGTACGGACAGTTATTACACCTGGTTATTATAAAACCAGGTTATTTCTTTACATTGTCTTTTATTACATTTTATTGTGTTTTTTTTACCACACAATGCTGTTTTTCATAATTACAAACTAGGGATGTACAAATATTCACTCTTGAGTATTTACTGATACTGAGTACCAATACTACTATTATTTTTGATACATAAAATGTCAATGAACACAATGACATATAATTGTGACGCATTTTTTCAGACGCACATGATGAGTAGCGCCAACTACTGGCGAGGAGGACCTATTCGATAATCAGATTTTTTAGTTTCGTTTTAAGTATCGGTGGCTGGTATCGGCAGCCCTCACGAGTACCCCATACCTTGAAATAAGGTACCCGGTATCGGTACTCGTCCATCCCTATTAGAAATGTGTAACAAAAAAAAAATGCTGTTTGTTTTTGGGGGTCTGGATCGCATTCATGGAATTTAAATGGGGAAAATTGATTTGAGTAAATTGAGTTATAAGCTTGTCTACAAAATGAATTCAACTCTTAAGTCAATGTACGTTGATGGCGTGTGAGACTCTTAAGGAGATTTCAAATAATCACTCTAGCATTTAGCCTCCATTTTGTGTTCTATGTAGCTGATGACGGTGCGTTCAAGGGCAGCTGGGAAAAAGGAAACGATGACGATTCTCACCGTTCCTTTTCTACATCCTCTTCTTTTCCTCTTTCTTCCTTCAACTCATTCTCTGCGGCGCCCCCTGCAGTGATGTCGGTGTGTTTCGACGACGATGCGTGCGGCGTTGGCAGCGTGGCATCCGAGGAAGACTCTGAGACGCGTTCCACGTGCAGTCTCGGTTCTTCTCCCAGCAGCCCGCAGGAGTTCCGGTCGCCGTGTTCCTTCGCCACCTCCTCCTCTCCCTACTGCGCCTCCTCCTCCTCCGCCTGTCCGTCACCGACTCCGTCCTCCTCCTCTTCCTCCTCCTCGCCTCCCTCCAGGCCTTGCAGCCTGGACCTGCCCGGCTCCGTCTCCCTGTCGGACTTCGGCCTCATCTCGCCCGTGCTGGGCCCTCGCAGCGAGTGCAGCGGGGCTTCGTCGCCCGAGTGCGACCTGGAGAGAGGTGAGTGACCTGTGGTCGGAGGCAACTTTTGCTCTTTGTTTTGGTCCAAACTCGACATTTCTTGTAGGTGTTCCTACATAATATCCCAAATGTAACGTTTAACTTCCTCAACGTTTCCCAATACTTCTGTCCACCTCCATAATTGTTTTCCATTTCTTGTAATCCTATCGCAATACTTTTCTTTCACTCCTTTCGCTGGTATCCCAACATTTTTGTACAAACTCCACATTTTCTTCACTTCTCATAGGTGTCCCAATACATCTGTACAAAATTCCACATTTTCTGTACTTTTAACTTCCTTTAGTCGTCCCAATACCTTTGTCCAAAATTCTCTTCTAACTTCCTGTAAGTGTCCCATTACTTTTGTACTTTTTAACCCTAACCCTATATTATTTTATTAATATATTATTTTCTTCCATTCTCTGTAGTTCGTGCGCCAATATTTTAGTCTAAACTTTCCTGTTCGCACACTTTTCTCCAAATCGCATATTTTCCTTTCATTTTCTGTAAACTGCGCTAATCCAAATACTTTTGTCCCAAGATGTTTATTTCGCTTCCTGTAAGGCGCCCCCCCCCCCCCCCCCCCCCTTTTGACCAAACAGCATTTTTCTGTTGGTGACCCAGTACGTTTATACAAACTTACAAATGTTCTTCAATGTGTGTTTGTGTCCCAATACATTTGTTAAAACTCCAATTTTTCTTCTTATCACATCCTGTAGGTGATAAGATACAATACCTTTATTTGAATTAATTTTGTAATTTTCTCTCGGCTTCCCAAACACTCAGTAGGTGTAGCAGGCAATACCTGTGTCCAAAATCCACTTAAAAAAAAAAAATATATATATATATATATATTATAGGGGGTGACCTTAGTTTCACATAGTTGCCACCTTATTACCAAACTTTGTGTTCATGCCATTTGCGGTCTGTGACATAAGAGCCCTAACCTTTCTCTCCTGCGTCGCAGGCGAGCGGGCGGAAGGTGCCGAGGTGATGCTGGACAACGGGCCGGCCGCCATCAGCAACAACCAGAACAACAACGGCCGTGTGACGGCCGCCACCAAGAGCGGCTTCAACCTGGAGGCTCGCTTCAGCTTCCTCAACCTGCGACGCCAACGCAGCGACGCCAACAACACGGACAACTTTTCCCAGAAGGCCGTAGTGGTCAAAGGACTGTGAGGAACCACCACAAGAACATTTGGATCGCGTCGTCATCTTTTACACTCCATCCACGAATGACTTGAACTTTTTGGCTGAAGTTTGACTCTCAATGAAGGAGACTGGTATAAACAGTACCATACTTTTGGTCTATTCCTCTTCAATAGAACTGAAATGGAAACAAACCTCTTCCTGATTCACTTTAGTATCTCTTCGTCCTTGTTGATTCATTCCACTTCGATGGAAGGTGACAGCGAGCTTAATGACGTGTTAGTGAAGGTGTCACGTGTGGGAATGTTGAATAAAGAAAATGTTGCACTGTTGAACCATCCTGTTTAAAAAAAATAGATATATATTCACCCACTTGTTGATTGTAGTTGTGTTTGGAGAACGAGAGGTCGTAAATGTGGCTTCCTTCCAGATGCAGATACCCTCGGTGACCTCTTCAGTTCCCGGAGTTGAAATGTCCCAATACTTTTTTCAATACTCTACATTTTCTTCTCCACTTTCAGGAAGTGGAAACGTTTTTTCAGTTCCTCTCTCTGTCCCAATAATTTCTTCAAACTTCTCATTTTAAACAACTCAGATTCTTCACGAAGACATCTTCACTTCTCGCACTTAAGACCAAAGTACCGCAGCGAAACGTTTCTTTCCCATGATGACATTTTCAGCTTTTTACAGCCTTGATGAAGCATCTTCACATTTCGCGTGGATTCCGTGCCGAGAGGAATATTTACAAAATATGTCAATGAGATTGTATAGGCAACTCAGAAGACACTTGATTAGGTACACCTCACGACTGGGCGTTAAGGTGACAAGATGACGGCAGAAGAGACTTCGGGACGTTTGCATCAGTAATGAGGTCAACGACGTAGAAAAACTGGTTGTTTCAAAATAAATTAGGGGTTCTTAACAAGGGTTGTGGTTTCAAAGTAGGGTTTCAAGACAGAGCTCAGCTTTAAGTTACGGTTTCAAACAATGGTTTCAGAGTAAGGGTAAAAAGTAGGGTTTCCAGTCAAGGTTTGGAGAGTTTCAAATGAGAGCGAGAGTGTTCAAGTAGGGTTTCAAGCTAAGGTTATGGTTAAAAAGGAGGTTTCAATCCAGGGTTTAGGTTTCAAAGAAGTTTTGAAACCTTACTTTGAAAGCCTAACCCTGTTTTGAAACCCTAACAGTTTTGAAAACTTAATTTGAAACCTGAAAATTCTCTTGAAACCTTACTTTGAAACCCTAACCTTCTTTTGAAATCCTAACCCAGTTTTGAAACCCTAAAACGCTCTTGAAACCTTACTTTAAAACCCTAACCGTTTTGAAACCTTACTTTGAAAGCCTAACCCTGTTTTGAAACCCAAAAATTCTCTTGAAACCCTAAGCCAGTTTTGAAACCCTACTTTGAAACCCTAACTCTCTTGACACGCTGACCCTGTTTTGAAACCCCAAGTTGAAACCCTAAGCCAGTTTTGAAACCCTACTTTGAAACCCCAACTCTCTTGAACCCCTAACATTTTGAAAACCTAACCCAGTTTTGAAACCCTAAAACTCTCTTGAAACCCTGACCCTGTTTTGAAACCCCAAGTTGAAACCCTAACCTTGTTTTGAAACCCTAACCCAGTTTTGAAACCCTAATTTGAAACACTCAGTCTCTTGAAACCCTACTTTGAAACCCTAAGCCTATTTTGGAACCCTAACCTTGTTTTGAAACCCTAACCGTTTTGAAATCCTAATTTGAAACTGTAACCGTTTTGAAACCTTACTTTGAAATCCTAACCCTGTTTTGAAACCCTACTCTCTTTAAACCCTACTTTGAAAGCCGAACCATGATTTGAAACCCTACTTTATAATAGCTTGTGTGTGAAATGACTCGAGTCCAGCTGTGTAAGATTATGACAAGTACATACATACGGATTTATTAATACGTCTCCATAATTCATGATAATAACAACACGTCATGATTGTGGGCAGTTTGTCTTTAAAAAAGTGGTTGTCAGGTAAACGTTTGGCTTGATGACACATCGAGTCCACTTGTGATGTCACCACTTTCAGCGTGTGTGTGAGAAGCTCATTGCAGCTGCGCCACTTTGAGGGGGGCGGTGCTGGCGAAGTCCAGGAAGAAGGGTCCTTCCTGTTTGGGCAGGAAGGTGGTGGGCACCACGTTGTACACGCCCGCCGGGACGTGCTCGGCGTCCATGTAGCAGAAGCCGCATCTGCCGGGAACACACGAATGGCACGTGAAAAAAAATAAATAATGTGTCAAAGCTTAGAGGAAGAGCAACGAATGGGAGCCGGCCGGGTCCTTGCTCTCGTTGTCGTCAGACAATCCTGAGAAACCCCAACATTGGTTTGAAAACCTCATTTGAAACTGGAACCTTAGTTTGAAAACCTAACCCTGACTTGAAACTTTAATCCGTTTTTTTAAACCCTAAACCTTATTTAAAACCCAGGCCCTAGCTCAAACACCAAATTTAAAACCCAACCATTTACCGGTATCTGAAATCTGAACTCACACCCGACATTTTGAAACCATAACCCTTTCCTAAAACCCTCATTTGTAACCATAACCCTTGTTTAAAACGCAGACCCAGGCTTAAAACTCGACTTCAAAATCGGAACCTTGCCTTGAAACCTTTAGAAACCATAACCTTTGTTTCAAAATGACATAATGAAGAAAGGTGCCCGCATCCTTCGAGTGTGGTATAACGTAGCGTACCTGTAATCTCCGCTGCTCCTCTTGGGTGTGGTAGTTGAGCTGGAGTCACTTGTGGTCGACACGGTGACCATCTCGAAGCCTACGCTGTACTGCCTGAAGACGGACACACAGCGACTGTCAGCACACATACTGTACACGTCATACACACACTTTTTATTCTGTTAGCCTGTCTATGGCGTTTCGCATTATATGTTAGCATTAAGATAGCAGACGTTTGTTAAGGTTCAGCTGAACGCTTTGGTGTTTAAATGTTTTTTTTATGTGTCAGTTTATTTTTTTTTAAGTAAACTTCAAATGGGAGTGACAAACAGCTTGAAGCAAACACGCTTTACCTCTTTTTTGGAGAAATATGCAAGCAAGAGTGCCAACCGGCGTTAAGGATGGGAGACCATTCAAAATCTTGTTGCACCACAGAACAAAATAATTTGGATTGACAAGAGCGACCAAACAGCCGCTAACAGGGGACATGCGCGGACGCGGGGTCTTGAGTGGGTTGTTACATCGCAATGTCATCTTTTGTTCCCACTTGACTGGCGTGCTGAACAAGCTACTTCAGCTACCGACCAGCCTTCCGCGTCACCTGACGACCAGCTCGGCTCTTGCTGGCCGGCGTGGCTTTTCTGCATTCCACCGCGGTGGACAGCGTCGCTGACACCAGCCCCCGTCACCCGGGCTTCCTCCTCACTCACCTTACTGTTCTTGTCATCTGATTAGTGGAAAGCGTCTGAATGTCTTGCCATATAAGTTGAATGTATTCTTACTGTTATTATGAAATAAAAAGCTTTAAGAATCACATGAGACAGAAGGAATGATATGTATGTCTACGGATATACATTTACTTTAAATATGTGCGCTTGTTTTCATGTGCTTGACTGACACAAAAATTAGCCGTTAGCGTTAAGCTGCTAGTGAAAGCTATCCCCACGAGGACGTCAAATCACTCATGAGTGCGTTCACTGTGTAGTACGTGTTTCCTTGCACAAACGAATCACTCATCTTACGAGTACATCGCTCCGTAGTGGATTGAACAAAAACGGTGGCGCAACACATGTAGAGAGATAAAACAATACTCACAAGGACATGTTCTTTATACTGTGTATGTGTATGTTCGGATGGCTGTACTATACCGTCCCCTTGTGGTTTTTACAGAACATTTTTATAAAGTACAGTACTTAAGATTGCTATTTTTTTTTTGTGGATGTTTTTTTGGGGGGCATGGAACTGATTAATGGAATTTCCATTCATTTCAATAGGTAAAGATATTTAAGTACCGTCATTAAAGGTCCAGGCAAAACTCGCAGAAAGAAAAAAATCTGGGCTAGGCGGCAGCTCACCTGCTACGCTTGCGAGGATAAGCATTACAAAAAAAGGATGAATGGATAGTCTTATGATTAAAAGTGGAGTGCGGTACCTAATACAACCCCAATTCCAATGAAGTTGGGATGTTGTGTTAAACATAAGTAAAAAGAGAATACAATGATTTGCAAATAATGTTCGACCTATATTTCATTGAATACACTACAGAGACAAGATATTGAATGTTCAAACTGATCAACTTTATTGTTTTTAGGAAATAGTCATTAATTTTATGGCTGCAACATGTTCCAAAAAAGCTGGGACAGGGTCATGTTTACCACTGTGTTACAGCACCTTTTCTTTTAACAACATTCAATAAACGTTTGGGAACTGAGGACACTAATTGTTGAAGCTTTGGAGGTGGAATTCTTCCCGTTCTTGCTTGATGTACAGCTTCAGCTGTTCAACAGTCCGGGGTCTCCGTTGTTGTATTTTACGCTTCATAATGCGCCACACATTTTCAATGGGAGACAGGTCTGGACTGCGGGGAGGCCAGTCTCGTACCCGCACTCTTTTACTACAAAGCCACACTGTTGTAACACGTGCAGAATGTGGTTTGGCATTGTCTTGCTGAAATAAGCAGGGGCGTCCATGAAAAAGACGTTGCTTGGATGGCAGCATAGGTTTCTCAAAAACCTGTATGTACCCTTCACAGATGTGTAAGTTACCCACGCCATTGGGCACTCACACAGCCCCATACCATCACAGATGCTGGCTTTTGAACTTTGCGTCCATAACAGTCCGGATGGTTCTTTTCCTCTTTGGCCGGAGGACACGACCTCCACAATTTCCCAAAACAATTTGAAATGTGGATTCGTTGGACCACAGAACACTTTTCAACTTTTCATCAGTCCATCTTAGATGAGCTGGGGCCCAGAGAAGCCGGCGGCGTTTCTGGGTGTTTGGTGATAAATGGCTTTTGCTTTGCATAGTAGAGTTTCTAGTTGCACTTACGGATGTAGCGCCGGACTGCATTTACTGACATTGGTTTTCTGAAGTGTTCCTGTTTACACATTGATGTCGGTTTTTGATGCAATTCCGCCTGAGGGATCGAAGGTCACGGGCATTCAATGTTGTCTTTCGGCCTTGCCGCTTACATCCAGTGATTTCTCCAGATTCTCTGAAACTTTTGATTATGCACCGTAGATGATGAAATTTGGGAGAGCACTGCAAGTGCAAAATTGACTTGAAGTGATGGAATTGAAAGTGTTTGTTGACGACAAACAAACACATTGTAATATGACTTTGAGTTACTGAGTAACAGAAAATAAAATTGATCGCTGATCATTCTAGGCAAGCATGCGAGCGCATACAAGGCACGCTTTGTCTGATTTAACTCGTCCCAAGTGTGTGGCAAATGGATGTAGCTGCCCGTCCTGCGTTTAAAACTTGGGACTTCACACCCGGAAAAACTGCTCTGGGAGAGGCCGGGACCAATTGTCACAGTGCGCTAAAATAACCCAGACGCATGGAAATGCGGAGTTAAAAGATAGTTTAGTCATAGGTGATATGGCATGACCCCTTCGTGTGACTGGATCAAAGTCTTGCCTTAGATCAGTGTTACCCAACCTTCTTTGCACGGCGGACCGGTTAGGAATCGGCATTTTTCACACGGACCTGCTGTGGCGCCGTGCGATGCACGAGTGGGGGTCGGAGTTCTTGTAGGCAGCCAGACCAGACTGCAGTTCCGTAGCTCCCCAGTGAAAAGTAGACTTTGAACTCCGTAAAAGTAGTTCTGCCTGTGTCGAGCAGCAACCTACGACTGTATCTGTATCAGGGCGGACTTGGCGTGTGAGAGTTAACTGTTGCGATAAACCCGTATTTTAAGTAGGACTCCTGATATATGTTGCAGATGTTTGTTGTAGATGTTGTTTTGGTCGCGAACATTTCGTAGCAAAGAACAAATCTTTTCAGTAAACGTAATGAACTGAATCGGTTTATGAAATGATTTCGCTCTTTGAGCTCTCCCGCCGTTAGGCAGCTAGGCAGCCCGCTCGGACCGGGAACAGAAGCGTTCGAGTCTCGATACGTCAATTGAGACGCGCAGCTGGTGCGGCGGAGAAGATCCGGTCAATTTTCCAAATAAAACACAACTTGCAATACAACAGAAATTATATAAATTGGTCATTCTTTCTCTGCGGCCCGGTACCGGCCGCGGACCCGTGATTGGGGACCGCTGCCTTAGATCATTCAGAAGCTGTAAAATTAAGACGATATATCGCAATGATTTTTGTTTCTTGCATTTCAGGTGAAACAGTAAGGTTTTTTTCTGCTGGTCACAGAAGAAAATGTGAACTCAAAAACAACAAAGCAAGCCATAAGACCACTTATGTAAATGTGCGTGAGCGGCGTGTGAAATGCATTATGCGCGCACACACAATTGGATAATTTGGAACTTGTTTAACTGGGAGAACAAGAGCCTGATGATGGATGATTCAGCAACTTTATGCCCTTGCTTTGGTCACAGAGTTCTGTCCTTGCTGACTTTATATGACACAGTACATCAACACCACCTTTAAATGAGTTCATATCGTGAACCTCCGCCATATGGAGAGTTCAAGGTTTGTGCCTGCCACGATATGGCAGTTTAAAAAAAAAGAAATAAAAATGTCATGGGTTTTTACAGTAAACAAGTCCAAATTTAGAGTTGCGTGCCTTCATTATAGTATCACGTTGATGCCGTAACATGCCAGCCAGGGCTCAAGTCTGCTGGACGAGATGCAGCATAATTAAAAACAAAAGGTTTTGCTGTTTTAATATTCAATGTTCCTACAGAGTAGCCTGCAAGTATAGACGTAAAGTCTGCTTGAATGTGTTGCTGCTCCGTCCGTGTGTGTTAAAGTAGCAGTTGTTTGATAATTATCGGAACATTCATGCAAAGTTCACCAAGCCCGTCCGTCAATGGCGTTTGGCATTATATGTTAACATTAAGCTCATGGACCCTCAGACAAAAGGATATGGTTTGGTTGAACCTTTTGGTGTTTAAACATACAATGTTTACTTCTTTTGTTTATGTTTTTCAGTAGTGAAACTGGGCGTGACAAATAAATAGCACGCTTTGCACTTTTTGGGAGAAATGTAGAAATGTAATTTTACTAGTTACGTGTAATGCTGCTGTTTTAAATATTGTGTCTGTATTTGTTCGTCTGTTAAGTTGATGTTTTTTTTTACCTGATGTCACATTGCCATGCTCCTTCTGGCAGGGGAACTACTGATGGAAATTAGCCCTTTGGCTATAAGTGGGTGCATTTGTATTTTATTGTTTCAATGTTTATTAATGTACATTGTCCCGCGATAACAAATAAAAGAAGAAAGAAAGAAAGGTAGTGCGGGCGGCGACCCGCCAGATCTTGGAGTAATAAAGATAAAAGCTTGCATGTGCCAGTAAACTCATTACTGCCACCTGTAGTCCTGGAGTGGAAGAGCATTGCCTGGCATATCATCGATGCAACCGCATTAAAGCTTATTTTTGCTCCCAAATACCAAAGAAGAAGAGTGAGGTTTTGGAGCACAACAAAGATGTCGACGGCGGTGTAGCAGGTAGCACAAACTGACCTGGAACCTCGAAGTTCTATGAGCAGCGGACCGGGCCGCTCCAGCTGCAGCTGGAAGATGGGGTTGTTCTTGTACGAGTCCTTGTAGTTGCCGCAGCCGCCGGCGCTCGCGCCCTTCCACTGGCCGTTGAGCTGAGCAGCACACACAAGGCGTTCATGCAAACAACTGCAGAAAAAAAAACACAACACACGCACACACGCAAAAGCATAACACAAACACAAAAGCAAAAAGAAAATCACAAAACACACACACATTAAAACATGCAGATAAAACAAAAGAAAAACACAGACACACACACAAGCACAAAAAGACAAACACACAAAAGCTCAAAAACACACCATCAAAGACAAAAGCACAAACACACGAAAACAAAGATATACACGTTCAAAAACACACACACAAGCATGAAACAAACACATAAAAGGACAAAAGCACAAACAAAAAGAGAAACGCACGAAACACAACACTAAATATGTAGCCAAAACACATGCACAAACACATGCACACAAAAGGACAAAAACACACACAAAACGCACACAAAGACACAAACAAAAGAGAAACACACAACAGTAAATATGCAGCTAAAACTACACGTACACAAACACACACACAAAAGGACAAAAACACACAAAATTACAAAAGCACACAAACAAAACCACACACACACAAGGACAAAAACACTAAAACACACACAAACACAAAAAGACACAAAAGTGCAAAATTACATTCACAAAAACAAAAACACACAAAAGCACACAAACAAAAGCCACACACAAGGACAAAAACACTAAAACACACGCAAAATACAGAAATACACAAAAATTTAATGACGCACACAAAAACCAAAACACAAAAGCACACAAACAAACAAACACGCGCACACACACACACACACACACACACACTTGTTTCTGTTGGTGGTGACGTACCCTTTTGGTGTGTGTGAAGGGATTTGGGATCTTGGAAAAGTTGAATTTGCAACCAGAGTAAACCTGCACAAACGAGACAAAGACAAAGGAAATCTGTCAGTGATTCATTCTAGCAATTAGCAAAGCAACAAAGCACACCATTGACAGCCCTTTGCTGACTGACTGAAGTGTTGGGACTCCTCTCCTCTACGACTTTTACCACCCTTTTGATCCATTTTGTTTATTTTTTTTTAATATGTCAGGAAGTTGGGCAATTTTCTTTTCTCCACTCTGGGCTCCACTTACGCAAGTAGAGCCGCCCGCCTTGTTGCAAAACCCTAGTTCACCGCCGGTCATTCTGGTAAAGGAAGCTGGACTTGCCATTGACCCGGCAGTATTTTCAATTGTGAAATAGAATAATGTGAATATTATCATGAGCTTTCCTGTTGGAAGGAATGACACGTTTGTCGCTTTCATTAAAATAAAACAACAACCCAAAAAAAACAAAAAACGCCTCAATCGTGTTTTTAGAACAGAAAAAACAAGGTCTTGGTTACATGTGACAAACTATGCGCATCTTGCAATTGATTGGCGTTCCATGTGAATAAAAGCACAAAAGCAACATGAACAGAGAGAATTTCTGGAGCACGACAAATGTTATCGGACAAGGACAATTTGTGTGTTTTTTAACCAAATCTGCAAAGAAACACCAGACTATAAATCTTGCCTCTCACTTGAACGTGCATGCAGATGTCAGTACCAGAGAGATTTATTCTCAAAAACACTTTCTACCTAGACAAATCCAGAGAAGACGACGCTTTTGAGAATCCCTCTGGAGATCTCGTCCGTCTTCTCGACACATTTCATATTCAACTGGGTTTGCGTCCTGAAAGATTCCTGATAAGTCATGCGGAGAATTGCACATGAACTGACCTTTTATGACCTCGGCCTTGTGCCAAATAAATGGAGTTCTTGGGCCCAGCATCTAAAAATGTTTACGACCGTCTATATTAATAGTTTACACAACGTGTTCAACTCCAGGCCCCCGCGGGGGCCAGATGTGACATCATTTTAAGTTATATGCTTCTCCTTCACATGTTTATTCCAAAATTGAAAATTGTCTTCACTTTTAATAACACTGAGAGATTGCAAGCATTATTTGTTTTCAAACTACTGTTCAAAATGGGAACAATTGTTGAACACATTGTTTTTCTTGACTTCATATTGGAAAACTAATTGTCCCTTTTTTATGTGTATACTGTACCTAATATGATGAAGTGATTATACGTTCATATGGTTTCACAGTCATATTGGCTTTCTAAGGGAAAACATAATTCATAAAAAGGGAGTTTGACACCCCTTAAACCGTTCATATACCCCAAACTATGATCCCAATACACTTTAACATATTCATTTCAAACTCATCTTACAACATTAACCTTGAAAATAAATGGCTTACATATGATTTGATTATGGAAATAAATGCAATGGAAGTGCATGTGCACATGCAAATGTGGCAAAGACTCTCGGTAACTTCCACTGACAACCCAGGCTAAACTTAGCTCTTTCCCGACATACAAAGTTTGCCTCTTTGGACGAGATGTATCACTTCAACACGCAGCGGTACTTTGACTTATGACTACCTTTTTTCAGGTTACAAAGAGTTAATTTTTTTCTTTTTGTGTTGCGAGCCAAAATTTGAGTTTTGAGCAAGGTTCAGATACAGCGCTGCTTGAGGGACATGACATTTTTGTATTTAACTTATTAGGCCACACCCCGTAAAGGCACACATACAACAAACAAATACTACAATATGCACAGTAATTACACTTTATAAAACCCGTTTATTTATTTTGATTCTCTTTTATTATGTCAAATACAAAGCCGTGCTATGTTTCATTATTAAAATTGCAACAAAAGTATTTTTTACCACTTGTAGTGCAAATGGTGATGGTGATTGGAGAACCGCATCAGAGCGAAAAAACTGTCATGGAATTTCAATTTCATGGGGAAAATGGATTTGATAGTCAAGTAATTTGAGTTACAAGCTTCGTCACGGAACAAATTCAACTTGTAAGTCAAAGTACCACTGTACTTCCTTGACACAGATTCCTACTTTGACTGGGCTTTGGCAGCAACTTAGAGTGCTTTAGAAAGACCACAAGGTTTTTCAATGAATACCTTCCGCAGGAAAAAAGAAATGTGAACAGGTGAATTTGTGAATGGTCAAGAGTGAGTGTTACAGCTGCGGCATATTGTCTCCTACCCTCAGCGTGTAGTTGATGGTGTTCTGCTTCTCGTACTGCGACACCACCAGCGTGAAGGTGTGCGCCCCGGCGCTGGTCAGACGGATCTTGGTCAGGTAGTGGGGGCTGTTGATCCGGATGCCGTCGATGTAGGGCGGGGGCTCAGCTGCATGAGCAGAACAAGAATCATTTGTCTCCTAGTGAGGACGAGACTCGCTGGACATTTTATTAGGTACGTCATATAATGACGGCCAAAAATGCTCACTTTTGATTGGAACTAATGGAATTATGTGCATTACTGTGGCTGTAGTTTGCAGTGGTGCACAATAACAAAGCTTCACTTAGCATCAAGAAACTAGTACTACAAAAAACATTTAAATTAAAACAATGAATATTTTTACATTTTTTAAATATATTTTGGCATATTCTCCTTCATGTGACTTCAACATAGGATATCCAGACAACCAATTAAAACATGATTTATCCGTTTTTTTCCAGCGCCCTTCCAAAAATTAATTGTGTCAAATTTATGTTATTTCGTGTGTCGTATTCACGTGCCATGTATATGCGTCACATTCTTTTGCCATGTGCGATGTGTCATATTAATGTTCGATTTTCATAGTAAAACAATGATTGCAAAATACATGTCTGTATTAAAATATTTCATTTCGTGTTTTTTTCACGTCTAATAAGCGAGAACACCGTTTCCACAATTTTGCCCTTGAGAGATCATGAAAATATGAGAACAACTGCACTGCATCAACAGTTTCTAATATTTTGGTGACGACAACCCGAATTCCAATGAAGTTGGGACGTTGTGTTAAACATAAATAAAAACAGAATACAATGATTTGCAAATCATGTTCAACCTATATTTCATTGAATACACTACAAAGACAAGATATTTAATGTTCAAACTGATCAACTTGATTGTTTTAGCGAATAACCATTAACTTAGAATGTTATGGCTGCAGCATGTTCCAAAAAAGCTGGGATAGGTGACAAAAAAGAAAGTTGAGGAGTGCTCATCAAACCTGTTTGAAACATGCCACAGGTGAACAGGCTAATTGGGAACAGGTGGGTGTCATGATTGGGTAGCTGAATTGCTCAGTCATTCACAAGCAAAGATGGGGCGAGGTTCACCTCTTTGTGAATAAGCGCGTGAGAAAATAGTCGAACAGTTTAAGGACAATGTTCCTCAACGTACAATTGCAAGGAATTGAGGGATTTCCTCATCTACGGTCCATAATATCATCAAAAGGTTCAGAGAATCTGGAGAAATCACTGCTTGTAACCGGCAAGGCCGAAACCCAACGTTGAATGCCCGTGACCTTCGATCCCTGAGGCGGCACTGCATCAAAAAACGACATCAATGTGTAAAACCAGAAAACCAATGTCAGTAAATGCAGTTTGGCGCTACATCCGTAAGTGCAACTTGAAACTCGACTATGCAAAGCAAAAGCCATTTATCAACAACACCCAGAAACGCCGCCGGCTTCTCTGGGCCCGAGCGCATCTAAGATGGACTGATGCAAAGTGGAAAAGTGTTCTGTGGTCCGACGAGTCCACATTTCAAATAGTTTTTGGAAATTGTGGACGTCGTGTCCTCCGGGCCAAAGAGGAAAAGAACCATCCGGACTCTTATGGACGCAAAGTTCAAAAGCCAGCATCTGTGATGGTATGGGGCTGCGTTAGTGCCAATGGCATGGGTAATTTACACATTTGTGAAGGCACCATTAATGCTGAAAGGTTAATAATAACATACAGGTTTTGGAGAAACATATGCTGCCATCCAAGCAGCGTCTTTTTCATGGACGCCCCTGCTTATTTCAGCAAGACAATGCCAAATCACATTCTGCACGTGTTACAACAGCGTGGCTTCGTAGTAAAAGAGCGCGGTTACTAGACTGGCCTGCCTGCAATCCAGACCGGTCTCCCATTGAAAATGTGTGATGCATTATGAAGCGTAAAATACGACAACAGAGACCCCGCACTGTTGAACAGCTGAAGCTGTACATCAAGCAAGAACGGGAAAGAATTCCACCTCCAAAGCTTCAACAATTAGTGTCCTCAGTTCCCAAACGTTTATTGAATGTTGTTAAAAGAAAAGGTGATGTAACAGAGTGGTAAACATGATCCTGGCCCAGCTTTTTTGGAACGTGTTGCAGCCATGAAATTCCAAGTTAATGATTATTTGCTAAAAACAATAAAGTTGATCAGTTTGAACATTAAATATCTTGTCTTTGTAGTGTATTCAATGAAATATAGGTTGAACATGATTTGCAAATCATTGTATTCTGTTTTTATTTATGTTTAACACAATGTCCCAACTTCATTGGAATTGGGGTTGTATGTCAGAAACACCTCTTAGTATGATGCCATTATGATACAGCTGTTGTATTTTAGGACTTTTTGGGTGGATGCATGCCTAATATGTTGCCTATTTATTTGTTTGGCAGGAATTTCCAGAGCTAAAACATAGCACCTGACTCTTTTCATTTTCTATAGAAAAGGTGTCAGACCTGGATAGTAAACCTTCTTGCCGTCCGTCTTGTAAACAACCAGCGTGATGAACTCTCGGTTCTGCGCAAAATCCTCCTGTAATACGAACGATAAATCCCATTACGCATTCTGATCCCCAAGAGTGAGATGAAGTCATTGTCTCCCATCCATCTGACCTTGTCAGTGATGTGTCTGGAGAGCAGCACCCACACGGCGGCGCCCCCAGCTGAACACTGCACCTCTAGCTTGTACTGCGGGTTGTTGGCTAGGCTGTAGACGTCCTTGACCGGGCCCTGCTTTCCATCCCAGCTGCTGCATGACACACAAGCACAAGACACACTTCAGGCTGGGGGGGTCCGGATGAAAGTCAACATGAGCGGAACGCAAATATTCTGTTACGTTGACACACAAACCTGTGGATGCAGGTGGATTCTTGAAAGAGGGCGGGGTTCCAACTCAGGTAGATGACATCATAGTACTGACACAAGTCCTCCCAGGCGATCCAAAACACGCCTAAAAAGACAAAACGAAAAAGACTAAATGTCACTTGCAACTAGCAGTGGGACAAAATATAGGACAATATGATATAATTTTGATCTAAATGACCAAAAGAAAACAAGTTTTCCTATGTACTGTGGCATATTACGCAGTTCCGCCTTAATATAGTATATACAAACATTCAGTACAACATCCTGGGATTTGTCACTGTCATATAATAATATAGCTGATGCCCTAGGTTGCCATGGTGACAAAAGCCGTACTCAGCACCGAGTGATTTCAAGCAGAGTGTGACAAGTGGATGTCAAGTGAGCTGTAATTCTTTATCCTTTGTGCACTTTGATTGGATTTGATTTGGATTTTTTTTATGTTCAGTTTGACATTGAATTTCAACTGGGAGTGGCAATAAACAGCTTGAAGCCTCTTTTTCTCATTTTTTGCCTAATAGTTGCTTGTTGCAAAGTGAGTTGAGCAGGTGTGACTATGGGATTTTGATTCAGCGCTTGGATTTTGGATTTTGTTAGACAGTGCAGGTGTACCTACTGTTTTGTCTGGTTGGTTGGTAGAAGATAGGCAGTAGATATTGTATAGGTATCGTAGTCAAGCAAACTGTCATTTCCCCCATACCGTTATCAAACTTCTGTGCCGTCTTGGGGTCAAAGTTGAGGTATTTGAGGAGCTCGGGAGTCCAGTTCTTCTCATCGCGCTCGCTGTAGCGCCCCTTCCAGCGCAAGTGGCTCCACGGGTTCTTCAGCTGAAGGAAGCGCATGTTCTACAAGAGACTGCGGGTTAGAAGCAGGACTTTAACGCTAATGCTACTTTGCGCAGGCTAACCTTGTATTCCCTGATGTCGAGGACCGCGTAGGCGTGAGTTGGCACCAAGCCCCACTGTTCCCCTTCTTCCTCTGTCATCACGCCGGTTGCCGTGGTGATGAGGACGTCGCCCCTGTGGAACCTGTGAATGCAAAGGCACCACATTTTAGAAAAAAAACAAGGTCACAATGAAGGAGTTGAAGGTCAACACTGAAGTGGAGGTCACCTCTGGAAGAGCATGCGGAAAGTGTCGTCCTTGCTGAACGACTGATTGTCCGAGTGCATGGCGATGCGTTCAGGGATCCAGCCAGTGAGCGCGTGAAGATCGATGTTCTGGAGAGGAAAATAAAAATGAGCAATATAGTGGTGCCTTGAGATACGAGTGAGCGGACTTACGAATTATTCAAGATACGAGCCGTCGCTCAGCCATAATTTGTGCTTGCATTTGCGAGCGCAAACTTAAGATATGAGGGCTGTACGGTGGCGGCAAACTCCACTCGCTTCACAATACGCAGCAGTTTGGCAGATAAGCCTGCTTTACCTGGAGCCTTGTATTCCGATTAGAATCGGTTTAGAAGCCCAAACCGAATGAAAATGCTTCATATAAACACCTCGATCGGAATAAACCGGCTACATCCAAATGGAATTTCATTCCGATGCACAAGGTTGGAGGAATATTCCTTTTGCCAATCTGATCAGAAGTAAATTTTTGTCATTTAAACCGTGAATCGGAAAGGAGCCGGGCCGTGCTCGGTCTGTGAAGGCTGTCTTGACATAAATGCGCGGTGATGTCATCATGTACGCATTTGAAAATATGGCAGCTCCCTACCAGAGCTGGTCTGCGACTGAGATGTTTTTAACTAATTTAACTTGTTTTTAATCATGCTGTTCCTTTAATAAATGTTTTCATCGATTCCCGCATGTCAAACCATCTGAAAAACGGCTGTTGCAGACCGAAACATATTCGCACTTCCATTCCTTTGAATTGGCTCAAGGCACTGTACATGTAGGAGAAGATGAGGAGCATGTGTTAAAAGAGCATGAGGAGTAGAACATGAGGAACATCTGCAGAAGGTGGGTGAGGAGAACCCGTAGAAGAAGTATAGGAGCACGTGTAACGCCACCTACCGAGTTGGATCCCGGGAAGTCGTACCCTCCCATCACCTTCATGTAGGCCTTCTCGATGAGCGACACCCACAGCTCGTTCCTGTTGCTGGAGTACGAGCAGAGCATCTCGCCGCCGCGATCCACCGGTAGAAGGTCGTCGATGATCACCTGAGTGAGGAGACACACCGACGTCGTCCCCTCCCGTCTGCCTCCTTTCTGTGTGAAAGCTTTACCTTCCTGGGCACGCCGTTGATGTGCAACTTGACCATGTACTTCCCGCACGGGTTGTACTCGGGCTCTCCTCGTCGGTTCTGAGGGTAGATGATGCTGAAACACATCAGCGCGCCACATCAGGATGTTATGCCTTTTATTGTGGTTCGCAGTCGCACTAAGGCACATCAACTTTTTGTCAACAAAAGGCTTTCTGTGATTCGGATCGTCTGTGACAGGTGGGGCGGTGCGTTTGAGTTGATCTCGGTGTTGCTTCTGTTAAGCCATGGCTAGCACTGTTATTGGTTTTGTTTTGTTAGGTTGCTACTTCTTCTTTTCTTTCTTACTCCAATTTAGTCTCAGGCAACCTTTGAACAAAGGGTACAGCCGGGCAATTTAGCCTTCTAATGAAATCTCGGATTTTGTTTGCACAAAAATCCAATTTATTCATCCCCCCCCCCCTTCGCTTATAGGAAAAGCAAATGACAATGACAGCATTTAATACAAGTTTTGATTTTTTTTTTCTTTTTTTTCTGGGATTGGCTTTATTTCTCCCGATACGAAAACTAGCTTTTTTTTCCACAACCAGTTTCATTTCCAGTATTAATGTGCATCAACGTTCAATGAAATAATAGAAATACTGTACATAATTGTTTTTCCACAGATAAAGTGCAAGTAAGTGCATCCTTTGAGAAAACAATTATCTTTTTTCAAAACATATAGGAGTATATATTTTTTGCAGCTCCCGGGAGCGTCCTCATTAGCATGATCGTCATTTCTGTACTTTGCAATGTAGGAAAAGTTGACTATGATTCAAAGTGGACCACAACGCATGTTTTGTATGTCCGGTGCCATCGGTTTTTATTTTGGGTGTCTTGTGGGTGTTTTTTGGATTTTGCTCATCATGTTATCTGTTTTTTTTTTTGTTGCAGGAATTAAACTCACTAGTTTTTGGAAAAATAGTCGCGAGAAGAGTTGGAAAAGTTGCTAATTTGCCAACGTGGACTGTGTTTTTAAAAAAAAAAATATATATATATATATTTCCCCTCTGTTGGCTCCCACGTTGTTAGTGTAAGCAGTTCAAGTGAGATACCGAAACTGAAAAAAAAAAAGTGTTTGAAAAGTCATCCTCAGCTATAAACCCAGCCGCTAGCTAAGTAGCTGCCACATGCTGGTCACTTGTGATCAAAAGGTAGAGTATCTTATGTGTGGGTTATGTTCAAACGTTTTATGTTCCAATGTTTAATGGCCGCACGTTACCAGGAAGGGCTTGTGCAGACTAGTCGACTTTACTACTCCGCGTTGACGTTTATTAGAGCGTGACATCGACTAGTCGCTAATCACGTGTTTTTGCCCTGCCTGAGGAGGAGGCAGAGCCGCTTGCAGCAACAGACAAATACACTGAATGAAATAAGTCTGAAGCCTTGCAACCCCATGAGAACATACAGTACCTGGTGATGAGCTTCTTATTGTACCGTCTCTCGTAGGCGGCGCTGATGGCGAGCGAAGCCACGAATGAACAGTCGGACACCACCGTCTGCACGTCAAAGGGCTCGTATTAAGCCAAAACCAAATTTGAGTTTTGAAGAGAAAGCGAAAGAGAGTCACTAGTGCGGACCTGCTTGATGCTGAAGCTGGACACGGACATGATCATGGTGGGACTGGTGCAGATCTCATCAGGTCGGACCCAGCGGGAGAAGATAGCTTTCTGCTTGGGCGACAAAGCCAGGTTGCCCGTCTTGTCCCTGGACAAAAAGAAGACATTTCAAGATCGAACGTATGGCGGCGCTGAAGGCTGTTGAAGATTTGACTCACGAGAAAGGCACGGGAAAGGCGAAGCGCTCCTTGAGGTCCACGCTCATAAAGGGAACGTAGGCGATGCCGTTGATTGTCGACGTGCTCCTGCAAACGCGCCAGGACGTGAACGGCAGAAAAACAAACAAACAAACAAAAATCCATCAGGAGGAGAACGTGAATTAATGAAGAATGTCAGGAACATATGGAAAAGAACATGAAGAGAACATAAGGAACACATACAGAGAATGTAAGGAAGGCATGTACATAAATGTAAGGAAAAGATGCAGAGTAGATACAGAAGAGCGCAAGACAAAGAACAGAAAGAACAGGTGTAGAAGGACATGGGGAGAACATGTTGAAGAAATGGTAGGTGAACGTAAGGGAGACATATGTGGAACAAAAGTAACACGTAGAAGAACATAAGGAACACATGGAGAAGAACATGTAGATGACATATAGAACACATGTAGAAGAATGTAAGCATCACATGAGGAAGAACATGAGAAACAGCACGTAAAAGAATATATTCGGAATATGTCCGAGAATATGAAGACACACATACATACAGAAGAACATGTAGAAGACCATGAGAATTACATGAGTCGAACATGAAGGGACACATGTCAAAGAACACGAGCAGCGACTCACCTGAGGACCTCGATCTCGTCAGACGTGTATCGCTGACCGTGCGGTTCACTGGATTGGACTGCCCTCACCGGCTGAGGCTGCGGGCGGTCGTGGAGGGAAAAATCGGGACCCAAAGGGAAAAACTGCCGGACGGGTCCCGACGAGCTGGGCTTAACGCCTGAGGGTCCCGCCCTGTCCTGAGTCTGTGACGGACCAGACTTGGACTGTGATTGTTTGAGACCTTCGGCCCTGAAGGAGACCGTAGGACTTTAGTCACGTGACACTGAAGAGTGCAGGAACATTAAACAGCGTAGACCTTTTCACCATGACGTCACATGTACTTCCGGGTGGCAAAAATAAATAAATAAAAATAAATAAAAAATACATTAAAATAAAAAAAATAATAATTAAAAGCTTTCAAAATCACTTTCCTGCCACCTGGAATTATACTGGTGCCGGTTGTTTACAAACATTCCAAATTGGTCAATTAAAACCTACCTGTCTAAAGCCTGATGGGCCAACTGCTTCAGCTTCGTCTGCATAGCCTGGTCAGATGTATCGTTGGACTGTCAACACATGAAGACACGAAGAAAACATGAGGAACAACTGGAGGAGATCATGAGGAGACACGTTAAAAGAACGTGAGAAGCAAGCATTGGAGAGCATGAGGAGCACATTGAGGAGATCCTGAAGAGACACAAGAAAGAGAAGATGAGCAAACATTTTTGGAAAACGTGGCACACGTAGGAACACATGAAGAACACCTTTGAAAGAAAATGAGGAAGACATGTAGGAGAACATGAGGGACAAATGGAAGACCATAAAAAGATACATGGAGGAACACAGTTAAGAGAACATGAGGAACATAAGGAACCAACCCAGTCAAAGATGAGAGGAAGACATACAAGAATGAAAGGAACATGACGAGAAGGTGAAGAAGAATTTGAGGTACACATGCCGAAAATCATGAGCTGAACATGGAGAACAACATGAGAAACATAAGAAGAATAAGAACACGTGCAGAAGAACATGAAGAGACACGTAGAATCACATGAGGAACCACATGAGAAGAACATGAAGGACAGCACGTATAAGAACATGTAGAAGAACATGACGAGAATAGTCAAAACAATAAGAGGAGGCCGTGAGCAGAACATGGAGAAGAAAATGAAGAACACATGCAGGAGAACATGAAGCATCACGTGTAGAAGAACACGCAGGAGAACACGTAGAAGAAGACGAGTATACCGACCGTCCTGATGCACAGCTCCACCGCTTGAGTGTAGAGCTCCACGGCTTCGTCGTCGTTTCCCTTGCCGTCCTCCTCAAAGGCCTGCGTGACCAGGAAGTGGGCGCGCTCCAGGTCCACCTGATGACGAGACTTGAGCGGGTCGCTCTTCTGCGCCTCCGCTGCGCTCACTGGGCGGGAAAAGTCGGACATTTTACCACATGGAAAATTGTATCTGCAAATGGCATAATTCAGGCTTATATAATATTGAACCTTATTTTGTGTTACCAAACTGGGGAGCAGTTTCCATTTTAATTTAAATACCATTTTCATGACTATCAAAAAACTCACTAATATTCGCAAATAAATGTGCTCTTCTTTAATGGTTAACAAAAATAATACACATACTTTTAGCAACATGCTTTCATTTTGTGAAACATCCTTAACCGTCAAAACTCAAAGCCGGAAAAGTTGACAGCTAAAATAAAAATATGTCATCACACGGGACACACCCTGTTTCTCGACACACACACACAAACAAATACATAGCGTGTGAGTACAGTCGTGGAAAAACAAAGACATACACTGAACAAACACTTGCTTGTGAGCAAGTCTTAGGAATGTCACCGCTAACATTCACACACACACACACACACACACACACACACAAGTATCCAGCTTACAAACATAATTGGAAGATAAAAATATTACGTGAATAATTGACTATTAAACTGGGAACTAGTACACATCTTTCACTCTATAATTCTTCACATGCATCCACACAAATGAGAGCTTTCCACTTTGTGTCACCATTTGTAATGTACAGGTGCACAATCCATAGGATGCTACAAGTACGGCAAGCGGTAAGGGAGAACGCTTCGCAAGTGGAGCAAGTGGGTGTAATATGCTGTGTTTATGTGAACTGCTATGTTTTGAAGCGTATTTCATCAACTTCTAGTGTTGTTTGTGTGTGCTTGACATGGACTTACACGCATTGTGGAGGGTCTGCACTCGATCCAGGTACTCTTTGACTTTGTCCTGGGTGCCTTCCAGCTTGGAGCCCGCCATGCCGGCGTAGATGAGAGCCTGAGCGGCCTCCTGGAGCGAACAAGTCAGGGAGGTGGTTGACTCCTCCACGTTGTAACACTGACTGACAGTCACGTTAGGGACGAGGAAGCGGCTGACATTCGCTCCACGTACTCACCTTATAGTAGAAGACAGCCTCGTTGTATTTGCCATTCTGGTCGTAGGTGACGGCCGTTTGGGCAAATTTCACCGCGTCGAGCTCCAACGCTGTGCTGTCCATTAAGTCAACACAACTTGTTGACCAAGCTCGTCGCGAAAACACACTAATTTCTTTCACGTTGGACCGCAGGTCACTTCTCGGAGGGGGACACAGCACGGCGACATAATTGCGTTCATGTAAAACAAATGTCAGCGATTTTAGGGTCAACGGTGCCCGGTTGAAGTCATTGTTTCTTTGCCACTTTGTCGACAAACGTCGACCGGAAAACCGGACCAAAACAAGCACGTTGCTTCCGGGAACGCACCTTGCGCATGCGCAGTAGGGGAGGCCCGTCGAAACTCCATGTGACGTTCAGGAACTTCAGGTAGAGTAGAAAACAATAAAGTTCAACCTCAGTTACCAACGCAAAGGTGGATAAAAGACGGCGACATCATGATGTTGATTCATTTATATAATGTAACCTATCTCATCGCCACCACTTTACAGTTACATTTAACATTTCGTTTTCGCTTTCTGCACCAAAACAAACGGGAAGGCAGCTCGCATAGACGCAGTGGGGATGGCAATCGAAACTGTATGTGGCGTTAAGGTACAGGAGGTAAAACAAATGTAATTATCATAACGTTCGAACGGGTTCTCTCACTTATAAACTTTCTGTAGGATCAGATTTTACGAATGCAGATACATAACAGCACAATTTGTATTTATTTATTTACAACAAATATGTTCAACAGTGGTTGGTTACGAAAGCAATGATGTCACGGCATGGGAGCGGCATAGAGCTTTTTGCACGTCCTATCAGCCACCAGAGGGCGTGCGTGCATTGAATTTGGCTATTGCTATGGTATGGAGAGTAGGCCTCTTGTTTTTAATTTCGGAGTTTTTGTGTATTTACACTTGCAAGAAAAAGTATGTAAACCCTTGAAATGAGCTGGATTCCTGCAAATGTTGGTCCGAAAATGTAATCTGATTTTATAGATAAAGAAAGATACGTAGAGACTGGAAGAGTCACAGAAAGGCATGGAAGCAGACGTTGTAAATAAAATAACAAAAAACACCTGTGAAGTGAATTTTGGTATTCAGTTCCCTAGAGATCAAAACGTTTTTCAAAAAGTACTGAAATATTGAACAGTTGGACATGTGCATTCAAAAGCTTAGAGAATGTCAAATTTAAGTTGACCTGTAAAGGTTATAGTGCATTTTAGGTTCATCCTTAAAAAAGGACCCAGAAGCCAAATATCCCGAACTTTGTGTGATACCACAGAGATGTATTATCGCGGTTCGGTAGCTACCTCAGTTTTAACTTCTTAATTCAGTCCACTTTGGGTACAGTATGGGAACAAAAGGCAAAACAAACTGCTTTATCGTTTGTGTCAACAGGAGCAATTTATTGACAGTGCATAAAAGGAAACATCAACAGCTTAAATCTTTTCTTTTTAGGTGAGTTCAACCTCAATAGTTTGTCTTCTCTTTAGGAAATGAACGATGCAGATGAATAGTTACATCAGTTACAATAGGAATTATTATGCGTGTTTATTATTGTTTAGGAAGTTATGTGAAAGTTTTTGTTTGAAAATGTCCAGAATTCCAGAGGGTGGGTGGGTGCTGCTGCGCTGAGGGCTGTGGGCCCAATTTATAGCGATAATGGCATCTTCTTGCAGATCCACCGCTGTCTTTCGGAGCATTCAACCGCCTTCAGCTTTTCGTTGGTCACAGAGATGGCGCAAAGTCCGTTGCGGACTTGACTCTGCGGTATCCAGGACCTGAGGGTGCAGCACAAGCAAAGGTCACACAAACGGGGACTTTGGGCTTGGTGAACATGCTTGAGGGAGCTTCTGTTTGTTTGTCTGTTTAAACTTGGGCAGTGGTGGGAAGTAACCAGGAATCTGTACTTGACTTGAGTATTTACTTTACTGACACTCGAACGCAGATATTGCAAGCTGTCGATTCTATTAGCAAAGCTATAATGTATATAAACATAGTAGCTGAATTGAAAATGAAAAGAAGGTGGTCAGCAGTTCTGTTCTCAGTATGAACACTTTAATTAATAAAAGAGATCAACTATTTTGTTTTGCCTAGTTATCAAAGCGGTTATTGTGCACAATTGACAGGAAAAAACTTGAATTAAACTTTTGCACTGAAGCACATTTCAGAGTCTGTACTTTCTGACTTTTACTGGAGTTGAAGCCGTACTTGTACTGGTACCAGTCTTTTATTTTTTTGAGACAAGTGTCTGTACTTCTACTGAAGTACTGAGTGTGAGTACTTTTGCCAGCTCTGCTCCGGGGTCAGCTCGCTGCCATCGAGCCACTTCCATCGTCCGCCTTCCGCTTTCAGGCCGAGCCAGTAGCCAAAGTTGCCTTGGCTGCCCCAGCTGTTGTCTCGGATGTAACTCTGTGAATAAGATTATTGACAGAATGAAACTGGTAGCCATTTTCAATAATATCAATCCATTTTGAAGCAATCGGTAAATAACGTAGTCGCTCTGGGAACGTCCCTTTTACATCGCCAAAATCGATATGCCGCCATGTCTTGGTGTGACGTCAGCGACACAACTGGAGACCAAATTCGCTGCATAGCTGGTGCGGACAAAGGAATGTACTGTCATATAACGCGGCAGTATTTCGTCGTATTTTATATATCGTCGCCGTCAGAAATGACAACTATTAACACATTCACTGCCATTGACGGCTTTAGAAGTCAAATATCCATGTTAACTGGGAAGGCTGGCAGTGAATAAGTTAAGGAAAACAAAAAAACAAAAACAAACAAACGTCATCTTGCTTGAGTTTCCCAACACGGCTTTATTCAAGTTGGTATTATACCTGATATTGCAATCATAACAACGTTCCACTCTCACATCAGCACCCCAAAATTTATGTTCAATTGCTAATTTAATATGCTAAAACGAATTTCTTATTTATTACACTGTCATTGATTAAAATGCTACGGAGACGGCGCCGGGGACGTCCGCCAGGGTCACACGACGCCACCGACCGTACAAAAAGCCTTTAACTTCGCAAAAGCAAACGCCTGTGTGACGTCATCTTAATTTCTTTACCTTCTATTTAATGATGTCATAACTGTATGTTTTTATAAATTGTAATATTATAGAGTGCTATTTTTCTTATTGAAAAACACATGACAAGCATTTTTTGGGGGGGGGGGCTGGAATGGATAATTGGCATATCCATTCAATCCAATGGGGAAAGATGATTTGAGATAGGAAAGTTTTGAGTTCCCCCAACAAATTAAAATTGTATCTCAATTTATTAAGATATTGTATTTTGTATTTTAATATGTACTGTATGTGTTTTGGTTTGCATTTCTCGCTGGATAATTTATCTTCAGCAATGGTAAAAGGGTAGAATTTTAATGTTATTTTTCTTCCTACTCCTAGTAACCAGTGTTTCAGCATTGGATAACATTTATATTGTAATGATTTATTCTTCTTCGTTTTTGTATTGCCCGTTCAAAATAAACCTTCAGTCAATCCAATGTTCAATCAGTTGAATGTGAAGAAACACAGATGACACACGTGTAGCTTTCTGTACCATTTCGCTGGCGTTTTCCACAACCACCAGTTGGGAATTACTTTCGCTGCATTCCCGACGTGCCTCTTCCCAAGTTTTCAGGTAAGGGATGTCCGCATTGTTGATGAGATAGCAGCGGGACTCAAAGTATAACCAGCCATTTTCACAGGCATTGCACGTCCGGTTCGATCCTGAAATCACCAACGCATGCTTTGAAACTGTTATGTTGTGGGTCAAATTGTTGAACCCTTTTGCTGGCTTTAATGGTCAACGTGAGTCACTGTACATATAATCATCTAACAATATTAAAAAAAAAAAAAAAAAGGATACAAGGCAAGTTGAGTTTTTAATATTTGTTTTAAAGAGAAGGAAAAATCACTTTAATTCTGTTTTTTAAAATTTTGTTCTGTATGGTGACCTGCATTTTCTAAATATTTGTAAAGATAATTACTGTTTTAAAATATTTTAATAATTAAATAATGCAAATATACGTGTTTGATTTTTTTTTTTTTTTATATATTTTGAAACATAAAAACTAAATTGCAAAATAAAAAGGCCAGCAAACAGTGAATTAGACTCACAACATTGAGAGGTAAATCAAATTAAATAATTTTTCATTTCAAAAACACTTCTTGAATACAAGCAAACAATTGTTTTTACAGTAGAATGATTAGCGATTATCAACAGTAAATAAAAATTGTTTTATTGTTTTTTATTGATTGTATAATGTAAATATACAAGTTTAATTTTGTAAATTCCTTTTACGAAATGAACAAATGAAAATGCAAAATCAATACCGCCAACAAATTTAAGTTAATCGAAATAAAAAATTTAAAAAAAGTATTTTTCTTGATTGCAATTGTTGAATTGGACCTGCAACATGAATATATTAGTACAGTAAAATATAATACAATTTAATTTCAACCATACAGTTTACATACAACAACAAACACTGTAAGGGCAATTCATGATTTATTCAAAAATAAATTTACTACAATATAATTTTTTTTTCCAAAAGACAAAAAACAAAATGTAAAAATATTTTAACTAATTGGATAAGTTAAATATGCATGTTAGTAAATATTTTGAAATTATTTTGAAAAGTCTGAATTTTATCAAAACTTGTAACAGTCAGTCTAATATTTTATTACATTTTTTAAAATCATGTTTCATCTTTATAAACAGGAAACTAATAAGGCTTAAGTTTAATATTGTGTACTCCTATTATTTTACAAATTTTATTTGTGTTTTTTTTTTTTTCAAACTTTGACCCATAACACGTTTACGGTATTGCTTGATGGTAACGTACCGTCTTCTTTCCGAGGACAGTAATGGTCGAGGGTCCGCTGAGCCCGACTGATGTTGAATTTGTTGAAGTCGTTGACTCGGGCCTGCAGATTTTCCATCTGCTGCGTTAAGGTCCTCATCTCGCTCTCCAGCGCTAACATCTGCATGCTCAGTTGCTCCTTCTGAGCCGTCAGGTTCTTGCTTTCCGACATCAGATTGTCATTTTCCAACTCCAGTTTTGTGACTCTGCTCTCTGGGATGGGACAGGCTTGCGTCAGATCACATTGACACCGGCTAAAAAAAAAGTCAGCAATTGGGAGTTTTTGGGCCCTGATGGCCTCACTAATTACGATGAGGGTCCTGAAATTGCTTTGTCGGCTTTTTTTGTTATGATTTTTAGTCCACTTTGATGGCTCATTTACAGGCGTGTTCACCTGGTGAAAATGTACATTTTGCATTTGCATTTTGACACTGACAAATTGGCTTAGTCGCCTTGGAATTCATGGAAAATTCAGTGCTTGAAGCCAGTTTCACAAAGACATGTCTAACGTGAGTAGACCTACAAAATAGTCTCAAGAAGCCATGCCTGAAAGCGCACAGGAAATCCACCATTTGTTGTTTTTTTTGAAGTGGACATTTTCGGGTCTTTTTCCAGGGGTCCTTCAAAGACAATCTTGTCCGAGAGATTTTCTCCAACTGCTACCAAATTAGAAGCATGTTTCCTAAACAGATGAATGAAAGTAAATTGCAAAATATTCGCGTTTTCATCTTAATGTGCGGGCGCAGCATGACGGCAAATTTAGTTGATTCTGGGTAAAGCATCATGGAATGTTTTGGGAAAATTCCGCCCCCGAAGGCAGTTTAAATTAGCAGCATGCAGTTTGTGTCGGCATGTCTATTATGAGTACACGCACACAAAAAAATCTCAAGAAGCCATGCCCGAAAAGACACAGGGAGTAAATGGCCGCATTTTAGTGGTCATTTCCAGGGATCCGTCCAAGACAATCTTGACAATCTCCAATAAAGACACAATTGTCTAATTTTGACTGATTGCAACCAAATTCGAAGCATGTATACGAGACAGATCTGCAACTCTAAAAACAGCAAAGTTTCATAACTCACCATAAAACACAAAACTGAGCTCAGCAAGGTTCGAGCTTGATTCAGTGGCGCTCCCGACTAGCAGAATTGTGTAGAAGCAGTAACTCACGGTATAGAAAAACGGCCACGGCAGTGAGTAGCAGAGTGGTGCAGAGAAGCACAGCGCAACAAGCCAAACGTTGACAGTGACCACGACGTCCGCCAGCTATGCTCTCCGCCACCGGCTTGGCCGAGTCATCGTCGTTGCTCTGCTGCTCTCTGCTGGAACGCCGCTCTGCATTGATTAGAATTTTGAAGCTGTGTTACAGTAATGCAGAACACTTCCCACGAAGTGTTTTCCTTGATTTCACCTACCCTTTTCCACTCTGACCTCGCCGTACAGTGTTTTTTCTTCCGTCTTTGCTTGAAAGACACAATCAAAGTATGACAGCTTTGTGGGCAAACGTCTGCAGGTGGGAGTGTGTGAGGCAGACAAGCAGAGGAAGAAGCTTTGCGAGTGGAGCGAGTGGGTCGTGTGTGAGTCAGGAAAGCGGTGAGGCAGAAAGCTTTGCCAGTGGATGGAGTGAGATTAGTGAGTGGGGAAAGAGGTGAGGGTTCAGGATCTTGAAAATGCTTCCAATTTATAAAGATTTACTTGTTTTTTTTGCTTAGAAGCATTTTGTTTTTAAACCGCAACTCTATTTAACATAACATCATTGAAATCTTGTGTTTATGAAAAATAATACACATAGGTGCATTTGTATTGAAAGCTTCTAATGACTGGTCAATGGATGATTTCTTTAACTCCACCGTGAGCAAAGCTGTAATAATAACTACAAATATACAATAAAATAACTCTTCAACAGTCACTCCTACATTTAAATTAAATCAACGTTAATGCAGTATAAAGTTAACTTTGAAATGATGACTGTTGACAAAGGTGGAAATGAGTTAAAGCTACGGTACCTCTGGATGGTGACGACTTGTCACTTCTGAACACCACCGAGGCGTAGTTGACGTCCGGCTCCTGCGCCATGGCTGCACCAAATGTACATTCAAAAAAGAAAGAAGAACAAAGCATAAGGAGAAGTTGTGTGGGCTTTTTTGCCATCATGCCTGCTACATCGACTTCTTCTTTCCAGCTCACTTCACCTATGAAAATAAAACGAGTGAAGAAGTGAACATGCAGTAATGACAGCAGAGGTTGTTGTTCGCAGATGTATGCAATATTAAATGTAATAGTTCACTGACATGCTGTACCTCGAGCTTGGTTAGCTTTATTTGGGGTGTCTTTGAGACAACTAAGAGCTGCTTATATTTTTGTGTGCCCTTATTTGGCTACATGAGAGTGAAAATATTGGAAACAAGAGAGGACAGGACAGTAGCAGTACACCCTGTGAAAAAGGGATGCAATGAGTCGCAAATAGGACAGGATGGAACAGGTTGCAGGACAGGGCAGTACTGGACAGGACAGGAAAGGAAGTGCAACAACAGCACAGTAGCAACCAGTGCTCACCATGTAAAGAACAGCCGCGACGGACACAAATAGGACAGCATGGTACCGGTGAACCAGGCAGTACTACACCCTGTAAGGAAGCGATCGGACAAGTAGGAAAGAGAACAGGACATAAGAGGACAGCAAAGTAGCAGTGAGTCAGGAAGTGCTACACCATGTAAAGAATGACTAGCAAATAGGACAGGTTGGGTAAGAACAGGACAAGCTAGGAGTGGTGTACTCTGTAGTAACACAGCATGGGACAAGACTGTACCTCTGAGTCAGGAATTGAGCGTTGAAATGAATTAAAAATAGAACAGGACAAGACAGGAGCAGTGAACCGGGCAGTGCTATGCTCTAAGGGTGAGACGCAACCCGTAGCAAATAGTACAGGATGGGAAAGGACAGAATAGTACAGGACAGTAGAAGTAAATCAGGCAGTAAGATAGAAAATAAGACAGGATGGTATGGCGCAGGACAAGACAAGACAGGAGCAGTGAGTTAGAATGTGCTACACTGTGATGAAGGAACACGACGACAAGCAGGAAATAGGACAGAATTGGACAGGGCAGGACAAGACAGAACAGTAGGAGTGAGCCAGACAAGTCGAAAATAGCGCAGGACGGGACAGGAAAGGACAAGAGAAGACAGGAGCAGTGAGACAGGCAGCACTACACCCAGTGAGGAAGTAGCAAAGAGTACAATGCGGACAGGACAAGACAGGACAGGAATAAAGAGTTTGAATTCAAATAAGAGGACAGTCCAAAAAAATAAAATGTCTGGAGTTGCTGTGCAGCTGGAACAACGAGGACCCAAAAAAAAAAAAAAAAAAAAACTGTACTGGGTCATAGCAGTGAAAGAGTTAACTTGAGAGATGACTTCACGCCCCCCTCGCCCCACTGACCAAAGCCCCTCTGTCCAATCCTCCTTCTCCATCTCTAGTCTCCTCCCTCCACACACACACACCCTCCTCTTTTCCCCCCTTCATTAGCTCCCCTGGTCTCACAGCAGCCTCACTTGTCAAGTCCTTTCCGAGCTTCCACCTCTTCTTTCACTTCCATCCCTCCTATGATGGATCTGCACATCCCCGCACACTCCCGCCACGTGGCCCAAGAGAAGCACCAGATGCTAGACCTCAACCGCCGCCTGCAGAGCTACCTGGGCCGGGTCAAGCTCCTGGAGGAGGAGAACACGCTTTTGGCTCAAGAGATCCAAACTCTGCGGTATGGCCACCGCGGAGCCTCCGTGAGGGAGAAGAGCTTGAAGGAAGATCTCCATCGGGCCAGAGCGGAGCTGGACGAGGTCTGGAGGGAGCGGGTCTATGCCCAGATGGAGGTCTGCAGGATGAGCAACGAAATGCGGAATGTGGAGCGGACCTGGCAGAAGGAGGCCCAGGAGCAAGTGGAGGTCAGGGCGAAGATAGAGGTGAGCAGGAAGGAGTTGGAGGAGGAGCACGGGGCTCAGAGGTGGCTCAGCGAGAGAATCAGCCAGCTGGAGCAGGAAATGGAGCACCTGGTTCGGAACCACGAGGAAGACGTGGCCCACTTGGAGGTTACGCTGAGCCATTCGGCACCACCGTGTTTCACTCCGACACCGGACTTGTTTCAACTGGAGAAGGAGCTCTGCCAGCGGGCCTCCAGGGCATGGCAGGAGACGGCGGAAGCCTACCAGGGACAGCTAGACCAATTGGAGGAGAGCCTGAAGGAGACCGGAGCCCGTTTGTGTGAGACGGAGCGCCACAAGAATAAGTACCAGGCCCAGCTATGGGCCCTGGAGAGAGAGAGGATCTCTGAAGGGGATGTTAAGACACAACTGGAGGAAACGGCGGTGCAGCAGAGGGAAGAACACAGACAGCAGATAAACACACTTCAGGTAAAGCAAGCATAATCCTCAGCATGTTGTAACATTAGCGTCAATCAAACGGGAGCATTTGGAAAGAACTGAACTTGAGGGTTATTTAAAGCTACAGGCAGTAACACGTATAATACAAAAACCCTACGCTCAGGACCAGCAAGAATTTTTTTTTGTCCAATCAGATTTCAGTCTTTATGTGTTGCCTGTAAATCTAGTTTACCCGGACCTTCAAAATGAGTAGTGATGGCCAATGTTCCTTCACCTTTAATGTATACTGGGATGTTTTTGTTTTTTTTAATGCACTCAGATTTCAAATTCATCCTCCCAGAACGAACAAGCTGGCCCACAATAACATTAGCATTTTCCCATCCTCTGTTTGGTTGGTCAGAGCAAAACATTCACAACCAATTTCAACTAGAATTTAATCTGTAGTGATCTGCACACAATAATACCTTTAATAATCAACATCGCGGTCCGTATGATGTATTTTATTTTAAGAGGTTGATAAAGTCGGGTCAGTCCCCACTGCAACAAATGAACTGCCCGCCACTGGCACCCACATAGATAGCATCAGCTTCTAAGTTTATACTTTCTGTCTATGAGAAGTGGGCAGAGTGTCCTATTGTGAGAATTTGTGAGTCATTCCCAGCTGTCGTCTTCCTCTTCAGTGGTTCCTTTCTGGCCTCTCAAGAAGCCCAACAAACAATCACACTTTGTTCTGCACGACTCCTGAGTGTCTGACAAGTGACCAGCAGGAATAACGTAACCAAATGAAAGCACCTTTCCCCATTTAACCTTGTCACTTCCTTTGTTGTGCACAGGAGCACTGGGAGGGGCTAGAGAAGGAGAAGCACCAACTGGGCCAGCAGTTTGACCTTCTGGTGAAGGAGAACCGAGGCCTGCTCCAGCAGAAGATGTCTCTGGGCCTGGAGGTGGTCACCTACAGGTAGAAGAAAAAAAAAACACACACAAAATACACTAACCTCTCCAACACAATCAACCTCCGATTTTTTTATGCACGATTTTCGGGCAAGCGCAAGGCTCGCTACGAGTGTTTGAAAATTTGGCAGATAGGTCTGTGTCAAGCTGGGCGTTACAGTGCAGCGAGGGTGAGTCTTTGGGGATGCGTCTGACCGAGTGACAATTTGGTGGCAGAAAGTCAGTGTAAAATAAAAAAGTCACGTCTAAGGCAGGCGAGACCGCTGGTCTAACACGATTTGGGTGAATTTGAGATTGTGTGAATTTGATTGTGTCTTGATGTACCAACAGAACGACCTCATCTGCAAAAAGCAGAGAAGCAATACTGAGCACCTCAACACCTTGGCCGCGCTGAGAAATTCTGTCCATAAAAGTTCGGACCGGGTGACAAAGTGAAGCCTAATCTCTCAACCAAGTTTGGTGTCCCTCATCAACAATACAATGAATAAGCCAGATCACTCTCAGCAGAGGGGATTTGTCTTGTTCTCTGTGCCAGACGATGTTTGTCTTGTCCCCTGCAATAGAAATGACATATGAATCGTAACCGACCGTGTGATCAAGTGTGATCGAGTCGCTCCAATCCAAACTGGATCATCTCCAGCCAAACAACATTCTAGGATGCAGCTGCTTGGGCTTCAAGAGTCATGTCCTTGAACCAGCAGCAGCCTGAGTTGTCCTGCTGGAATCGCTGACTTCAGTCCGTTGTGGAGCACTAAAGCCCAGCCCCTCTGGGATGTATTGACCCACACTGCTCATACATTTATGAGCTGTGGGATTCTAGAATAACAGCAAGGAGGGAACACATGACATGAACACTATTAACTAATCAATCCATCTAGTATTACTGCAGTAAACTATGACTCAATCATCAGACTTTTTTTATTTTTTTTATTTTAGCTCCTTCAACATCCTGATACAGTTGGCACACACCCTCAAAAAAAAGCCATGTAAGAAACTCTCAAAGCCCATTTTAGAGCCCTTTATGTCTTAACTCATGCAAACAAGAACAAAATGTGCCAAAATAGGTCATGCTTTATTTATTTAAACGTTTATTTTGTGAATAAAATATAAATATAACCTGTGAAAACACAGCATAAATGTGTACCACAGTATATATCTATTTATTTAGTGACTTTCTTTATTTTTAAACATGCAGACAAAAAATAAAAGCCCTTTTTTGAGAGGGCTTGAACGCGCCGTAGTTTGGGAATCCCTGCAATAGAGGGTGACCAACATGAATTAGTGCAGCTGGGTCTGCTAATAATATTGCCAGTCATTGTGTGAGTGTGTGTGCGTGCGCGTGTGTGTGCCCCATCAATAGGGGGGGGGGAGGTTCCTTCACTACCAGAACAACAACGAATGTGCACTCTCATGTTTCGTTGCTTGTGTCCGGGCTGAGCGCCTTCTTTCTTGCCATCTTGACAGAGCTTTGCTGGATGGCGAGAGCCTGCGACGGGACGATCTCGCTCTACTGAAAGAGTCCAGAAACATTTCACTTAAAGGTACACATACAAGGATGTCATTGCCTACATGTTTACAGCAGCCACTCCTTCTGTAGTATTTTCATAAAAGTAACATTGTGTTACAAGACTACTGTACTCTCGGTTCATCTTTAGTTTCATTTCATGGACATTCATTTACTTCCCATCAAAATTACATTTTAACCAGCTAGCATATGCAGCAAATCCAAATAACTGCTTGGAACATTTTGCCTTGTCATTTGTTACTGGGCAAAATTGATTTATAATGAGGAAGAGAAATCTATCAGTGACACTTGTTATTCTGTTTCCATGGCAAATTGGAGCAGAGGACTCAACTGTCCTTTTAATGAGGGAAAGGACAAGGATAGGCGGCTCAACAGGAGGTTATAAAGACACCAAGTAAAGAAAGTACAACAAAGTAGGAAATACGAGATTATGTTAATTTAAACACAAATCACTTTAAAAGGATACCCCAGAAAGTTATTATTTATGTATGTTTATTTTGATAACCTTTTCCTTGCCGTTGATTGGCCGGGACAAGCCACAGGGTCGTGTTATAGTATGGCATCCATTTTGACTTCACTATTTGGTACGTTTAATTAATTAAAGTGCTCAATAAAAGGCCTACATGACAATTAAATCACTAGTCTTGTGGCCCCAAATGCAAAATAGTCATTAATATTATATCAATGTAACTAATAACCCTGCACTTTGAGCCCCGCCATTTTGTAATGATTTTATTCAAATTGAGGATGGGTGTGGGTGCGGGGGGGTTGGTTGTAATCCAAGAAGCAGCAGAGGACATCCCCAAAGCACAAAGCGCCACAAGCTTCTGGCTTTCCCGTAAGAAAGGAAATGGCGATCAATAGCGTCCATTAGCGTGTGGCCTCCGTGGAGGAGGTGGCTTTTAACAATGGTTCCCCTGCGTGGAGCAGAGCCAGAAAGCACGTGAGACAAATACGTCTTAGTTGTAAGAAGGTCATATTTTCAGTAGTCGTATATTGATAGCATCTTCTCCCCCACAGATGCGCCTGTGAAGCCTTTACGAGCGAATTACCAACTACCTGCTCACTCTAAGACCCTCACGTCAGTCTGGAGACCACCTATAACTTCAACGACGCCCTTGAGGAGCAAGCCCATAACTGTCAGCCAGGCTCAGAAGGATGAAGATACAACAATGCGAGAGGCCAAACAAGAAAGTCTGTATCCCAAAATACTGCATAATGGAGCCATGGAAGAGTTCAGAGCGCAGGAGGTGGATGAAAAAGTGATTTACGCAGAGGCTCTATCGTCTCCGGGTGAGGAGGAACGTGAGGAACGCCCTGCTGAATGTACAGATGGTGGTAAAGTGGAGGAACATGGTAGGAGAAGTGAGGAAAAAGCAGCTGCCAGCTTTCTACTCGAGTCGGCAGCTCCGCCACTCACTAAGGATATCACTCAGTACAAGTCAGGAACCCAGGAACAGAAAACCGAAATTCTGGAAGTGACAGAAGAAACCTTCAGTTCCTTGACAAGTGTTCCAGTTGAGGCATGGATGGAGGAAAATATGCAAGAGGAAAAAGCAGCTGACGGTTTTCAGCTCCGGTCAGGAGCTTCACTACTCACTAAGGAGATTAGTAACCACCAATCAAACACTCAGGAACTGACACCGGACATTCTGGGAATCACAGAGAAGACCATCAGTTCCTCGGTTGTTGACTGCTATCAGGAGCAGTCAACATGTCTTCTGGTAGAGGATAAAGCAGCCGTCGACTTTCAGCTACAGTTGGAAGCAATGCCACTCACTGAGAAGATCACGCAGCACCAATCAAACAGTCAGGAACTGAAATCAGAACTTCTGGGGATGACAGAGGATACCTTCAGTTCCTCGCCAAGTGTTCCGGTTGAGGTGCGTATGGAGGAAGATGAGCAGGAGGAAAAGTCAAGTTCTGGAACGGAAGCATTACTGCAAGACACCCCGGAACCCAGTCGTCTGTTTTCCCAGTGTGAGTTCAACCCAGTGGACACTACTGAGATCAGTCAGGAAATAATCTACTCCACCTTGGGAACGACTGTGATGGAAGGAGTGGACGTGCTGTATCCAGATGGAGAAGAGATGGACACATGGGACAGTGTGATTGATAAGAAGGTCCATGTTGAGTCAAGTGAACCCAAACAAGAAGCGAAAAGACAGTATGCAGAACCAGAGGAGGACATCTCAACAAGAAGGTCTGAGCCAAGCCGAGAGGAAATGAAGAAGCAAAAAGATGAGATTCAGCTTCAACGTGAAGAGTTTTTGCCACATCCTGATGACAACGATGAGGATGAGGACTCCCAAAACGTCTCTGTGTCGTGGAGGACCGAGCTGGAGAGCGACAGCTACGCTCAGGAGAACACGCTGGCTGACACTCGTCCGCTCATCAGGTACACCAGCGACGAGATGGACGCCAACACACAAGCGTCCCATGTGGATGAGAGCGAGTCCAGTGATGGTGAGCAAGACGGGAAGATTGGAGAGTTGGGTGGAACTGCCTGGAGAGAGAGCACAAACAAAAACTTTGGAACCATGGAGGATCTTTGTGAGGAAGTTGAAGAAGAGGTGTTAGAATATGATCTGGAATATTCTCACACCGACCTGGAAGCTTCTGGACTGGAAAAAGAAACCTCGAAAGTCAGTGAGGACAATTTGAATAAAGAAGTAGCTGCAGATGTGGATAATGTGGAGCTTGAGACTGACCAACTTGTGGAGCAGGAATTGGAGAACCTATCCACCGACAGATACGCTTTCCACTTTGCTCAAGCGTTGGCCGATGAGAGCCATGTGGTGCTTCCTGAGGATGAGGATCATGGAATGATGACCATGGAACAAGAAATCGTCATGGAATCCGACGTCCAAGTCACACGCAAACTGGAGCTTAGGGACACCAGGCAGCTTCAGAGGTGGCAGGAGTTGCAGGAGGAGATGAAGATTAAAGAAGAAGCCCTCACGGAATATGATGTCCAAGTGGAACGTGAACAGAACCGAAGGAGTTCCACGCAGCCTCAGTGGGACTCTCTGGATAATGATGCCAAGGAAAAGGTGGAAGAGAAGGAGGTCCAAGATGGAATAATGATGAGGGAACAAGAAGTAATCACAGAATCTGATGTCCAAGTGGAATGCAAGTTGGACTTAATGGATTCTGTGCGGCCTCAGAGGTGGCAGGAGGTGGAAGAGGAGGAGGTGGTCCTGGATGGAATGATTAAGATGGAAGAAGTCATCACAGAATCTGATGTCCAAGTGGAATGTGACCAGAACATTAGAGATTCCATGCAGCCTCAGTTCTACTCTCAGGCTCATGACGCCAAAGAAAAGGTGGAAGAGGAGGAGATGCAATATAGAATAATGAACATGGAAGAAGAAGTCCTCACAGAATCTCATGTCCAAGTGGAACGTGATCTTGATTTTGAAGATTCCATGCAGCTTCAGTTGGACTCTCAGGCTCGTTATGCCAAAGAAAAGGCAGAAGAAAAGGAGATCCAAGATGCAATCATTACCATGGATCAAGAAATCATCACAGAATCGGGCATCCAAGTGGAACGTGAGCTGTACCGCAGGGATTTGGCTACGCCTCAGTTAGACACTGTGGACGATGAGGAGAAGGTCCTGGATGAAATAATAACTGTGGAACAAGAAAAGGGCGACAAGGGGAAATTGCCATCCGGCAGGGATACTTATCTCCATGGAGAAGACAATATGGACCTTGGCGATTCCATCGTGTCTCAATTGGACATTACGGATAATGAGGAGTTGGAAAAGATGGAAGAGAAGGAGGCCCAGGATAGAGTGATGAAAATTGAAGAAATCATCACAAAATGTGATGTCCAAGTGGAACGTGAACAGGACCTTATGGATTCCATGCAGCCTCAGTTGGACACCCAGGCTCGTGATGCCAAAGAAAAGGTGGAAGAGGAGGAGCTCCAAAATGCAATAATGACCATGAAACAACAAGTCATCACGGAATCGGGCATCCAAGTGGAACGTGACCTGGACCAGAGGGATTTGGCTCCGCCTCAATTAGACACTGTGGATGATGAGGAGAAGGTCCTGGATGAAATAATGACCATGGAACAAGAAGAGGATGACAAGCGGAAATTGCCATCATGCGTGGATCCTGATCTCCATAGAGAAGGCAATCTGGACCTCGGGGATACAATCGTGCCTCAGTTGGACACACTGGATGATGAGGAGATGGAAGAGCAGGAGGTCCAGGATGGAATGATAATGACAAAAAAAGAAGAGGCCAATAGAGTGATTTTTCCATCACACATGGATCCCGATTTCCAGGTAGAAGAAAACCTGGACCTAGGGAATTTTGTGCAGCCTCAGTTGGACACACCAGATGAAGATTTGGAAGAGGTCCAGAATGGAATAAAACAAAAAGAGGAACAGAAAGTGTACATGCTGTCCTGCAGAGAATCTAATGTCCAAGTGGAAAGGAATCTGGACTTGGTGCAGCCTCAAGTGGACTCTCCAGATGACTCAGTGGAAGAGATGGAAGAAAAAGAGGTTCAAGATGGAATGTTGAGCATGGAGCAAGAAGAGGCTAACAAAGTGAACCTGCCATACATGGATCCTGATGTCCAAGTAGAAGACAATCTCAACCTCAGGCATTGCATCCCGGCTCAATTGGACTCTCCGGATGACTTTGTGGAGGAAGTCAAGGATGAAATGTTGAAACAAGAAGAAGCAGAGAAACTTTACCTGCTGTCCTGCATGGAATCTGTTGTTCAAGTGGAACGCAATCTGGAGTTGGTGCAGCCTCAAGTGGACTCTCCAGATGATGACTCAGTGGAAGAGATGGAAGAAAAAGAGGTTCAAGATGGAATGTTGAGCATGGAGCAAGAAGAGGCTAACAAAGTGAACCTGCCATACATGGATCCTGATGTCCAAGTAGAAGACAATCTCAACCTCAGGCATTGCATCCCGGCTCAATTGGACTCTCCGGATGACTTTGTGGAGGAAGTCAAGGAGGAAATGTTGAAACAAGAAGAAGCAGAGAAACTTTACCTGCTGTCCTGCATGGAATCTGTTGTTCAAGTGGAACGCAATCTGGAGTTGGTGCAGCCTCAAGTGGACTCTCCAGATGATGACTCAGTGGAAGAGATGGAAGAAAAAGAGGTTCAAGATGGAATGTTGAGCATGGAGCAAGAAGAGGCTAACAAAGTGAACCTGCCATACATGGATCCTGATGTCCAAGTAGAAGACAATCTCAACCTCAGGCATTGCATCCCGGCTCAATTGGACTCTCCGGATGACTTTGTGGAGGAAGTCAAGGAGGAAATGTTGAAACAAGAAGAAGCAGAGAAACTTTACCTGCTGTCCTGCATGGAATCTGTTGTTCAAGTGGAACGCAATCTGGAGTTGGTGCAGCCTCAACTGGACTCTCCAGATGATGACTCAGTGGAAGAGATGGAAGAAAAAGAGGTTGAAGATGGAATGTTGACCATGGAGCAAGAAGAGGCTGACAAAGTGAACCTGCCATACATGGATCCTGATGTCCAAGTAGAAGACAATCTCAACCTCAGGGATTGCATCCCGCCTCAATTGGACTCTCCGGATGACTTTGTGGAGGAGGTCAAGGATGAAATGTTGAAACAAGAAGAAGCAGAGAAACTTTACCTGCTGTCCTGCATGGAATCTGTTGTTCAAGTGCAACGCAATCTGGAGTTGGTGCAGCCTCAACTGGACTCTCCAGATGATGACTCAGTGGAAGAGATGGAAGAAAAAGAGGTTGAAGATGGAATGTTGACCATGGAGCAAGAAGAGGCTGACAAAGTGAACCTGCCATACATGGATCCTGATGTCCAAGTAGAAGACAATCTCAACCTCAGGGATTGCATCCCGCCTCAATTGGACTCTCCAGATGACTTTGTGGAGGAGGTCAAGGATGAAATGTTGAAACAAGAAGAAGCAGAGAAACTTTACCTGCTGTCCTGCATGGAATCTGTTGTTCAAGTGCAACGCAATCTGGAGTTGGTGCAGCCTCAACTGGACTCTCCAGATGATGACTCAGTGGAAGAGATGGAAGAAAAAGAGGTTGAAGATGGAATGTTGACCATGGAAGAGCAGGAGGTCCAGGATGGAATGATAATGACAAAAAAAGAAGAGGCCAATAGAGTGATTTTGCCATCACACATGGATCCCGATTTCCAGGTAGAAGAAAACCTGGACCTAGGGAATTTTGTGCAGCCTCAGTTGGACACACCAGATGAAGATTTGGAAGAGGTCCAGAATGGAATAAAACAAAAAGAGGAACAGAAAGTGTACATGCTGTCCTGCAGAGAATCTAATGTCCAAGTGGAAAGCAATCTGGACTTGGTGCAGCCTCAAGTGGACTCTCCAGATGATGACTCAGTGGAAGAGATGGAAGAAAAAGAGGTTCAAGATGGAATGTTGAGCATGGAGCAAGAAGAGGCTAACAAAGTGAACCTGCCATACATGGATCCTGATGTCCAAGTAGAAGACAATCTCAACTTCAGGGATTTCATCCTGCCTCAATTGGATTGTCCGGATGACTTTGCAGAGGAGGTCAAGGATGAAATGTTGAAAAAAGAAGAAGCAGATAAACTTTACCTGCTCTCCTGCATGGAATCTGTTGTTCAAGTGGAACGCAATCTGAACTTGTTGCAGCCTCAGCTGGACTCTCCAGATGACGAGGAGAAAGTCCAAGATAAAATAATGACCAAGGAAGAGGAAGTGGCCAACAATGTGAACTTTCCATTCTGTATGGATCCAAATGTCCAAGTGGAAGACAATCTGGACCTCAGGGATTTCATCCAGCCTAAACTAGACTCTCCAGATGACTATGTGAAGGATGTCCAGGATGTAACGATAAACCAAGAAGATGCCATCAAGATGAATTTACCAGTCTGCATAGATACTGATCTCCAGATTGAAGACAATCTAGGCCTCAGGGATATCGTCCAGCCTCAGTTGGGCTCTCCAGACAAGAAAGATACAGATGATGAGGTGGTTCAGGAGGTCTCAGAAGCTCCAGAGAAAAGGGAGGACGAGTTTGAGCTCAACGTTTCAATGGTGACGCATTCTGATGAAACCTTTAGTGAGTTTCTCTGTGGCCCCGACGTGCAAGAAGAAGACAAAGAAGAAGAGTGTCTGGAGAAGCCACAGTCTGAATATCAAAACCAAGAAAGTCTCCTCCAACAATATACTTTTTCCGTGATAGAAGATGTTGCTGGCCATCTGGCAGATGAATGGAATGTCCTGGGGAAGACCAGTGAGGACATTGACATCAGACATCCAAAAGATCAAAGAGACTCTGTTGTGAGTCATTTTCGTGAGGAAAGAGGCGATGGCGAGAGTTCCTCCACATTTGACGAGGACCCCGTTGAAATCTCCACGGAGACGTTGCCCGAGGAAACCGTCATCATTGCTATGAAGCACTCATCGTCGGAATTCCACAAAACCAATGGCAAAGACAAGCGGGACTTTTGGGCCTCGTCCTTGAAAGTGGACGCTGCTTATAGATCAGACATCCCCACGGTAACGTCCGCGATTCACGACGTGGAGTTCGGCAGCGACCTGGACTGGGGGAAGGCGGTCAACGGGAGTTCTGCACACGAATGCGCCGCTAAGAAGGAGGAGCACGTGACAGGGGTGTCCGTGCATTCCGATGAGTCGGAAGTTGAAGGAGGAGCCTGGTCTTCCGGGGACGAATAGTCCAGTCTACAAGAACGCGGGTGTTTTTGTAAATTGTAGGAATTTAGTCTTTGAAAACATTATCACAGTTGTCTGTCTGGAGTGTCTGCCCATCCATCAAGTTTCAAATCCAACAAAGTCAATCTTTTATTATCTTAACATTGCTGAAAATATGTCTGTGAGGGAGACATTCTGAATGTAGCTGTATTGTGAAGCCCCAACTAGGGCTCATTTCCATAATACCACCCCAAACCAAGTTTCTCTGGGGCAGGGCGAGCAGTGGCTCACTTGCATGACACAGGGCCGCCCCCACAAAACAGGCTAATTTCAGCGAGCTGGAAAAAAAAGGTTGTGTATGTAATTGTTAGTCATTTCGAGGAAAACATGTTACAAACCACCATGTTATTATGACACCTGGAAATTCTTTCAAATTGTGAAAAAGCCCATAATATATCTCCTTTTGTACCCATACTCCAGTACAATACAGTGAACGTGGTTCAGTGATAGTTTTTGTGGGTTTTTACAGTATGCAACAAATTCAAATTGAGAGTTTTGCACCTTCAGTGTAGTACCAAGTTGCTCCACAACATGCTGAGCATCACTGAGCTCTACTGGAAGACACGCAAGCACACTTCGCCTCTGAATTGGAGAACTGGGGTGAGACTACTCTTTTCCTTTCCTCAAATTGATGTTATACAATAAATAGCCTACCCCATTTCTTGACAGCGAGGGGAATAAGTGTAATTTCATAAGTTTTAACACATTTACATCTGTTAAAAGTGTGTGGGAGGAGTAAAACTCTACAAACGGGGGTTCACTGTATTAAGTATAGAGTAAGATGCAATGAAAATGTATTATTATATATTATGTACCGCTATACAAATTTTAATCACTCAAGGGAATTTGATTTAATAATTTGAATTGACCAAAACATCTCGAATTTGCAATTTTATGACTATATTAATAAAATTAAGCACATGGTTATGCTAAAAGTGATGCTACATGCTAAACAAAAAAAAAGGCTGCCATGCTAATGATCCACGTTTGTTAAAGGTTTACAATTGTGTCTGTTTCCCAAGCAAAAAGCACACTTTTTGTATCATTAGCATTAGCATATTGTTAGCATCACGTGTTGCCAGTCTTTATATATATATGATCCACTTAGTTGTTACAGCGCCACCTGTTGAACCATTGTTTTAAAACATCCGCACCCTCGTCTTGCCTCGCCACCACCACCACCAACGTGCCAATCTTATGCGTCCAAGTTGTTTGCTGGATGTTTGCCGCGTCTCCTGTTAGCTTCCGCGCTGATCTTAGTCCTTCAAGTGAACCGTTGATCAGCTCTTATTGATCCATTTCACTTCCTGGAAGAGATCAATATGAACGGATCATGCTCATGACTGATTGATTGTCATGTAACCAAAAACTCATGCAGATGGGAAATATTTGTTTTTTGACCAATAAACATGTTTTTTTTTTTTTTTTTTTTTTTTTTGCTTGATTGATTGATCGTTTGATTGGATTGTTTAGTCTTAGGTACTAATAAATAAATCTAATAAATAAACTTGATGACATTTTTGTGTTCTAATGCCTTTTTGATAATCCAATAAATGCCCATGAAGTACTGCAGTTCAACACATTTTTTATGGCCATCTCAGCTCAGATGTTAAGAGTTTATGAAAATGTGATCAATAAACGGCAACTAATTGTCTAATTTTGTGAGCAGTAAAACACGTCAATAGTTAATTTAAGACAGCTGACTCATTCTTTCAATGCGTATTACTTTTTTTTCTACTCATAAATGAGTCTATAAAACTGGAATTATTCATGTTAACACAGCTAGAGTAAAGGTTTTACAAGGCATTTATATAATAATAATAATGTATTATCATATATTATGTATGCAAATTTTAATCCCTCAAGGGAATTTGATATAATAATGTGAATTGACCAAAACATCTCAAATATGCAATTTTATCAATCTATATGACTACAATTAAATACAATTAAACAAAATTAACTTAAACACAAATTAATCTAAAATATGAAAATAATATTTTTTGTACATTATATTGGTAAAGATTTGTGTAAAAATGAAATTAAAATGTATTTTTAAATCATTTAAGGCACATCTTGTCTGTTTAATGCAATCTAACTGTTGTTTGGAAATGGAATATTTTGGGGTCATTTAGGAAAATAGAAACCAAATTTTAAAAACGTTTTTGATTAGCTTTTATAGATAAATACATATGTTATATACTGTATATAATTTTTTTCAAGCACTTGTGAGGCAACCCAACATTCCATAAGGGATCAAAAGTCCCAAAAAAGAATAAACAATGTGTGACCTCGCCTCTTTGACTTCCTGCCCCCACCCCCCCCCCCCCCCCCCCCCCCTCCCACACACAGCAAACCACCACTAAAGACCACCATTACCCCCAACTGTTCCTCCTCTTCATCATCATTCATCATCAGTCCAGTTAACAATGGCCGCTAACCTCCTCTTTCCCTTCCTTCTCGCTGCCCAAATGTGTCCAATGACAGGAAGGAAAAGGCCCAGGGAATGAATGAAAGAGAGTTTTCCCTTTTAAATGAACAGTGTGTTAATTTAATCCTTTTTTATTTAACATCAAACAACTGAATGAAGCATAAACATTACTTAATCATAAATATTCACGTCCTATGTGTTCCCGTAAATAGTGCAACTTGTGGCGAGATATAAACGGAAACATTGCGGAGTAACACATGCGGACTGAGGATGTTAAAATCCTACCTCGACAGTTTTACTGCTCCCGAAAAAAATGGTCAAAAATAAATATATCAATAGGAGCGTTAAAATGTTTATCCAATCGATTAGCAAAACAGTACATGGTCACGCTAAATGCTAATGATGCACTTTTAAAAACAAAAAGTAAAGTTGTGTCTTTCAAAGTCTAAAGCACACTTTTGACTCCTTTGTGTCGTTAGCATTAGCATCATGCTAGCATCACACGTTACCGCTCTCTATATACTATCCACAAAGAAAACTCAGAGGTTAGATTCATCCTTAAATTTCACCCCAAAGCCCAATATCCCCAACATTTTGTGACTACGTGTACAGTATGCTGTCAAATGTGTTCAAATGATCATTCTAAAGTGTTAGAAGTCCGACAAAGCAAAATAAATTGATATTCCGTTTGAGCGTTATGGTTTCTTCCACACAGGACATTTGAAGTTGCAGTAGGGGACCAATGGTTTCATCATGGAGGTTTCATCGACGGTTTTAAAAATAGGCGAGGTTGCGCGGCAGGCATGCAATCAGCATTTCGTTTATGTCGGTGACAGCTGCACATGACTCAGCTGAGCCTCCGCAGTGTTCATCCTCCCTTCCATGACAAATGCTTCACTTCAACGCTCGCTTTCATTTGTATTATTCTTTTTTGAAGCTGTTGGTGATTATTACATCAAAGATACAATTGTCAAAATATTTTCTGCTGTTGTTGTAAGTAAGTGATTATATTCAACTCAAAGACGACAGTGGTCAAGCAACACCATCGAAATCAGCTTTATTCAAACTGACAGTAGCAATGCTTTTTCTCTCAAAACAATCATTCAACTTTGAGGCTATGCGTCGCCCACATTAGGTAAAAAAAAAAATCAAAAGAATACAAAAATGCTTGGCAATTTAGTGAAACCGATCTGTCTCGGATTCCTATTTCTGATTTGGCCTCATTTGGGCGAATTCCCCAGTAAGAGTTGGACCAAATATGAGCATTGGAGTTCGCCCCAAAGAGCTCTTTCGAACCAAAATCACCGACTTTCTGTTCGATTTCAACCACGGGCCCTTGAGATTTTTCTGTGCGCCCTGTTATGATAAACATTTCCACCCAATTTCATTTCACCCAGTAAAACTGGTGCTAGGGGGGGCTAATCTTTTTCAAACTTTTCAGGGGAAGCTGCCGTTGTGGGGTTGTTGTGGACACATTATTTTGACACCAGGACACACAATTACGCGTGCTTCTTTGAGGCGTACAGACAATCGCCCCAAACACGATGGTGGCCGACGGCACGAGAGGAAGGAGGCTCGTCTATGCCTGAGTGGGCGAGGTTTTAACCAAATTAACGTGTGTGTCAGTGCGTGTTTCTGTGTGTACGTGTGTGTGTGTGTGTGTGTGTGTGTGTGGTAGCAGATGTCCACTGTCATCTAATCAGTATGTGGAAAATTGAATTAGTAAGATGTCAGACAGTGGGCCGCGCACCATACACACACACACAGACACACACAACTACAATCATGATATGGTGCCCTTTTAGCATCCGCCCCCCCAGCATTTTAATGCTAAAAAGCAGCTTGACGTGAATGTTTTCATCAAAAAGAAGGAGGTCAAAAAACAAACAAAATGGGGGCAACAGCTGCGTGTGATTCCATTGAAATGAGTTTCAAGACAAACCTGCTGTCTGCTGGTGTGTGTGTGTGTGTGTGTGCGCGCGACGTCAAGCAGGCAGCTGACACAAGCAGATGACACCCACCAAACAACCTCAGTGGTGGGGGCTAAGCAAGTACAAATACGTTGCTATTGTCCTTAATTGGATTTCAAGTGACTGTACTTGACTTTTTTTAAATGCTAATTTTTTTTGGATGGCTTTTTATCTTAACTCCTTACATGTGAAAGTGAAGCTGTACTTCCAATTCCTTACTTTCTCAAAATAGCTACATCGTTACGATAAATATTATGTATACAAATAAGGTGTATTTCTTTTCGATTGTTATCATGGAATAATTTAGCTTTTTTTTTTTTTTTTTTTTTTTTTAGTTCACAACGTTAGCAAAGCGAGGAGAAGACTTGCTTTGATAGCTTGTCTGATAATTGTTTTCCTCCCAAAACGACTACTATGTAATAAGTTTAATAAAAGAAACTAGTCTAGTATTGACTTGAAAAATTAACGTTTCCTTTTCGTGTCGTCATTGAAACGCTGTCAGTTTACGTGCTCGTTATGACGTCACAAACCGCCCGCCTCAATCGTCATGTGATGCTTCCATCTGGTGGTCAAACACAGTACTGCGCCCACATCGCATCATGGAATAATACAGTACTATACAGTCAAGAAAAACCCAAAGACAATATTTGAAAATATCATATGTAGTTATAGTATAAAGTATAAATTGTATTTATTTTATCTACTATGGATCGTTAGCAATCTTTCCATGCATCATTTGGTCCAAAACTAAACAAAATAAATTGAAAATATTTAATTTCAGCACTGTGTTCCCGCACACGGGTCAATTTGCAAATACAATAATAATAATACAATATATAAATATAAATCATAATGTAATAAAATGAATTTTAAATAGTTCCAAACAATGACATGAAATGTAAATATTGAATATTTACGTGTTCATTTATAAAAGCCATTAATACTGAATACAATAAAGACAAAAATATACATGCTGATGAAATATAATTGTAGTTTAAAATATGCTGAATAAAAAGGATTTCACTTTCATTTTCCCTTTTCACTCAATCCAACAATACAGTAACTATTTTGAATTCATCATTTTCAACATTTGAATAACACAATTATAATACAACAAATATAATTAGTGACTTCATCATATATGACAAATTGTAATTTTTATTTATTATGGACAATTTTAAACTTTGGTGTTAACCATTTGGTGCTAAAAAAACACTAATATTTAATATTTAGTCACCGGACAACAACACGGGAACGACATGGAATTGACCTATTATTTAACAATAATGTTTTTAGGACACGTGATGAATCGTTCCAAGAATTCCAAATAATAGGCGGAAACTTTCTTCAATACAATAAATTCAAAGCAGCAATAAAATAAAAAATCAATAATCACCAACACACTCCAGAGCACCCTCAAACGCCCGGAATCTGTCAAGCAAATAGTGAAGCTTCTTCCGTAAAGGAAAAAACTAAAATAAAATAAATCTCTCCAAAGTTTATACATTCATTTCATACACTAAATCAATGCACTTACCAATCACTAAATGAGAAGAAGACCTTTCCATGTCTGCTGAACCTAATTACTGGATACAGATATGTAACAATGCGTTTAGAATGACAATTTACAGCTTATACAATATAAAGTGCTGCAGAGAACACACTTTACTCAGCACACTGGGTTTCTCCATTTAATATATGCGCGCAATCCACCCAAAAATAGCGCCGATATCTATTTTCATGCGATATGGGAATGCACACCAATTCAATGCTTTTGGTCTTCAGTTGCACAGAAACTCGCTTATATTTTGAATTTCAGGATTCCGCTTTCCCCAAGATTGGGCATATTTTGGCGCCGGAGCACAATCGACCTTCATAATCAATGTTCACAATCATTACTCGTCGCGGTAGCTGCCGCTAAGAAAACAATTCTATTCAACTGGAAGAACAAATAACAACAACAAGACTATTTTGTAAGTGGAAAAGTCAACTTTTGACTTCTGTATTCTTTGTTGTCGAGGTTGTTGTTTTATTTGTATTCTATTTGTCATTTTCTCATTCATTTATGTACATGTATGTTTTTTTAAGTTGTATTTTTTTGGTTATTATTTATTTTTCTTTTCTCTAGGTAAATTGCCTTTTTTTCCCATCTTTAAAAAGAATGCAATGAAGCACAGAAAAGAGCGACAAAATGTGGTAGGTCAACTTGTCTATTTAATATATAAAATACGGTAAAACATACGCAAAAGGGGAGCGAGGGTGGGGGCGCAAGAAGGGTAGCATCAGATACTTTGGTACAATAACAAACACTCTGTTTTTGTAAAAGCAGTATAGATTTTGTAATAACATATCAGTGCATACTTTTATTTATGAAAATATACACAAATTGTATATCATTCTCCAACAAAAGTCTCTTTACAACAAAAAAAGCAGACTAGCCCAACACAATATATTAGCTATGATTTATTTACTATTTTTTTTTCTTCATTTTTACTTTCATATATTTATGTGTGACGACGGTGTGTTGATATTACATTTTATTCCCCTTTGCTCTTGATCCATGCAGCAGTGACATCCTCGCTTAACTTGTGCGTCGAAAAAATCGTGCGATGTTTATTCAGAACACAACAACAACACACGCACACACAAAAAAATCCCCCAAACGAACAAACAAAAAGGTATTTATAGATATTCATCAAATTAAACTAAGCTACACAAAGAAAGTCTTCATCGTGTCGATGACCTCATCGTGATGCTGATGATTCATATTTATTATAAGAATAATATCACCATAAAAAACAGACTGTCACCAGCACAAATGAACACCGGAAAGCGAGCGCGTTAGCTTTGGTGGCCCGCGGATGGAAAGCCGCTTGAGCGTTTATTTGAAATCCTTCATATCCAGCTTAGGATCCACGTACTAGTACGTTCTTTGTCCTCACTAGTAAGCCAATTCAGTGCAATAGTAGGAACAGCTAGCGCCCCTGGTAGTGCAACTTTTGCCCTACTAGTGCGACATCAAGGATACCGAATGAATGGCGTTTGCGCATTTATTCTGTATCCATTTACTAGTATGCTCTATGTGCTCACTAATAAGACGATTCAGTGCACTAGTAGCATGACTGGGTCTTACGAGTAACATTTTCCCCCACTACTACTACTGATATTTCTGCACTAGTAGGACAACTTTGGCAAACAGTAGGACAACTACATGTTACAAGTTAGGCAAAACTGCACTAGTTGGCACCTGAGTGCTACTAGTGAAGCTCCAGATGTTAACTAGTAGAATTTTAGAGTGTCACTAGTAATAGTGGTACCACACAGCTGTCAACTAATGCACTGTTTTGCTTCACTAGTAACATGTAGTTCTACTAGTGTGCAGAATTGTCTTACGAGTGAGGACAAAGAGCATACTAGTAGATGGACCTAATGTTGGATCTCAAGGATATTGTATCAGGTCCTAGTACTACTACACTTTTTGTCCTCCCTAGTAAGACAATTCAATGCACTACCAGGACTAGGGTGCACTACTACTATTTTTTTCCACTACTAGTATATAGTAATTTGTGCACACTAGTTGGAAAACTTTGTTACTAGTGAGGCAAAACTATTAGTGGGCATTTTGGCGCGACGAGTAGGATCCAGGAAGCTACTAGTGTGTGACACATACTTACTAGCTGGGTCTAGTAGTGTTACCAGAGCAACACAGTAGTTTACTAGTAAGGTTTCATTCCATACTAGTAGGTCTAAAGTGAAACTAGTAATGGAAAACATGTTACTACAAAGACAGTCATTCTACTAGTGCGCTGAATTGTCTTACAAGTGAGGACAAAGAATGTACTAGTGCATGCACCTTAAGCTGCATATTGAGGATATGGGAAAAAATACTCAAACAGCTTTGCAAGGTGGGCGGGTTTGAAAATGATTGTCTTTTCGTGATTACGGCGCCCCCTAAAGGAAGCGCACGGGTAACAACATCCATGTCGCGTATGGCTTGAGGCAGACTCCTGTAATCATGATGACAATGAGAATGCCGCGGAAAATCCATTGTAAAATGTTCATTTACCGCAGCAAAAATACCGTATCGCACATTTCCCCAATAAATCCTCGTCAAAATAAATCGATGCTAGCTGCGTCGTCACGGCAACAGAAAACTATTTCGAATGGGTTTGAATGCAATACGTTTAGAAAAATTCAACCCAATGGGAAAGGGGATGATGTCATCAAAATGATGACTGACCGGTCATATAAAGTGTGTGTGTAATGTCATATATGGAATACAGTGGGAATGAGTGTATAATATTTGCAAATATTGTATAAATTCGAAATTTTTTTCCCCCCCCTTTTAGCCACTTGTCATTTTTATATATATGATCATGTATGGGGGAGTGTTGAAAAAAAAAAGTAAAGCCAACAGAAGTTTTATCCCGCCCAAAAATTTCACTAAAGGACAAATATATATATATATATATATATATATATATATATGTTTTAAAATTTGAAAACAGGCGGGTTAATTTGACATGCAACAAAAGCGAACTGATACCTTTGGGCAACATAACTGAATAATAATAGGAATATTACAATTTGCACTATTTGTCACTAAAACCCCAAATCAGCAATTTGCTGACTTCATGATCTAAAAGTTTAACGTCAAAAAGTATAAAAGCACGTGGACGGATCGAATCTTTGCATTGATCTTTGTGTGCGTGGGTGTGTGTGTGTGTGTAAAAAGTGCGCTCCATCATCATCATCATCATCATCATCATCGAGGCCCAACTGTCCCTTTTCTGCCCCACAGCGCCCTCTGGTGCATTGTCAACAAACTACACCTTTATACTGTACACACAGCCATAAAGAATTATTTCAAAAAACAACCAAAACAAAATCCACTGAGAATTTGTTATGTTCTTTCCTTACTTCCTGCCAAATACTGAGCTCCTATGTACAATCCCTGTGGCGTGCACGTGGTTGTCGTCATCTATTATTATTATTTATATAATTATTATTACTCAAACTTGTCACCCACACACACACATACACACACACACACGTTTATGTACACAACCCCAATGTGGTTCATGTCACAAGTCACCGCGCGCGCGCGCAGGCACACACACACACACACGCGGCTCATCGTCCTCCCTGATTCTATCGTTGCCGTGGCAACAAATCATTCCAATAAAGGCTGCTTTCCCACCTTACTTAGCTAATTACTTAAGTCATTCACGAATTAGTTAGCGTCTCTGCTTTCTGGTTTGTAAGCAACGTAAGTTAGTGTTCACAAAAAACAAAAAAAAAAAAAAAAAAACAACGCATGGCGACAAAAACTTTGAGGTTGTTCTCTTCTCTGATTGATTAAAAGCGTGCAAACAGGAAGACGTTGTAGTGCTAAATTCTGGGAAATTGGTCACGAAAAGGTATTGGGTATTTGGGACAAAATTGAATACAGTATAGGTGGCCATTTTGGGGGGGGACTCAAGATTGCGATTGAACAGGAAGTCGGCCATTTTAGGCGAGTCGTGCCTGAAATTGAAAAAGTCGGCTGCTCGTGCCTGAAGTCTAACACGAAGTCGGCCATTTTTGGGGGGACTTACGTCCCAAATCTAACAGGAAGTAGACTCGTCTCTTAAATTATGGAAGTCAGTTGTCTTGGTTTGAAGCGGCCCTTTAAGGGGAATTGTGCGTGACATTGAACAGGAATTTTGCCATTCCGAGTGAATCGTGTCCCAAACTGAAAAGGAAGTTGGTTATTCACGGGGACTCATCTTTGAAACTGAACCTGGGCTATTTCCTGGTGTGCATTTTGTGTTGTAGTCAGTACGGTAAACCAACATTTTGTTGACTTTCTTTTGACCAATCAAAGAAGAGAGCTATGCCACATGGTTTGTTGCGATGCATTTTGGGACACTTGGACTCAAAACCACCTCACTTACAAACCGTAAAGCGTTAAAGCGGTCTAAAACTCGTGAGGGTCGTCAGTCTTGTATCGGGGGGGGTCTTCTTGACCGTGAGTGTGGGGCACACTTTTCCTTCATTTACTTGATAAACTCCGGAGACACGCAGACGCAATAGTGGCACACGCAAGGCATGCTGGGAAACCTCGTTAGCCCCTTTAACACTACCCATTAAAACTGGCTTCTTCCTGGCTTGCTGCCGCATGTGAAAGGTACCGATACGGAATAAGGGGATAGAAGTCTACCCGCAAATGTGATCACAAAAACTGATATTGAACTTTGAGGTCAAATGTCAGGATGAACTTAAAACGCACTATATGACCTTTACAGGTGAATCTATTTTGACCTTCTGTATACTTTGACATTTCGAACTGTTCAATGTTTCAGTACTTTTTTGCACAAGCTGCTGTTCTGTAACAACGAGCTGAAGAGCAAAACTCACAGGTATTTGAGCCACATTTTCAACAATGTACACTTCTTTGCCTTTCTGTGACTCTTCCAGTATCTTTGTTGCAACCTATTGATAAGACCAGTAACCATCGTAATCTCACCATAGTAAACTTGTAATTTTACAATACTTTTTTTCTCCCAGAAAACAAAATTGTATTAAAAAATACAAACTAAAAGTATTCTTTTTAGAATAAAGTACAATAAAATGTAATAGTTTTTATCTTTTATGAGAATAAAATGTTTTCCTAACCCTCATACATTTCCAAGGATGTCCACTTTTTTTATCTTTCCGTGACTCTTCCAGTCTCTCTGTATCTCTGTTGCAAACCTGCTGATGACTATAAATTTACTGGCCAATACAAAACTCACCCTACAATAGTCATAATTAATTTAAGTTAATTTCTTTATCATTCTTATCCGAATAAAAGCATATTTATCAGAATAAAACCACATTTTGTAAAGTTTTATTTCACCAAGATTACTTTTAATCTTACAAGAATACAAATATTTGATAGTTTTTGTTGTTTAATGAAACTAAAATATATGTATTTTTTTGGTCAATGAGGTTTTAACATTATTTTTTGGGAGGAAAGTATGGTAAGCATACCTGAAAAAAGTCAAAATCTTACACAAATAAAGTAACATTTTTCATTTTACGCCATTGCTCGGCTTTGAACAGGACGTTGGAGTGGAGTGAAGTGGCCACTTAGCTGTGACCGTCATACAGTGTCTTCAGCACGTTGCAACGGAGAGACTGGAAGAGTCACAGAAAGGCTTAAAAGTGAACAGAATTTCAAAAACAAAACAAAACAATAAATACACAAAATTCAGCTCCTGGTTAGGGAACAAAAAGTTTTGCAAAGAATACGGAATCGATGAACAGTTGGACATTCGAAAAGTTCGAAGGTCAGAATTAAGTTCACCGGAAAAGGTTATAGTGCATTTTAGGTTCATTCTGAAACTTCACGCCAAAGCCCTTGCTGTGAGTAGTGACTGTGAACGTTAGTGTGTGTGCAAAAGTGTTAAGCATGCTTGTGTGTGTGTGTGTGTGTGTGGAGGAGTTCTGGGGCTGGTGTGTGTTAATGGGGTTTGGGTACGGGCCTCAACTGGTTCTGTCCGGCCCAGCCCGGCATGGCACGAGGGCTTTATGTGACCCACGCGTCCAACCTCATCCTCTTCACGTTGTCCTGCTCCTGAGGCTCGGCCGAGGCGGGCCGCAGCAGCACCATGGTGGGCTGCTGGACGCCGGCCTGCTGGTGGAGGTGGAAGTCCGGAGCCCCGCCGCCGCCGCCGCCGCCGCACACTCCTCCTCCGCCCCGACCCTGGCCGGCGGCGTCGTCCCGGTCGCTGCCGTCGTAGGAGCTGCCGTTACTGCTCAGGCTGTCGACGGGAGAGCGGCCTTGGCCTACCGCCTCCAGGCGCAAGGTGGCGGGGTACGACGGCGCCACCTGCCCGTGGATTTGAATGCCGCCACCCCCGCCCAAAGTGGGGCAGGGGGTGCTGCGGTCCCGGTTGGGTGACACTGGCTCGGACTTGATGTTGACGTGAGGGTTGGTGTTGATGGTCAGTGCCGTGCCCTGAGGGAGAGGAGCCATCGGCCTGTGTAACAGACCAAAAAAAAAAAAACAGAGTGAGATGTCGCTGGAGTACAAGTCGCATTAAGGGACACACTGAAGAAAAATAAATAAAAACTACGGGAAAAGAAGTTGCAATCTTTTATTTTTATTGATGTATTTTTAAATTGAAAATAAAGTCAATCTAACAAGAATTTTTGACAATGAAGTTGTAATTTCTCAGACTAAAATCATATATATATTTTTTTTTGTTCAGAAAAAAAGTCCTACTCTTATGAGAACAAAAGTTGTAGGTGGTGCAAAATAACTTTTTTTTGGGGGGGAGGGAAGTCAATATTACAAAAATAGTCATGATCTTAACCATATTTTTTTTCCAGAAAGAAGGTTGTAATCTAACAAGATCAAAATTTTATTTTTTTCAAGAAAGATTTAGACTTTTTACAAGAATAAACTCCTAACCTTACAAGAACTACTTAAAATATTTGGTACTTTTTGTAATCTTAAAAAACAAATCTTTTTTTCCATCATAATACGAGGATAAAGTCATATTTTTGGGGGAAAAAGTCCCAATTTTACGAAAATAAAGTAATATTTATGTGACTGAAATCATAATGTCCCAAGAACAAAGTTCCGCATATGGCAGATTAGGTGAAAAAATGTGTAACCTTATTTAAAAAAGTCACATTTTTACCTGTTCATGGTGGCCCTATAATACTGTACTACACAAAAGTAAAATTTCTAAAAAATAACCAATTCAAAAAAATTAAAAATAAAATAATCAATAGACAACACTGTAATGACACTGCCCTCATAACAAATTAAAAGTGCACAGTGTGGAAGCACACAACTTTTGTTCTCATAAGAGTAGGACTTTTTTTCTGAACAAAAAAAAATATATATATATGATTTTAGTCTTCATTGTCAAAAATTCTTGTTAGATTGACTTTATTTTCAATTTAAACATAAAAGCCATGCTTCAACACACAGGATGCAACAACAACCACCAGCAGCATCATCATGTCCCCTTCTTCTTCCCATTCTCTACTTTTTCGCTATCCAAACACTGGACAGCACTGCCCAAAAAAGCGTTACCTTTAACGTTACAACTTTTAATGACGGCTCATCCTTTGACGCTGCCGTCAGGACGTTTTCTTTCTCTCTCGCCTGCAGCTCCACGTGACGGACGCCAATTTCACGCTGCCAATTAGCGCCTTTGGCCGCCGTGGGGAACTTTCTAATATGTCTCATCAGCTGCTAATATCCACTCGTTTGCTGGCCTTTGCACGCATGCACGCACACACACTCTTTCCATCCTCGGGCCAAACATGGTAATGGGTGACGGCGGGCAAAAAAGGCCCGAGTCAGCGTGCCGGTGACAGTGATGGAGTCCAGAACGGCGGCCGAGCTCCAGCGCTAACGACACAGCGAGAAAAAGACATCTTACCCAGAATGCTTTGCTTCTCACTGAATGATGTGATGTACACTGGCTTGCCGCTTTTTAAAAAAAAATATATAGGTTTTAACTCGAGGTGCAACAATTAATCAAGAAATCGATTATCAAATGAATCGAAAACTGTTATAATAATCGGTAAATCATTTAGAGACCTTGTTTAACTCAAAACTGTCCAAATTCTCAGAATTTCAGCCTCTCAACTGTAAATAAACTTGAACCCTAATTTGATAACCAAATTTAAAAAACCCTAAACTTAATTTGAAACCCCAACTTTAAACACTAACTACTTGTTACGATAATTCAAAACTGTATCCCTAGTTTGATACTTTAATCTTAGCTATTTCCCCTAATTAAAAATCCTAACCCTAGTTTGATAAAATAGTGTAAAATTCAAACCTTGGTTTTATTCATGTAATTTAAAACCTTGCATCTAATTTGAAACCCCAAACCAAATTTGAAACGCTAACTTTAATTTAATACAGTCATTTGAAAGCCTCACCCTAGCTTGACACTTTAATTCAAAAGCCTAACCTTAATTTGAAACCCAAATTTAAAATCCTCACCCATTTAAAACCTTGAATACTTGAAAGCCCAACCTTACTATTCAGGAGTTTCGGAACAAGCCGAAAGGAAATGAAGAACATACAATGTTTCATTCCCTTTTGTTTTATCTGTCAGTTTTGCAGTAAACTTCGATTGGGAGTGACAACTAAACAGCTTGAAGCAAGCACACTGAGACCCTTCTTTGAAAAACAGGCACCAAGGAATACTTTAAAAAGTTGTTTTTTTTTTTTTATAAATTTAAATGTGTTGAAAGCGCATTTTTGGAATGATGTGGTATAACTAATCATTCATTGCAAATTCTTTTTCCGCACCGCCAGGACGACAGCTCGCGGACCCCCGGGGATCCCGGTTTGACAACAACTGCATTACAGAAGCCACACAGCAGAGACAAAAGACGAGCCAGACGGACGGTGTCGGTGTGGCGGCTGAGCGTCACCTGAGGTTAGCAGCAATGTTGGAGATGCAGTTAACCATCTCTGCGCTCTGTTTGTCTGAACCCCACATGCTGTGGACACAAGTGGGGGGGGGGGGGGGGGGGGGGGGGGTAAGGGGACACACACACACACACACACAACCTCAATTGTTTGTTGTTCTTCTGAGCAGAGTAGCAGAGGATGCTGCTGCTGATGTGTCGCCTTCAAGATGAACAAGCTACTTGCATGGAGGCGATCATTGGGAAAGCGATGCTACGCTAACGCACACTTGATACCCTGATTTGAGGCTGTTTGGTGCCCAAATCTGTTTCAAATTTGTTTTTTTATTTTTTACAACAGCCTGAGAATGTCATGACAAACAACCCTGGCTTGAAACCCTAACTTGAACCCCTAAATCTGGTTTCAAACCCTACCTTGGAACCCCAACTTTTGCTTCCAACGCTAATTTGAAACCCTAACCTTGGCTTGAAATACAAATTAAAAATCCCAAATTTGAAACCCGATACCTTTCTCCATAATCTTGGTTTGAAAACCTAATTTGATACCTTAACCCAGGTTTGAAACCCAAATTTGTAACCCAAACCCTGACTTGAAACCTTAATCCAAGTGTCAAACCCTAATTCAAAATCCTAACCTTGGCTTCAAAGCCTAATTTGAAACCCTGGATCAGGTTTAAAACTCTAATTTGCAAACCTATCCCTGGGATGAATCTGTTGTTTGACACTGATTTAAAACTCTAACCTTAGATTGATACCCTAATTAAAAACCCAAACCTTCATTTGATACCCTAATTTAAAACCCTAACCCCAGTTAGATACCCTCATTTAAAACCCTAACCCTAATTTAAGACCTTCCTGTGTCATCAGTATGGATTTCAAAGTCTGTGTGTAGGGTGTGTGTGCCTTACACCAGGTTGGTGAGTGACGCCAGGCTGATGGGCGGCGCCGTCTGTTGCTGGGCAACGGCCAGCTGCTGTTGCTGTTGCCAAGCAGCCATGTTACCAGGCACCAGGCCCGCCGGCGTGAACGTCTGCAGGGCCGTCAGGTCCGCGCTCGTCTGCTGGTACTCTGGAAACACAACCAGACCGGTCCTTTTTGGTTTTACATCAATATGCAGCAGCTCTAATCTATATTCATCTTCATCATCATATTTCTCTTCATATCGTATTCACGCTCAAGCTTTGAAGTAGCAACAAAGTGAATATTCATTCTCTGCCGGGAGGCGCGCAAGACTTTTTGACGACATTATTAATGTTTTTTAAACGGGTCTTACTCCCTGGGATACCGGCGTTACCTAGCGCCGCTCGAGGCAGACGGCCACCCACCAACATGCGGATGTGGGTCAGCGCAGTTAACAGAAGCAAAAAGCACTTCAAACACTCATTTCAACCACAACCCTTGTTTGAAACCCTCACACAGGCTTGATACCCTAAGATGAAACCCTAACCCTGGCTTGAAACAATCATTTGAAATCCTAATCCTAGTTTGAAACCCCGACCCAGCCCTACCCTAATTTGAAATGTGTTCGTACAGCTAGGAGGCTAACCTGGGAGTGCCAGCTGAGGGTTGTTGCGGATGTTTAAGTGGCACACAATGCGATTTAATCAATGTGACACGCGCGTTACCTAGCGCCGCTCGAGGCAGATGGCTCCCCACAAACACGGGGATGTGGGTCAGCTGCTAACTGGAGCAAAACAGCACTTTCTTGTTTGAAATGCTCGGCACGCTTTCATGTCAAAAGTTCAGCGCCAATTAAACTTGCGCTCAAAGCTTTTGATCATGAGCGCAGCTACATTGTAAATAAAACTGGATTTATTTCAATAATAAATACATGATAAAGCCATCCTAGACACTGTTTAATGGACCAGCGAGCTCGTAATTTCAATTATCTAAAATTATTTCTAATTCTTTTTTGACTTTCACGTCCATTTTAAACAATCTTGCAGTAACAACTTGATTAATAATATTAAATGCTCGTGTAAATATGGAATATTTGAAGTGTGTGCATTAAATACGATGTAAATATTAAATAAGGTAGGTTAGAGGTAATATAGTATTAATATACAAGGTGTATAAATGTTAATATGGCACTTTAGGGCTATAACATTTAATTATGTGAATATGCTATACTATACATGCAGATGCTACAGTGCTGTGAAAATTATTTGGCATTTTTGCATAGTTTCCACACGTTTAAAAAATTTGATTAGCCACAGCTAATTCATGACTTAAACTACCTTTTCCACACAGGGCCAGGTAGCTTCCAATATTTTTTTATTGGTAAATAAAAATCACTATTAAAAACTGCATTTAATGTTAACTTGGTTTCTTTGTCTTATATTTACATATGATTGATGAAATTAAACAAAGTGGGGAAACTAGGCAAAATAAACAAAATAATTTGAGAAAGGACAAAAACTGTTCATAAAATATTATGTAAATATAATTAGCCTAATAGCATAATTGCCCAAGTCATTTTTAGCTTACTCTCACACTATCAATAATAATAATAATAAAAAAAACAATGTGGTCACTAAAAAAAATTGTTTCTTTGTGTGTGGAGATTGTCAGTCATCCAGGTAATCTGCAAAGGTTAAACCGAGGTCATTGGACTCTTCTTGTTTGTTGAATTTGTTGTTTGTTTTTGTGTTTGTTGAATTTTTTTTTTTCTTGTTTTCGGAAAACTTTCAAAAATGACTTCGACAACTGAACTAGTAGGCTAACGATATGGTACAATAGAAGTGCATAACTTAAACATGATGTACACATGGCACTTTAGAGGTGTATAAAACAATTAAGATGGAAATATGATATATTACAGGTGCAAACATTAAATATGTAACACCACTCTAAATGGGATATGCAGGCTCCCTTTATTAGTATGCGAAGAAATCGCTGAATTAAATGTTCAAAATCCCTGTAACATTACAGTGGACTATACTTTTTTTTTTTCAACCAGTACAGTACATTTGTTGATTATAGTTCAGTTGCATTTAACTTTGAAGTACATTACATTTTCAATGCATTTTTTATATACTTTTCAGGAATAAAATGCTTTTGCCTTGTTTTTGTTGAACACTTGGGACTACTACCTTGTGGAACCTCGATTTAACGGACTAATGGGGGCGGAGGGGCCGTCCATTAAATCAGATTGTCCGCCAAATCCACTCGCCTTTTTGTGGCCTAAAAACACCAGTACAGTACAAAATTATGGTTTTGTATTTTTTTTTTCGTGGGCTAAAAACAGTATAGTACAAAATTATTCTAAATATAAAAAAGCTTGAAAATGTTTGCAAAGATTTCAAGTTAATCCAAACTTGCCTCACTGGTGCATGACAGGAGTGATTTTAAATTCCAACTGAACACTTTTTACGGTCCATTAAATTAGAAGTCTGTTAAATCGGGGTCCATTAAATCACTGTATTTTAATGTTGGTCATTATGGTGGTACTTAGGGAAGTATTTTTTGAGGTAATGTTTGGTGTAAAACAATATGATGTTACCAGTGTTGTAGGGCGTTTGCATGGCGGAGAAGGGCGCCAGGAGACTGGGAGTCGCCACAGAAACCACTGGGGTGGTGAGGGGCTGCGGCACCTGGGAGCTGCCTAGCAGTTGAGCATTCTGGGAAAACAGACAACATGGCTGAGCCCAAGGTGGATGCTCGCGGTGATTTTTGCAAACACGGCACACTGCATGCAGGTTTCGCCCCGCAACACCTGCTTCTACATGAACATGAAACAAGCATAGAATCAGTCGTCAACTGTGTATAATATTCATATACATAACACCTCGTCGGGACTTAACAAGCTCGCTGAGACTTTGCCTCTGCTGCCAAACTTTTAGCATGGGCGTGCAAAGATGTCTCGCACATCATGTTGTCATGGTAATGCGGGCGTCATGGTCATTTGTCGTGGTGAAAAGTGCGAGGCATGCCATGCGTATGTGTGTGTGTGTTTGTATACACTCTCCGGCCACTTCTCATTGGATTGACATTCAAAATATAGTAATTTAGCAACCTAACACAACTGTCCTGTCTAATTTTCTACTGGTCGTGTCCCTTCCTTAAAGGGTGTAACACTGCCTGGATCATGACTTCTTTCCTGACTTTACTACTGCCTCGCCCCTTCCTGACATAGTGTAGCACTGCCTAACTCTCTGCTTGTGTCCTGTCCTGCATTATATTTGCAATTTATGGCCTCCCTTCCTCATAGAATGTAGCATTGCCTGGCTCACTACTTCTGTCCTGTCCAATCTGCTTCCCTTCGTACACTACAGAGCGCAGCACTGTCTGGTTCATTGGTGTTGTCGTGTTTTGTGCGGTCCTTTTTGCTCCTTGTCAAATCCCTTCCTCACAGAGTTTAGCAATGACTGGCTCAATACTTCTGTCCTGTCCTAATTGCTACTGTCACATCACTTCCTCATAGGCCGCAGCACTGGGTCGCTCTGCTATGTTCAGGTCCTCTTAAATTTGCTACTTGTTGTGTTCCTTCCTTACAGGGTGATCACTGCCGGGCTCAAAGCAACTGTCCTGTCCTATTTGCTACTCATCACGTCCCTTCCTCACAGGGTTTAACACTGCTTGGCTTACTTTTACTGTCCTGTCTGATCCCGTCTGCTACTCGTCACTTCCCCCTTCTAACTAAGTGTAGCACTTCCTGGCTGAGTGCTACTGTCCTGTCCAATTTGCTACTTGTCACATCCCTTGCTCACAGGGTGTAGCACTGCCTGGTTCACTTATCCTGTCCTGTACCTTTCTTTTTCTATTTTCTATTTGTTGTATGTTTTTCCTCATAGTGCGTAACACTGCCTGGCTAACTACTTCTGTCTTGTCCTACTTTATAATTGCTGTATTCCTTCCTTTCCTTTCAGGGTGTAACTTAGCCTAGCTCAATGCTACTGTCCTGTCCTATTTGTAACGAGTGGCGTCCCTTTATCACAGGATGTAGCCCTGTCTGGCTCACTGAGACGTCCCTGTCCTCTCCTATTTGCGACTGGTTGCATACCTTCCTTCACTGGGTATAGCATTGGATTTTTTTCACTTCTACTGTCCTGTCCTTTCCTATTTGCTACGTGTCAGATCCCTTCCTCAAAAGGCATAACACGGTCTGGTTTACTTCTACTGTCCTGACCTACTTTATTTGCTACTTGTGAACCCGTGCAGCAGCTGAATAAACATCAAACACACGTGCACATGTTAGGCATAGCGGAGAGGGTCGCCTGGTTGTCAAAAGTTTTACATAAAAAAATAATTCAATTGAAATTAGCCTCACATTTTGTTGTTGTCGTGAAAAACTGATTTGGTTTAAAAAAAAAAAAAAAAAAAAAAAAAAAAAAAAAAATGTTGAAAAAGTTTCAATCAAGCGACCAGTCGGCTATGTGTCTCCTCATAACGACTTAGATTGGGCTGTGACGGGCATGTGCACATTCATGCACGGTGCGTTGACACACAATGGGACATGAAACGCGCGTGCCGAAGGTTGCGAAAGCTTCTATTCACCTCGCTGACCAGGTCCAGTTCTTCGTCTGTCTGCACGCCGGGAGGAAACACACAAGGTGACCAGTCAAGTCAAACATGCTGCACATGATTGACATCTTTGTTTTGAAAACAAAAAGTGTATAGTCGTGATGGGGAATTTGAATTTGTCAGCACTAAAGTTTAATTTCAGTGACGCTTAAGAGACAGGAGCAACATGGGTCTAATTGTTCACAAATTAAGACTAATCTCACCGAGAGACCACTTTTTGATGTGATTGTGATGTTTTCCCCCTGAAAAGGCACATCAATGCTTTTTGGAAAATACTATTAAGTGTAAATTTGACCTCCCTCATTCAATAAAAGAAAACGGATTCCTTTAGAACACTTTACCGTCTATCCAGCAGTTAAATCATGTACTTCAACATCCATTTTACAGGTTTTCCAGTACCTTATGCAGATTCAACGATTCATAGATTTTTGGGGGAACGGAGCCTTCATTATTGCTAAAAATGTCACCTATTCACTGTTTTTGTGGGCATCTTGGTGCCAAGGAACTATGTTGTAGTGTGCTAAGGATCTTCATGTAGACAAAAGTAGCAGTCTTGTGGCATCTTAAGGGAATTAGAAGCCTTTCTAGGTGGGTGTCAATTATTCGCACATTTTTGCTATTCGAGGCAGGGCTGGGTCGTTATTCCTGGTAAAGAGCAGGGAAACATTATGATTCAGGAAGGCGCGGTCAGGGGAGGCAGAGCCTCAACAGCATTGTAAAGACAAATAAATAAATAAATAAAATTAATTTCCATTTTAGCTCTCTGGACTGTGCTTGATATACATTTTATTTTTGAATCCAATAATGTCCTTGATTTCATCATCAAAATAAATTAATTTGCGTATTTCGTGTTCAAATACAAGGGCGAAACGTGTAGTGCGGCAGCGAGCAGTCAGCCTCACCTTAGATTATGCAATCCCCAAATACTACAGACCAACAGCACCATCTATCAGTAAAATTACTGTACTACAACAGAGGAAGCTATTGGCAAACACCTGTTCTGTCTCAAGTTTAAATGTGTTTGAAGCGTGTGGGAGGTGTACACTGTTAAAAATAAAAACTGACATGGGCTGTATCTCTTAGCTGGGTCTGGAATGTATTCCCCCCCCCCCCCATAAAAGGGGGTTCAATGTACAGTAATATTAATTCTTATTCAACTTCATGCTAGTTTCTTGTCACTCACTAGCTGCATGAGGCTCTTGCTGCCATGTGACGTGATGACCCGGAGGTCTGGCTTGCGAGCGCTGACCATCTGAGGACTGGCAGGAGGCGGAGACTTGGCCGGGACCACCTTGACCAGGTTGCTGTTGTTGCCATTGGAGATGGACAGCAGGCCCGGCGAGGCCCGGGCGCTAATGTAGCCGTTAGCTACAGATGCACAGAGAGTGGAATGTAAATGAAAATATATATAATAAGAGAAAAAAAAATTACTATAATAATATTATATGTATATAATAAGTCACAAATAATCATTTAAATACCAATAGTAAGACGATAGGGAAGCATGGTGGCTTTGTTGTCACAGTTACAAATAGAAGGAAGAGGAGGAGGCCAAACAGGGGCGTGGTATTCTGGTCTTCAAGGTGACCACACACACACACACACACACACACACACACACACGCACACGCACGCACACGCGCGCGCACACACACGCGGGTCTGCGTAAGATAGCTGAAAGAGGTTCTCCATGACGCCACTTCTTGATGACAGCAGTGACATGAGACTCTGCTTCATGTCAATCAGACACGCATGCACACACGCTCACGCACAAAGTCTGTATTCCACGCTTGTATTATTAGTGTTTCTGTGTTTGTATTTTTGTGTATGTGTGGAGTCCACAGGGTGGCGATGTGGTGACTGGACTGAGGAATGCTGGGAATGGCGCCTGACGTCAATGTGGATCTTCCCAAAGAGCCAAGCGCACAACAGCTGAGAGCCACACACACACATCACACATCACACACACACACACACACACACACACACACAGCACATATCCGGCATGAGCGAGACGGAACAGATGGGAAAGAAAGGAAATATTGAAGGCGGGGATGGTGGTCCAGGAGAAGCATGAGCAGACCACAAGAAGCTTTCGGATGCATGGAGTCACCTGAGCTGTAATTTGATTGGACGATGTTTCAGCTTTCAACACATGATGTCGATGAAGACAACACTCAAGAAGACCCCCCACACCCCCAGAAAGACAAACATTAAAAAACCCGACTTACAATGACAACAAAAAATCAAATATGTAAATACAAGCTAAAGAAAATAATTCCCATCAATTTCTACACCTCTTATCATGAAAATATTTAACAATATTTAACATACATATATACTCTAGTTAAATATACCTGCATTTTTTGTTTTATGTATAATAAAACCATGTTTACAATATTAATAGTGCTCTTTTGTTTGCTATAACTATACTTTTAAAGTATGTAATATAAGCACACAGCCATTATTTTTTCTTTTCCCCCCCATTTCTATTTTGGCACTATGTTATAGTGAGTTGAGGAGGTTCATTTAGACAAAAGTGGTGCGTTGCTGCGATCTTGTGGCATCTACAGGCAATTTTAAACCTTTTCTCACAAATAGATGGGCAATACTGCATATGTGAAAGGAATTAAAAATAATATTCGATTAGTCCAATTAAATTAAAAATAGAAAAATATATTGCAGATACATAATGGGAAAAATATATATTTTTAATTCAATGCACATTAATATTTTGTCCTATCAGGTCGCTCTAAATTGTAATAATAATTACATAGTAACGCATTACTCCAAGAATCTGCCATTTTGAGTAACGAGCAAAGTAACACGTGAGTTTTCCCGCGAAAGTAATTAGACTACAGTTACTTCTTCAATCCAACAATAGTTACTTTTGACATGATTCTGTAACTTGTGTGGCATACATTACCAAGTAATGGGTACGTTTAAGCAAATGCTTTTTTTGTACTGTGGATAAGTGATATTACTGCCTCTTGGCAGCTGCTGAATGTAACTAAACAGTTACTTTTTTCCAACTTCATTACTTTTGAAATCAAGTAATCAGTAAAGTAACTAAGTTACTTTAAGCTCAAGCAATCAGGAAAGTAACTAAGCTACCTTTTCAAGGTAACTGTGGCAACACTGGTCAGGGTATCTCCACTTCTTGAAATCATCATCAGTCATTCATTTGCTGCATTGGAGTGCAGTAAGTCAGTGAACGCCTCTTTTCAGAAAGTAAGAATATTATATGAAACTGCTTACATGTCTAAAAATGTATTAATAATGTAATCTGGTAGAAAAGTCTAGAATGAAACCCACTTTAACCAAATCGTTTTAATGGGTTTCAATACGGTATATGCGCAACCTACTTCCACATTCACTTTAAACTACGTCTTTTTAAAAAAAAAAAAAAAGATGTCACCACAGAGCCACCAAAGATGACAATATTCAATGCTCCAGCATTGTTTGTTTACATATATACATCATATATTTGTATAAATACACGATATACATGTATTTAACTTCTAATCGAAGACACCAGGCACAAAGAAAACAAAATTTTAGCAAGTGTGGCTTCAAACACGTCATGCTTTTTAGCGTAGCATAAACAGGAAGTCTGCTATCCTGTTTTCTGGGTTTGGTCACGTGACATTCCGCATTTAGCGGATTGGCATAAAAGGTCCACAACAGAGCCAAAATGTACAATTTGTCGTAAACAGGATATTGACACATTTAACGAGCCGAAGCTGGAAATGATATGAGTCAAAAATCCCCAGTTACCATTGGGAAGTTTCATTACATTTGTCTTGAAATGACAAAAATGTTGCGGGGGAAAAAAAAAGCAGCATAGCGCCCAGAAAAAAAAAAAACGAAAAAAACCCAAGAAGATATCTGTTACTGCTGGCACTGTGTGTGCCGCTAATGGGCTTTAAGGGGGAAACTCTGGCCAGCGTCAAAGTCACCTCTGAGGAGCGGTTGCTGCCAAGATCGGCGACGCCGGGGAGGGGCAATTGCGGAGAGAGGAGATGTGGGGCAACAGCTGAGAAGGGCCCCAAGAGATTTTGCGTGCGTGTTGGGGGGGGGGGGGGGGTACCAGAACACAAGTTTTATTTGTTGCAGGTACGTTTGCTCTCAGCTGCTTTGCGCAAGAAAGTCTTGACAGACACGTCTGTGCAGTGCTACTTTGACTTGCGAATGGAAATGTCATTATTCCTTTTAAGCCCCCCTTAAAAAACAAAAACAAATTGTAACGAGTGTTTTAAAAAGAAATATAGCACACTATAGTATATTAATTTATAAAAACAAAGTAATAACATACTCTAATTAACTAGAGTGTCAAGAATTACACAGTTTGTGAGTCACGATTTCAGCCTTCAATGCTCATTGACATTCTGCCCCTTCTGGTTTGCCCACCTTAGCCACGATTGGGCAGTATAATGCAGACATTCATAATAAACAGAGTTTCACAACTACATGACTCAGTAAACTGCAGTTGTATTAGTAGTATGAGTTATTTCCCCCATAAAACCATAAAGAATATAGTAATGTATTGTCTGTCTACATATGTTGCTGCACCGTTTGTGTTCAAATATCAGTTGCTTAAAGGGTTATAACGACTGCAACATCGATGCTAGTTTCATTAACCGGTCTATGGTATTTTCCATCATGTGTTAGCAATAAGCTAGCAGACTTTCCAAAGTTATGTGGTCTAATTAAAATAAATTCAATTAATTAAAGTACCGGTAATTCTCTTTGTTTTATGTTTTAACTTCAACGGGGAATGGCAATAAACAGCTTCAAGCAACCATTTGCATTTGGCTGTTTTTTGAAGAATTGTTCAAAATCTGCTGTTTGTTGTCAAGTTACCTGCCACCATTAAGTGCTTGTAACTAAAATGTTTGCTCACAACTCAAGACAAAATACTGGCGAGCAACAAATCGTATTTTGGAAAACCCATAAATGGGGTCACTCGTAAATTCAGGTACTACTTTTGTTGAAATGTATGCAAGCAGATGCATCAAGATGAACATTTGTTATGTATTTTAGGGGTCCTGAACAAAAACCCAATACTCACTCAATATCCTCTTGTGGAAAATTATTAAAAATATTCCCCAATCAACATGCAATTAGGTGTAATTTCAAGCAGAGTGTGACAAGTAGATGGGATGAAGCGTGCTGTCGTTCTTTATGCCTTGTGCATTTTGACGAGAGCATGTCACAGACATCTTAAGACACCTGGAAATTCTTTTTAACTATGAAAGAAAGAAAGGAAAAAAAACAAAAGAAAAAAAACACTTACCGCCTCCTTTAAGTGTCTTTTAAAAACATTTTTTGTTTTGGCCATTTGTTTACAACTTTACACAACATGAACAGATGCAACAAATACAAGATCAGAACATAACCATTGTCTTGTCTTAAAAATGAATCAACACATCATACAGTTTATGATACAAAAAGATGATCGTTTACTAACACTTTAAAAGATCGCTTTCTTTTATCCAATATACAAAAATCCTTATTCAAACCCCTGCTGTTGCTTCCCTGTCACATTCTACCCTCTGGGTTGTGACCCTCAGCTCTCACCTGTCACCAGTATTGGGGTGCGTGTGTGTGTTTGTGTGTGTGTGATGTGTGGGTGGGTGCCAAACCAAACCTGTAACTGCCCCACAGAAAAATATTCTTCTGTTGTTTGTTTGTGAACCGCCACAATCATTTGACGACAAGCAGGATAAATTGTGCGTACAATGCGTGCGTGGTCACCTTTAAGACCAGATAACCACGCCCCCCATTTGACCTCCTCCGCCTGACTTTTTTTCAAAGTTTCTTCAGACTACATTTAAGGTCTTCCTTCTATTTGTAACTGTGACAACCAAGCCACCATGTTTCCCTCTCAACTTATTATTGTTATTATTGTGTGTCATTGCACTTACGGACTGGACTCGGGCACGCTCCGTTGGAGTTTCCCAGATCTCCGAGGAGGGCACCTGCGGATGAGAACACAAAACCTGAGTTTAACGCAACCAAAATCATTTATATTTGTCTTAAATACTCCACTTTAATCTTTCAAGCAGCGGCAGTCCTTGCTTGAATGGTGCCATGTGCGAGACCTCCATTTAGACCCTAAATGACCTACGTCACTGGTTAGCATGCATTTTTAATTAACAATGCACCTACACAAGCAGCCATGACACTCTCAGTCACTTCCTACCAACAACAAGCTAACCTTAGCTCCTCCCCTAAATACAGAGCTCTTCAAACAATGAAGACGTAATCCTTCCTTGAAATCGATAACCTCACCCCTTGTAAAACGCCTTACAATGTCTCCACAAGGGTGTGCAAATTCCCCATTCAAACGGCAAGGTTTTTCCATGTCATGATGCCAATAGAAAACATTTTCACGTTGTGTGGCTGTACGCATCAGAAGCTGCCACTGTTCTCAATCAAGTGTCTCGTTAAACAGGAATTCCACAGTCAACAATTATGTTGTGCTTTAATCCAAATGAGATGGACAAAATGTCAACCAACCGATTAAACAAGAACATTTAAACTGCATGATTGTAACTGTAAGCACTGCATCTTAATATACCCAAAAGACACTTCATTAGGTACAAAATATAATAAGATCCCATCCAAAAGGTGTATCAAAAATGCTGTCTGGTAATATAACCATACTGGATGTTTGTTGTTATTCATCACAATTTTAGGGTCTCAGCATCCAAAACAAAAACAAAACAAAGCAACAACAAACAAAAAAACCTCACCAATTCTTGGACGTGCGTATATCCTGGAGTAAATGTATGTATTTTAAAAGCCCAAATAAGCAGGTATATTAGACGGATGGGCGACACTAAATTGCCAAACTTGTTTGCCTCGGCTGTCTTGCAAGCATGGTCAAAGTGTGAGGATCATTTCAAGGATTCTCAGAAAGTAAAAAAAAATAATTAGCCCCTGTCATCAGTTCAACTGATCAATATGAAACTGGGTAGATATGTCTATCATAAAAAGCCACATAAAAAAGTTTCAAACACCAATGCCCCAAATTGAAAAGAAATTCGGTTACATTGGTTTGAATTCCAGGGCTTGTATTTCTGTTGCTTTTTCTAATATGTTGAGCCTTTTGCGAAAATATTAGAACTAACTCTTAGTATAGTACACTTGTAAAAGTTAATACCTCAAAAGTGAGCATTAATATCTTTGCACAAGCGGAATTTCCACATTTGATAGTGTGCCTAATGAAGTGGCAGCTAAGTGTAAAATGTGCTGCGTCTTTGAGGAGGTCGTGTAAGAGTAAAATATAATAAAAGATGAGGGGGGAGTAAACAAACATGTTTCGGGAGGTAGAAGTCGTTTGTCTCGCAAAGAGGAGCTGTCAATCAAAAGCGTGTGGGCGTCACTTCACAGCCGGCTGTTGTTTTTGAAGAGGCTTTTGTTTTGGCGTTCCTTCGCTTGATAAAGTTTCCAGACTTACGAACCTCGTCAGTCAGCAGCGAGTATCAAAAGACGTTTCTGTCGGCTTGTGCGTGTGTCTGGAAGTTACAAAAGTTTAAATTAAAGCAGCAAATAATGGGCCCTCACAGCCCCGCCACACGGAGTACTCCGTACAAGTATACAGTTTGAAGGAAATCAAATCGCACAATTTTGCCTGTTAGGCTCTACGGATCCCAAAAACCTCACAAATTACCGGTTGCAATATGTCTATTATAAATGTGCTCAAATTAGGAAGCAATTGGACAAAGTCTCTCAGACGACTTCATCTTTAAATGACAACCAGGAAATGGTCACTTTAAAAATATTGGCTGACTTTCTGTGACCTTTCAAGCATGGCTTCTTGTGAACTTTTTGTCAGTCTACTCATGATAGACATTACTAGCAAATTTCATGTTGTTCAGTCAAACTGGCTTCTGGGGCTGAATTGTTTTAAAAACATGGTTGAGCGCACCTGAGCCAATTTAACCTAAAATGGCTGCTTCAAACCAAAATGACCGACTTCCAGTATCTTTTCAGGCGTGGCTTCTTGAGACTTTTTTTATGGGCCTACTCGTGATAGAAATTGCTATTAAATTACATGTGAGTTAGGCCAACTGACTTCGGCGGCTGAATTTTCTCCAAAACCTCCGTGACTGCAAACCTTTTTAGCACAGCCGTCCTCAAGCCCTAAACTTAAAAACACCTTGGCATGTCTTACCTGCGCTGGCAGGTCGCTGCGGCAGTCCAGGGGAGACGCTGTTCCTCTGCAGGGCGGTTTGCTGTGGCGAAAGCAGACGGGGATCTGACAGGGCGGCGTTGACGAAGGAGGTGGTGGTGACCAGGGTGCCGCCCGGGTTGTTGCTGAAATGGAGGGTGGTTGGCTGCGGCGGTGGGGCACTCTGATTGGATACCGGTACGGTAACAGGCATGGAGAAGGTTGGCTGTGGGACGGCGGCCTGGTGGTAAGAGAGAGAGAGGAGGAAGGCAAGTGTGTAAAGGGGGTCCATGTTTACAACGCCAATCATCAGAGTAAGGGACAGGTGACTAAATTAGCTTAGTTAGCTCAGCATCAGCGAAGCAAACAAGCCTGAAGGTGGAAAACAGTCACACCAAAACATACAAAACACAAGCCTCAGCCTGAATGATGTCATCTACTAGCTCAGTAACTCACAATGTTAATGCTATATCCCACTGCGATGATTAATCGCAACACTATTGCCTCATTTCACTGGTAATGCTGTATCCCTCTGCTAACAGCACTTCCTTGCTAAAGGTGAATCACCCGGCTAATGTTATATAATTTACACTGATCACAATGCTAATGCTACATAGAATGTCCTCTCGTATCATTAAAATATCTACCTAAACTAACCTAACTTGTTAATGCTGCAGCCCAACACTTACACGCACTGCTACAGCTACATCCCATCGCTAATGCGACTGCTAATGCTACATCCTACTGTGTTGATGGATTGCATCGTTAATGCCAAATCCCACCGCTAATGATACATGCCACTGCAAACGACTAACATTGCTTCCTCTATATCCCTTTGCTAACAGTGGATCACCCGACTAATGCTACATAAGTGCGAATGCTGCCTCTCACAATTTACACAATAAAATGTCCGGATAGATAATGTCGCTACCAAAGCTAACCTAACATTTCACTGCTAATGCTAGAGCCTAATGCTAAGGCTATAGCCTTACACTGCATCTCACCATTAACAGTGGATTAAAACGCTTATGCTACATTCCCCATCAATGCCACACCCTAAAGCTAATGCTATTTCCAACCACTTACACTGCATCCCACTAACAGTGGATCACACAACTAATGCTACATTCCACAGCAAATGTTACAGTCGAATGCTCACGCTACATCCCACAATTTGCAATGCATCCCACCGTTAACAGTGGGTTACACAGCTAATGCTATGTGACTGTTAATGCTATATCGCAGACCTTACACTAAGATGGATATTAATGCCAGGAAATGTCCACCCCACTGCTAACTGCTAATGCTACGTCATACGGCTAATGCTATATACCGCCACCTAAATATACACTGCATACCACAGTTAACAGTCGGTTAAGCAGCTAATGCTACATTCCACCGCTAAAGCAACATCCTCCAGCTAATGCTACACCCCGCCACTTACACTGCAACTGGATCCCACAGCTAACAGTGGGTCACTCTGCTAATGCTACATTCCACCGCTCAAAATACATCCCATAGCTAATGCTACATGCGACCACTTGTGTGGCATCTCACCGTGAAACGGCTATGACACTGGTAATGCTATATGCTCATGATACATCACATTACAACACATTGAACATTTCACACATTTAACTGGTGTATATGACACACACACGCAGAGTGACATTTTGGGAAGTGTTTGTCTCAACTGTGGAGTCCATACAGTGGACTAAAATGTATGTCAAGGACCTTTTCAGGTCCTTGCGCAAGGTGACCCACTTCTCAGTGAAAGCAGGACTTCTATATAAAGAATGTGGGCCAAAGCACCCGAGTTCTGCACTCTGTGCTCGGCTCGTACAGGCGGGGACCCACTTTGACTGTGAGGAAGAAAACTTTTCTTCATTCGAAACATAAACATTTTTTACGTGTCGCTGTAATGTGTAAAAGGTACTGATAGGGAATGTGTGGGTATGGTATGGTAGCTTTTTATTGTCAGTCCTCAAGACATGATGACATTCATACCAAATGGGGATTTACAGCATTCAGAAAAGTCTGAATTTAGAGTTGCGCCCCTTTAGTGTAGTACCATGTTGTGCTGGATCTCCTTCTTTCTTGTGGTTCTTTGTGTTCATATTTCAAAAGAACAAAGCTCTTAACCCCATTCTGATGTTTGTTTTGGTTTTGCAACAGAGATCATGTTTTGTTTTATTCAACTAATTATTTTAATTTATGCAAAAATGGAAATGACATTTTATTTCAGTTTGTATTTTGGTTGTTTTAAATGAAAAGCACATTTTGATTGGAATATTCCAGCAGATAAACGGACCTTTTACTTATTAAAAAAGTTTTTCCGCTTTAGGATTTGTGTTTGAGTACCCCTGGTTTAGAATTACTGTAACATCGATGCTAATTTCCCTTAGCTTGTGGTGGCAGTGGTGCCTTGACTCACGAGTTTTTTGAGATATGAGCGGCCGCGCTGATGTTTTGTCTTGAGATACGAGCTCAAATTTGATGGTGCAAGCTAACTTTATAACATCAAGCCATCATCGATTCACATTGGTTTCGTTGCAGTGGAAGGACAATATCAGTTGGTGGCGCTAATGCACATTCAAACTGGTTCGCCAACCACCAATAGACCCCACCGAAGAAAAAGAAAGGCCACTGCATTAGGTACAGTCGTGTTTTGTGCTTTTATACAGTACAACACTGAGTGTGATTTTTCTTGGGAAAATACACATTCAAAAAGCTAATTTGGGCTTTTTATTTTGAGGCAGCGGATTAATTGTCATTGAAACTTCCATTTTATTGGTGAAAGATACTAGTGTGCGCACGCATGGTCACGGAATTAATTCAACTTGTATCACAAGGCACCACTATATATGTTAGCATTAAGCCAGTGCACGTTCGTTAGATGAAATTATACAGTTTTGTTGACGACGTTGGTATTTAAATGTTTGATTCTCTTGTTTTATCTGTCAGTTTTACAGTCAACGTCAAATAGAGTGACAAATAAACAGCTTGAAGCAAACATGCTGTGCCTCTTTTCGTCTCCTCAAAGTGATGTAGCCTTCCTTTTCTTGACAGCGGGAGTGAAAACAGGCGCTAAAGAATACTTTAAAAAGTGTGTTTTAATAAGACGGCTCTAATACACTAATTTTGCGCAATCTCTGTATGAAATACATTTTTAAATGATGTGTTGAAATATGTGTCATCTGGTAGTAAAAAAAATATATCGTTAAACTATGCAAGTGGTGGTCTCAGTCGCAGGTGTAAGACCATAAAAGCACTCAGGGTGACCGTGCATGTTCCCCAGCGACCAATCATGAGCCCGGCAGTTAGCGAGCTCGTAAAAGTGAATGGCGCTCGTTAAGGTGACATTAATGGCGTGATTGAGCATGAGGGGAAAAGACATCAATTGTGGCGAGAGGCGAACCCGGACCCAGAGACAGAGCTGGTTCACGAAGGGAGTACCGTCTCCAGTCGGGGACGTTGCCATGGCGACTGCACGCCAGCTCTATGAATAGCATCACCTCTTCACAGTAGGAAGGCATGAACCTGAGGTATTAAATTGAGTTATTGCAAAAAAAAAAAAAGTGTGTTTTCCTGTTCTGTGGTTGCCATGATGACTGTTGTGACAGTTCAGGGTGTCGTTAGAGCTTCTCTCGCATGCCACGTGATTATTTTTATAGCACACAACAACTGGCCTTTAAGACAAATTCTATAATATATATGATTCATAACATTTTCAAATTAGTTATTGTCTTTATTATAAATGTTTATTATTAATTCATTTTTATTTTACTATTTTATTTAGTATTTTAGTATTATTTCTAGATTTTAAACACTTTTTAATGTATTTTAATGTTTTTTTAATACATATTTTAAAAATATATTACCAATATATTAATTATAATAGTTTTTCTTATTTTTACTGTAAATGTATTACTTACATATATATTGTTTGAAAAATGTATATTTTGTATTATTTTCTATTTTATTCATTGTTTTTTGAATTCATAACATATTTTTTAAATATCAATTTATTTAACATTTATAATAAATATTATTCAATTACTCAATCTGAATGTAGTTTCTATATTTATTTTCAATGTAAATTTGGTTATTTTATTTTATTATTTATTTTATTTTTTTAAAACGTAATATTTGTGTATATACAGTATTGTTTAAAAATATATATTGTATTATATTTTATTTTGAATTGATAACTTATATCTTTAAATCAATTAATTGTATTCAGTTATGTATTTTTGTTTATTCATTTAATTAATTTAAAATGTATGTATGTATATTCATATATTTTTAAACAAATTTTTTATTTTATGTATATTCTTAAAAATTGATTAGCTATATTTTAATTACAACAATGTATTTTTTGTTTTAGTTTTAACATATTACTTGTTTATATATTGTTTGAAAATAAATTCAAAATGAAAATCCACAACAGTTAAGTTGTCCTTTCACGCTGTTGTATATACATAACACATTTATTTAAAAAAAAAAACATTGAATATATATATTTTTAAAACATTTAAATTTTAAACTTGAAAGTGAGTGCTCATATTTTTTGACTCATTTCCAGAAAATATAAATCATAAATGTAATGTAATACAAACACTTTCCTGATTATTTTTTTTTTAATCATTCACTGGTTGCCCTGAAAACGACTCAAAAGAAACAGCCACGTGTTTCCACATGATGCTTTCCTTGTGATCCTCACTAGCGCAGGCATACACACAGACAGTGTTCTCGTGACAATTTAGTGGGAAATTGTACAAAAAAACAGTAATTGAGCTCATAAACACAGTTTGTTATGGCAACATGAGCTTCGTGCACATGCCCAAAAAAATGTGGCGACACACTCCACAAACGTGGCTGACATGCTGCGGCAAAAAAGTGGACAAAAAAAGCACTTAAGATCTTATATTTTTTTTCATTAAAAGCAAAACTAAGTCAGCTAAAAATTCAGTATCTTCTTTACTGATTTCAGTCTTTTTTTGTAGGAAATCCTACTAAATTCCCATGAGAACAAACTGTGAAATGATAACCGCTAAAGATAATAAGTACAAAATCATAATAATACAGTGGAACCTTGAATACAGTCCCTTACTGTTGGTTTGTGCTTCCTGTTTATAGTCTTCTGTGTCTCTTAACGGCCCTTGGGGAGGCTGCTCGCTGAACGGAGGTCTCTCGTGATGTCACAAATTCCTTTTGCATTCATCTTGTGTTCATTTCTCATTAAATAATTGTTTCATTGATTTATGGTATAATAAATAATGACTAAAATCAAACATTTATTTTTACGATTTAATAATAATTGGATATATTTAATTATAATTGAAAATACACACTTTTTTCTTTCATTTTTTAAATTGTATTTAATGGAATTATAACAGATTAAAATATATTCTTAGTAAAATAAAACATTTGACATTATAAAATAAATATTAGATTTACATGTAAAATATTACATATAGGTTTAATATTTATTTTATGAACTAGTAAAATACAGTTCGTAAAATAAAGTAATACATGTTAAAGGTATATTTTTTCCTTTTATTTTATTAATCATAAATAAGAAAATTTTAAAATGCGCATGAATTATTCTTTGTGTATTAATATAAATATTCTAGATGTACATTTAAAAAAAAAATGAAATATTTTAAAATCAAATCAAAGTAAATCAATGTTTATTTCAGTAATATCTATAATTAATTTTAATTATAAAATAATAATGTTCATTTTAACATAATGATTTATAATTACTTTAATTATGATTAAATGACAAATTGAGTCAATAAAAAAATTGTAATTGATTATTTTACTGTTCATTTTGAATTTTGTTTACAATAAATGAATACAAATAAATGAATACATTTTAATTCACCAATTAAGGCGCAAAAAGTAACTGCAAAAATAATGAAGTTAATTCATGAAACAAATATAGGACTCTTGATGATGTAAATGTAAACTTTGCACAGCCCTGCTTTAGCGGCGCATTTCTTCGACTTTTGAGCTTCCACCGCAATTGGCAACTAATGAAAACAACTGAACATTCAAATACCTTCTGTCTGCCTGGCCTGCCTTGGGGAGGTCTTCGTCTCACACACACACCATTAGCATTAGCCGATGTGCTGGTGAGTATGGAAAGCCGTTAGAGCATTTATTCGATATCCTTGACATCCAGCTTCAGGTCTATTTACTAGTATGCTCTTTTCCCTCACTAGTAAGACAATTCGCCACACTAGTAGAACAAGTGTGTCTCTAGTAACGTACTGCTGTTCCTCTACTATATGACATTTCTGCACAGTAGTAGGGCAACGTTGGCTCACTAGTAGGACAACTGCATGTTACGAGTGAGGCAAAACTGTGCACTAGGTGACATCTGCTTGCTACTAGTACTACTAGTGAAGTGCTCGAGTTGACCATTAGAATTTTATGTAACTATTACTAAAATAAATGAAAACCATAATAATAAATGAATAAAATAAATAATTTGACATACAGTATACATTTGTTTTTCTGATTTAATATTTTGATTGAATTATAATTAAAATGACATAAACTTAATATTTATTTTATTTTTGAATGCAATTTTATTTAATTGAATTATAACTGATTCAAATATATATATATTGTAAAATAAGCAATTTTACATAATAAAATAAATAAATGGGGTGTAATAATAAGTGGGCATTTTGGTGCTACTAGTAGGGTCCAGAAGGCTACGAAGTGTGTGACTCATGCTTACTAGTGGCGGTACTCACTGACAGCCTAGGGCCCAGTTTTGCCTCACTAGTAACCAAGTCATGTCATGTTGTCCCACTTGTATGCCAAAGTTGACCTATTTGTGGGGACAAGTAGCGTATTAGTACATGAATCTGAAGCTGGATATCCATGTACTAGTGTGCACTTTGTCCCTACAAGTAAGACAATTCAGCGCACGAGTAGAATGACTGTCACTTACTAGTAACATTTTTTTCCACTACTGTATGACATTTAGGCACATTAGTAGGGAAACATTGGCATACTCGCAGGACAACTACATGTTACTATTGAGGTAAAATTACTAGTGGGTATTTCTGGTGCTACTAGTGTGTGACTCATGCTTACTAGTTGGACCTCGTCGTGTTACTAGTGAAGCACAGTAAAGTTCAGTAAGGTTTAATTGCATACTAGCATGTCAAAGTGACACTAGTAATGTAAAAAAAAAAAGTTATTAATAAGACAGTCATTCTACTAGTGCGCTGAATTGTCTAACTAGTGAGGAACGTACTAGTACATGGACCATAATTCCACTAAGTAAGACAATTCAGTGCACGTGACTGTCTTACTGGTAACGTTTTTTTCCACGACTGTATGACATTTAGGCACATTAGTAGGACAACTTTGGCATACTAGTAAGACAACTGCATGTTACGAGTGAGGCAATTCTACAAGTGGGCATTTTTGGGCTACTAGTGAGGTCCATGAGGCGACTAGTGCATCCTTGATATCCAGCTTAAGGTCGATGCACAAACGCTCTTTGTCCTCACTAATAAGCTAGTAGTGTTGTTACAAGTAAGACCCAGTTGTTCTACCACTGGCCCCGTTTCTTCTACTATTGTGCTGAATTGCTTTACCGGTGAGGACAAACAAGTATGAGTACACGGACTTTCAAGCTGGAGGTCAAGGATACGGAATAAATGCTCAAACGGATTTGCATAGGTGAGGGTTACGTGGATGAGGAAGAGGAGGAGGTGTGAGGATGGTGAATGCGAGTGCTCTGTGAGTAGAAGTCAGCCGCTGCCATCAGCAGCCCGAGGAGGGGGGAGGGGTCAAAAGGGGAGGTACACAGAGGAGGCGTGGCGGTACTCACTGACAGCCTATAGTTGCGCATCATTTTATCAAACTCCTCGTCAATTTTTTTGTACTTCTCCTCAGTGCGCGGCGTGAGCGAGAAGGGCTCCTCGGGGTCTGGGCTCTCAGAGTCCCGGTGCTCTTTCTTGTTCAGAGCCTTGGTAGCCCAAATAGAAGAAGATAGGAAGAAGAGGCGGATAGAAGAGGAGGAGGAGGAGGAGGAGGAGGAAGAGGAGGAGGAGAGGGGTTAGAGACGGTGACACAGGTGCGAGGGTACTCACGCCGTAGCGCTTGAAGAGGGTGTCCAGGTCTTCCGTCTTGCTGCGGTACTTGTCGTCGTTTAGTGGGCTTTGGTCGATGGAGTCATCGCCGTCAGGCTCGGGGCTGTTGCAGCCGTTAAAGCCTTTCTTTCGCAATGTCTGAGGGGGGCACATTTGCATACATACACACACACACACGTGTCATCAAAAGAATAATAATCAAAAAGACACGCGTCATGTGATGAGCCAACACCTACTACACCAGCGGTGTGGTACAAACTCATTGTACTTGTAGTAGCCGCATAGAGCCTAATTTGATGTCAATTGAGCCGGACCACTAAAATCACACCATACTTAATATAATAATGAATAACAATACGTTTTGGTTTTTTTTGCCGTGTACGTGTGTGTATTTACTGACCACAGTGATTGTATTTTAAGGCACAAACCTTTAAGTCACTAGTATTCAAAACTGAAAACGATAGTATTGAACTTTGAAATTAAAACGACCTATGAAGACATAGAAATGATCACCATTCCATTTTCTACATAAGCATAATAATTCTCAAAAGTAAACTTATTCCCCACCACAAAAATGTCAAGATTTTTCACATTGAAATTCATCCTGCGGGCCGGATTGTACTCTCTAGCGGGCCGCTTTTGGTCCGCGCACCTTATGTTTTGAACATGTAAACTGCTCCAAATTATATAATTTATTGCTGTTTTTTTTCTTTTGTCTATTTTATTCATCATATGTAATATATATTATTAACTTTTTGTTTATATGTTCAAATAAAGCAACAATGTACAGTATGTACATTATGTTGAAAATGTACCTGTTTAAAATCATTTGTGCGTGGTCATCAGTCAATCACAGGGCACATACAGACAAACACCTATTCACATTCATTCTGATGGACAATTTCAAGTTACGTATGATTTGGGAATATGGGATGAAAACGCACCAACATGCAAGCTCCACACAGCCATGACCCGAGTCCAGATTCAAACCCAGAACCTTTGACTGAGCTGCCCAAAGATCACCACAAAACACTTCCACATGTCCTGCCAGACTTGCGCTGCCTACGCTGGAATCCGAGCAGGAAATGGGAAAACATTTCGGCCTCAGGTAGGGGAGAACACACGACTGTGACCCGGAATAACCTCGGATGGACAACTCAATCTGCACTCGGGAGCTCAGAATAAAGAAAGAAGCATCTCAAAGGAAGACGCCAGAATGTTCTTCTATCCAAAGAGTGCTGACGCTCTGGACCTGAACTCCGGCAAGTCAACACCGGCTGGCACCTCATCAACGCAGCTGCTGATTGGTGTGAAAGCTGTGGTGTCAATGCAAGCAAACGGGAAGAGGCGCACACGGAGGATTCCGGCTCAACCCGATTTGCCGCTAAGCTAAGAAGCTTTGTGGCCGGGTGGGCCGACGAAAAGGCGCCGTGAGCGGCCGGGAAATCTCCTGCCTTGAAAATCTATTGGCGACACTGTAAAAAGCTGAATAAAAAAAACAACCCTGAACTGCAAGCAGTTTATTCTGAAAAATAGAGAAATATTTTGGAAAGTGCAACATCAACATTTTTTTAGGAAATTAGTTATATAACGGTAACAGTTTGAGTTACAACGCTATAAAAACACCAATGACCGTAATATTAAATAACAGCTTAAAAACTTTCGTTTTTGGAAAGGGCGACGTCAATAGTTCATCATCTTTTTAGGAAATACAGACAAGTGTAATTGTTACATTTTCATTTGTGTGCATTATTACATTATAAAAACACCAATGGCCTTCCTTCATATTAAATGGAACAGCCAGAATCATTTCTTTTTAGGAAATTGCAACATCAAAAGTTTGTCTTTTTTTTTTGTAATAGACAATGATTGATGTGACAAAAACTGTTTGAACAGTGTGAATTGTGATATAAAAACACCAAATCGTCTTATACACTGAATCACAGCTTCAATATTTTCATGTTAGGAAAGTGAAATGTCAATAGTGTCTTCTTTTAGGAGGTGCAACAGTAACAGTGAGTTATTATGCTATAAAAACACAAATGGCCTTGGTAAAAGACAGTTTACAACAACTAGAATCTTTACATTTTAGGAAAGTGCCACATCAATAGTTTGTCTGCTTTTAGGGAAATAAAGGATATAACAGTACCGGTGAATTACTATGTGACAAAATCACCAATAATGGCATTTTTTTATTGCCTTGGTTCCATTCGAAGAGCCCAGGAGAGCCTACGCAACATTTTTTTTAACGTCAAATATGAACACATAAGAAGCTTATTAAAAAGAGGAAAATGAAAATCAGAGCACACTAACTAACGTCTGCCTAAAATTTGGGGGACAGCCACACACACACATACACGCGCACACATAAATTGAACACACAGCAGCCATGTGCTCTGTCACCTACATGCCATGGAAAACACGGTACATGCGTGTGTCCTGAAAGATGCATAAAATGAGCACAATAGCTCGAGGCCACAATAAGAGCTTGCGACGGACCCGGGTCTTCTTTGAGGAGCAAATGGAGTGTTTGCACACACGCACAACACAAAGCTATTATTGTTCAACAGTTTTACAGTTGTCACATAAATAAATACGGCCAATTAATGGGTGTAAAGTGAACAGGAATACAGTGGTGCCTTGAGATATGAGCGACCCAACTTATGAATAGGAGCCGTCGTCGTCGTATGGGCGATTTTGTTGCTTAGACTTCTGCAAGCAAAACTTAAAGATGCAAGTGCTGTATGGTGGTAGAGAACTCACCTCATTTTATAACAAATAGTGGTTTGGCGGATTGTGTACAATTCTTTACTGCCACCCCCATCTGAATTTTACTGTCACACTACACATCAAACAAAGAGAATGACGTATTGTGTATTTAAAACAACCATTGAACTTTGCCTTAGGAATGCTAACAAAGGCTAACAATGGAAAAACACCATAGGCGGGCTAACAAATAGCCCCGGTGTCATGGTTATAGACCTTTAAGCATGGATGTTTGAACACAAATGGCTGAGTAACTTGTTAGTGAACAACTCGAAAAAAAGAGGCTTCAAGCGGTTTCATGCCACTCCCCGCTGAGGTCCACTGTCAAAGTTAACATAAAACAACTAGAACTACACATGTAGCTAAACAATCATATAGCCTCCACTAGCTTAATGCGAACACATAATGGGAATCGCCATAGATGGGCTAATGAAAAGCATCTATGTGGCGGTGTTATAACACTTTGAGCAATGGATATTTGAACACAAACTGATGCAACACATGTAGACAGATAATATAACAATACTGTCAGGCATATATTCTTTATCCTCTGAGAACAACCACCGTGTATATCCATCCGTATGTCTCTATTATATTGGCCCCAGGTGGGCATCGTGCGCACCCCTTAAGGAGCAGAACAATGTCCATTGAATTGAAGCAAAAAAATGTAGCAAAACCGGTGTCATTATTTATATTCGATTGAATTATATCATTACTGTATGTTTCTATAAAGTAAAATATGAGTGATATTCTTTTTGATTAAAAATACATTACAAACATTTTTGGGGGAGGTGGGAACGGAACTAAGCTCGTAATGAAAGCACCACTGTAATTTCAGAATGCCACAGGATGGTGTTTACAATACAACACCTCCTGACGCTACTGTGATGAGGCTCGCCACCACCTTTATTAATCCCCCCACCTAACACACCATCTTCATCTTCCTCCTCCATCCATCCATCTGCCTTCCTTTCCTTTCTCCTCGCTCGCCTGTTCATCGGCGGCCTTTTCGCATTGTGCTCGCTCGCCTTGCCTTCCGCCGCTCTTTTCTCCTCCTTCTCTCGCCCTGATTGGGATCTGCAGCCGAGCGGATTAACACGTTGTGGCAGCGGAGGCAGGCCGCCCACACACACACACACACACACACACACACACTGCGTTTAGAGGCAGCGTGCGCATATGTGCTGCCTCTCACTGGAGTGAAGGAATGTCGAGCCGTGTGACGAATACGGACACGCACACATGCACTAAAGTGCTTCTAAGCATACAGTAGAGTGAAACGGTCGTATGCACTATGACCCGCACTAAGCCAAGTGTATTAGTGTGTGTGCATACGGTATGTGTGTGTGCGTGCCAACCTTCGTGACTACATCCACACTTCATAATTTATAGTCAAAAGCACTCGCAGAGAGGCTCACGGAGGCAGCGAGCGAGCGGGAGCGAGCGGGAGAGAGAGCGAGTGCATTTGGTGACCGACCAATTATCCTTGCTGGCATCCTCTGGCCGCAGATTAAGCCCAATGTAAATTGTATAATTAAGTCACGCCGTCCCGACCGGGTCGGGCCGGGTGCCGTGGTGACAGCAACGGCTCGAAAAAACGCTTCCAATGACAGCTGCCCGGCAAATGTAACGTCTCATCTCCCCTTTTCGCTTAAGCTTTATCGATGTTAAGCTCCAAGGCTGGGCACTTCCTGTCTTTTTTTTTTTTTCCCCAAAGACGAGGACCTTTTGTCGGAGCCGGGAGAATTTCTATACAGGCCCCGGGTGGACATATTAGATTATTTAGACGAATGTTTGGAGTTTGGCCAACTTTTGGGGGTTTGAGAGTAAAGTGGTACCTTGACTTCTGAGTTTCATTTGTTCCGTGACCGAGCGCGCAACTTAATTTATTCCTATTTCAAATCAATATTCGCCATTGAAATGAATGGAAATGCCAATACAGAGGATCCCTGCTATTGTGCCTTTAAGGGGCGGGGCCTAGTGAGATATGGGTTGGTCCTTTACCACACGGTTAGTCCAGTGCTAGCGTCCGGCCCATGCTACTTGCGAGTGTTTTGATTTTGTGTTTGTATGTTTGACTATTTGTCCCATTCAACAAATGGCTGAAAGTGCATCATTGACTGTGGCTCTCCTTGCCCACATGCAAGGGCATTTCCGTAATTGCTTCCCCCCCATTTCACTCGAGTGGCAGCCCATTTTTTTTCAATTTTGGGTCACATTTTAAGTCACCATTTGACGTACAATTAAAAACACCTGCATAATTCGTCATTAAAGCAAAGTTTTATTGTGTTTACCTTTGACTATCAACAGTGGTAAACTTTTCTTTTGCCATTTGTATCACCTGGCATGAGGCGCAATGCACCTTTGTCATTCGTTATGAAAGTTAAGCCAAAGTGCTTGATTGTTTAAAAAAAATAAAATAAAAAATAAAAATTATATATATATATATATATATATATATATATATATATATATACACACACACAGATGGGTCAGGTTAAAGTTATTCAGTTACTAATGGTTAATATTTCATAACTTTTTTTTTTTTTTTGTCCTGTTGGGCTGTTTGGTCCAAGAAAAAGGAGGATCTGTATCCCTTTTATGCCGGAACAGTTTTACTTTGCCACAGTGGAGTTTTTGAGCTGCCACTCAATATTTCACAACTTATGGTTGATTTATTTACTTGTTCATGATCATTAATGTTTATTTATAGCCTAAAATAGAAAATATATTACCCTGTTAGTTCTATCAAAGTATTGTTTATTTTCCGTCATTTGTATCGACACACTTTTTATGTTAAAATTTGACATTCTTCTTGTATTTGTACTTTATGTTGTTTTATGTCTACACATCGTTCTATCTAGTACAGTTGATTTTTTGTGAAATTACTATTTCATTGTCTTTACATGCTCCTGGTATAATTTTTAAAGTCTCAATCACAATTTCCAGAATTTCTTACGGGGAAATCCAGTTGAGCAGCATCCTGGAACGTCCGATTCTCCGTAAAATAATGGGAAAGGACATTTCAAAGAGGCGTCGCGCGAGGACGGGGAAGAGGAGCACTACTAACTGAGGATTAACCAACCACGGCCAGACGACTAACACCTGCTTAACGAGGAGGGGGGCCACCGCATCTAGAGGGGGACAACCGAGGACAAAGTCACCGAACACATCGCTCGTGTGTGTGTGTGTGTGTGTGTGTGTGTGGCGGAGGAGGGGGTCGCAGCAGCATAGCATAGAACAGCTCAGCATTGGGGAGGGATGCTCCCGTGCAAAGCATGCACACAAACACACAAGTGAGACGCACACCAGGCTTGAATATTGTATGAGACACTCTCTGGGGCCACGGAGGAGCGTGCAAAACACACACACATGCACACAACACACACACACACACACACACGCACAAATGAACACAAGCATAAAGAGGAAGAAAGAGACAGCGTGACACACACAACCACACACGTTTACACACTGGAAAACACACACACACACACACACACACGTGCGCACACAAACAGGACCAGTGGAGCTTGAGCTGATGTGGCCCGGAGCTGCGCAACGCCCTGCGACACACACAAGCACGCAAACGCACACATGCGCACACACATTTAAGAGCCATCTGCAGCTACAGCTACAGCCTGGAGAAAGCTTTACTGCTGACACTCTGAGACAGAAAGATGGAAAAGGAGAAGATGGGATGAGGGGGGGAAAAATAGTCCAGATTCAGAAAGGAGATGTGCAAACTCACTGACCTCACAAACCGTCAATCAATCAATCAATGGATCAATAAGACATTATGCTCGACTCCTTAGTTGTCCCCAATTGAGATACTTGAGGTCAATTGTATGGTTCCAACTGTGTGGGCACTTTGGGACAACATCTGTATTTTGGCCTGTTTTACTGTCGCTTCACCTTCTCCTTTCCCCCTCCTCTCCTGCTCAGAGAGCGGGGCTAGGTGGCTATGAGTCAAGCGTGGCCGATGCTGTGGTGGATTCTGCATCGACCGACCAGGACAGGTCCTGCGAAGAACCATTTCAGCGGGTTTTCTCAGAGTTTTGCCCAGATGGGGTGTCTAGGCCAGGGGATGTTGTTGATTTTTGTGAACTGAGACTCTTTCGTGATGAAGGGCTATACAAATAAATAAACTTGACGTATCCTCTCCTCCATTACTCACTGAAAAACTCACCTATTCTGAGCCGGTTAGTTAGTGTGTGATTGTCCGGGAGTGAGTTGTGGCTTACGGCAGCTCCTTGTGAGTGTTTTCATTTTGTATTTGTGCGTGAGAGTGCATTACAGTACCTAAATGGCTCAATTTTTCTTACTTAATTCAAATTGGCGACGTACTGTATTTGAAGCTCGCCCGTAACCTCAGATTTTGGCTCAAAAAACAAAACAAAAGTAAAATAAATAAATCAATAAATACATTGAAATTTTAATTAGAATAATTGGGAAAAAAAATAATCTACGGCTTGCAACTCGAAAAACTTGGAAGTTGGGGCACTCATAAGTCAAGGTGACCTTGATTGCAAAATTTGAAAAAGATTTCTCCCATTGATTTAAGCCTGAAAAGGCCCAATTATGGGATGCGTCTCAAGATGATCATGTGGTGTGGGCTGTGCTAAGAGTCCTTTTACCTCCCAAATCTGCCCGGAAAACGGGCTGACAATCGTGGCATTTTGTTACCATTTGGTTTTTACGGCCAACATAAAAACAAACAAAAAAAATCCCCACAGATACTCGCCAACATGTTCCCAGATGACACACCTTTTCTTTTGTTGTCCAAGCATCGTAGTTTCCCATCATAACACAACAAAAACTGAAAGTCAACTTTTTCTTTGCTGGCTTGAACACACCTAAATGATAATTGCACATGACCTAGAAACAGGAACAATCAAAACAATGAAGTCATTATAGTTGTATAATGATCAAAGCGAAACGAGAAAACCCCAATAACATCGTGCCTTCAAGGAAGCCACACTCTTCTGTGAAAGAATTCTGATTTTAGAAGTCAAAGTTACGCTCCTCTGAACCACAACACATTCTGAAAAGGCCAAATAAAAAGCATTAAGCTGCCAAAAAGATTGTGATCCGGCAAGTCAACAAGACATGCTAGAGGCTGTAGAGTGGGAATGTGTGTGCGCGCGTGTAAGTAGGCGTGTGTGTGTGTGTGTAACCAACTACACATTGGTAAGTGAACTCAAACATAGGATAAACAATCCCAATATTCAAAATGAGTACACCTGCAAATGATATCTATGAAGAATGCGGTTAAGTTACCAACATTTACACAGTTAACAGCTCCTGTATTATGCTCTTATTCTGAAAGCCCAAGCGCACCGCTTGCGGTCGTGGAATTAGGTGACTTAGCGATCGATACGTAACTTTCACAAATTGACGTCACCTATAAAACTGTAATAATGCATTCTGGCGCAACAAGTAATGACTAATGCTAACAAGGCACTTAAACTAGACTGTACATTCTCTCTGCTCACTTTGACGCACACAGCTATCCATTGTAGAGTATTGTTATGGTTAACGGGGAGAATAAATCCACAAAATGCTAAAAAAAAAAAAATAAACATCCCTTGCTTCTTGTTACAGTGACTTACCTTTTGAGGAACAAAGTGTGACAAATGCAGATCATAAGTTTTAGTTGTTTAAAGTGAATTGGAAAAAAAAACATTAAAATAAAGCTCTGTACCTTTGATAAATGCTTTGATTATACAGGTAAGTTCAATCAAATTCTGAATTATTGCTGTAGTTATTTACTATTATCATTTTAAATTATGCACGTAAAATGATTTCTCATTTTTAGAATAATTTTTTTTTTTTTTTACTTTCAATAATTTTCAATTGTGAGGTCTGATTTTTCCGCTTTTCAAACATGAATCTGTTGTTTGGGTGATATTTGCCCACCAATGATTCAAATATGGCTTGTAGAACACATTCTCAGCACCTATGCTCCTTAAAGGCAGCTGTCAACCAAAAGCAGCAGTTTGAAGCTGCAAAAAATATGATTCGTAATTAAAAAAATGGATTCAAAACTCCCCCCCCCCCAAAAAAAAAATCTGAAACTTGGTTGGACATTTTAGTGTTTAAATATGAGGGCTGTTCACAAATAGGTGGTGACTCCAATTGGAATTTGAAAGGGTGTGGAAAAGCGATCAAAAAATTACAATTGTTGGACTCGAATAAGAACGAATCTTAGAATATCATACTTCTTATTTATTATGATAAGAGCTGCAACTGCTGCCACACCGCTTTTACTTCATAAAATACAAAATAGTTCATGATTTTTAGCCTTTGTTTATGGCCGACGCCATTTTGACTTAGGGCGCATAGTTTCCGCGCATATGCGCAGTTGGGTAGTACTGTCGTCCTGCAGTTGATCATGGATTACGGACGCAAATAGCCATAGCCCTCCACCGAGACGACGATCTCCACAGAAGGAGGCGTCCGATAGCCGCGCCCGAGGAGCTGCACGGACGGATGTTCATGGCAGACAGCGACCCGTGGCAGAATACAAAGAAGAAAGCTGCGCAACATAGGCTAACTAGCTAGCAGATGGTCCCAGTCAGCGTGGATTTACACATTTTACTGCGCCGAGACGGGTGAAAAAAATGTAGACTTTTGGCCACGGTACGGCGAGGGATCTTGGTTAAAGTAAGCCATTTTAAAATAAAAGGAAAAACTTTTCCAGAGGGAGAAGCATCACCCAAAATACGACAGTGTGCTCTATTTCCAGTTCGACAGATAGCTTTGGAATCCTCAAATTGGATTTTTCATTTGTTGGACAATGATGTATTTATTTTGGAATAGGATGAGGAGTAATGATTAGATTCTGATTCGGGAGTCATTTGTTACTGTCAACGTGAATAGCGAATCGGGATTTAGAGGGCAAGTCCAAGCCCTATTGAATATACAATGATAAATTCTTTTTTTTTTTTTTTTTTACAGTAAACTTCGACTGGGAGTGACAAACAGTTTGAAGCAATTACGCTTCGCCTTTTATTTGGAGAGAAAGTTTGAGTTTCCTCAAAGAGATGTTATACGATAGTCTTCCATTTCTTGACAGCAAGAGAGTGAGAACAGCCACAAAGGAAGACTTTTCAAAGCCCGATTTCAAATGTTGAAATGTGTTGAAAGTGTGCAATGTGTGGTCTCTCGACATGTTACCTCGATGATGTCGGCGTTGGTCCGGCTCTCGTGCGGCTCGTTGTACTCCGTGTACTTCAGCAGCACCTTGTCCATGTCGGTGCTGGCGTACTGGAAAAGTTTGTTGGAGTGGTTGAAGATGATGAGGGCAATCTCGCAGTCGCATAGCACGCTCAGCTCATATGCCTTCTTCATCAGGCCGAATTTCCTTTTGGTGAAGGTCACCTGCATGGAAGGACAACAACAGGGTGAACAGGGGAGTGAGATGTTGGGAGGTGTGCTGGGTACCAAACAAACAAACAAACAAACAAAAAACATTTCACCTTTTCGGATTACCATGACCTGGATGACTAAGGACCTACCTACACGGACATATTGATATTGCATCCCTACTTATCTGCCAGTTGAGGGCGCCAATGAGTCTCTTCATTACCCACAAGAGGTTTGGCCGGTTTGAAGCAAAATGGCAGACTGCCTGTGTCTTTTCAGGAATGGCTTCTTGAGACGTGTTTGTGGGTCTACTCGTGATAGACATGCCGACCGAATTTCATTCAGCCAAGTTCAATTGGCTTTGGGGGCTGCATTTTCCCCAAATGAAAAGGTGTCTATTATACATGCTTCAAATTTGGCAGAAATCTTTTGGACGTGTTTGTCTTTGAAAATACCATGAAAAAATGTGCCAAAATGACCCTGTAATGGCAGCTTTGCACCAAAATGGCAGACTTCATGCGTCCTTTCAGACATGGCTTCTTGAGACATTTTTGGGTTTCTATCCATAATAGAGATCCCTACCAAATTTCATGTTGCTAAGTTCAACTGGCATCTGGGGCTGAAGAGTCATCAAACTTCACTGCCATCCTCCACAAAGACCACATTTAAAATCCTTCACAATTTATCTTGGTCAACTCTTCAGTCTAACGTTTCAAGTTTGGTACGAATCGGACAAAATCTGTGGGACAAGTATACTTTTTTTAAGAACTCCTGGAAAAATGGTCAAAATGACCCTAAAATAGCTGCTTCACAGCAAAGTAGCCAACTTCCTCCGTTTCTTCAGGCATGGCTTCTTGAGGATTTTTTGGGGGTCTACTCATGATAGACATGCCTACCAAATTTCATGTTGCTACGTTCAACTCGCTTCGGGGACTGATATTTTCCCAAAGTTAAGTGTTCCCTATTGGAACAGAAGGCGTAAACAATGTTGCGTGACAGGCCGCCCGTATCAGGACTCAACATTACAATGTGGGCCAAAGCGCTTGCTTGACTGACAGGCCGAGGACTGTAAGATTTATCTACATGCGCTCAGGCGGGATTGCAGATCATCCTGACAAGTCGTGTTTACTCTCGATTTAACGGGATGTACAATTTCAACACTTTTAATCACACTTCTGCTGCTTTCTGTTACGCCATTCATTGCATCGGATTGCATTAAAGCGATAGGGGAGGGAGCTTGTTTTTAGGCAACAGACTTGAGGACCGGCTGGCCAAACATGCTTCTCGTCTGCTGTCACGTTGACTATCCTCGTCACTTTCACACTCTGCCATGCTCTTTTCCACGCCCGCCCTCTCTGTCTCTCTCTCTCTCACACACACTCGTGCTCCATCAAAGCGCACACACACACACATTTGTGAGAATGCTTAGATAGTGACTGGGAGTGATAGAAGTGAGCATAGGGTGCTGGTTTGCTTTAAAATTGCCTCAGTCAACCAAACAGACGAAGTCAGCTTTGGCTATGGTATCATTAAACAGGATGTAAATAATGATTTTTTGCAGGTACACTGATTTATTTCATTTGACCTTCATTTATCTTGGTAAGGCAATTGAGAACAAATTCTTGTTAACAATGCAGACCTAACAGCAGAAAACAAAGTAAAACAAAGCAATCCTCCTGAGAACCAAGGGAAAATGTGTTTTTCCAATTTATTTTTGATTTATTATTCAATGTATTATGATTTCCTGCCTCCTAAAACAACTCACAATTCAGTTTTAAAAAAAACATTTTTAATTTTGATTTTACAACATATCTACTGTAGTTGACAGCAGAACGAATTAACCATAACACAACAAAATGATAACCTGAAATTTTGTTTAATTTTTTTTTATAAAACAGAACATTTTGGCCTGTGTTTCATTTAAACTGCTGAACAAAAAGGCTATTACAATTTGACAGACTTGAGCTTTAACATGTTTTGTCCTCTCAAGCCAGTAGGCCTCGGCAGCACAAATTTCAATGTGTCAGCTTCTCCTCAGCTTCCTCTTTTCTTCATTAATCAATTTGTAGCTATGGTACTCCAGGAAGCAGTTTTCTTCTTTGTGCAGTAGAAGCCATCAAAATTGGCTTGTTGTCAAACCATTTAGTGATCGCCAACTCTGGACTTCTCCTGACTATCCCCTCCCTTCTCTTTTCAATTTTTTTGGTCATCAGGAAACCGACATGGCTTTGGGACACGTTTTTTTTTGTTATGGTCGCAGTTCCTGGAAGGCGCTTGGCCAGCAATGCATCCATGAAGTTAATTGACGTGAAGTGGCGGTCGAAGTACAGCGGACTTCCTGTGGGAACAGTTTCAACCATGCGTAGGACTGCCGCTGCCCCAATTCCCAACCTTTGACCAAAAGTATTCTTCCCTTGATATACGGTACTTCAAAGTCCAACATCAGACCACCAGGAGAAGCAAGGACAAATACATTTAAGCCTGTCGGGTATGGCTTACATGGAACAAATTGCCTGTAAAAGGGATCATTTGCTCATCGATGTAGACCTTCCCTGGTTTCAGGAGGTTAAGACAGCCTTGCCTTACTCTGTCCAGAGGAGGCCTGACTCTCCAAAGAATGTCTTGCTTCTTTGTTTCCTCTGTTACATCCAGGTCATTGACAATCTTCAGTGAGTTTATCAACTTGAAGAACTGAACTGTTCCTTGTCATGTTTTGGCTTATTATTACTTATTATCTTATTACTTACTATTGCTTATCATACGTGCTGGTCTCGGCCCACAGACGACGACGGTTTTCCTGTTCGTGTGTGTCTGTCAGATCATCTGATGAGTCTCCTGCCTCTTCTTCTGAGCTTTCTCTCTCTTCTCCAGCATAAGCAAGCTCATTGTTTGTATTTTCTTCATTTGAACAATTCCAGAACTGAATTTTCTTCAATTATTTGGTACAAAATTTGCCTCGCTTCTGCCTCATAGATCCATCCATTTTCTGAGCCGTTTATCCTCACAAGGGTCACGGGCGTGCTGGAGCCTATCCCAGCTATCATCGAGCAGGAGGCGGGGTACACCCTGAACTGGTTGCCAGTCAATCGCAGGGCACATACAAACAAACAACCATTCGCACTCACATTCACACCTACGGGCAATTTTTAGAGTCTTCAAATCAACCTACCGTGCATGTTTTTGGGATGTGGGAGGAAACCGGAGAACCCGGAGAAAACTCACGCAGGGTCGGGCTGAACATGCAAACTCCATACAGGCGGGTCCGGAGATTGAACCCCAGACCTCAGAACTGTGAGGCAGACGCTCTAACCAGTCATCCACCGTGCCGCCCTGCCTCATACAATAGTGTCACAATTAAAAAGGTTGAAATAAATAATTATAACCTTATCTATCTATCTATCTATCTATCATTTTTTATTCAGATAATACATTCAGCATGTTTATTACCCCACAAAAAAAATGTGTTTTGGGGCAGAAAATGGAATGTAAACAAAGAACTTGAAAGCTATTTAGTTATTAGCTAACACTATCAAATCATCCTCATGTCCATTACAGTAGACATTTATAAAAAGGCTATTATTTTCCCAAACAAAAGGTTCAACTGAACTCTGACTGCAAATGATGACTCATAACATGTTCATAAACAAAAATATATGATTGCCTTTGGTGAAAAAACATTATCTTAATAAAATGTAACTTTCCTTTTCTCTCTTCCTGGCATTTGTGTTTTGCTGCATTCTCCATTTTGTCTCAGGAAGAAAGCACAGTTACTTAGAGCCCACCCAAACACGCGAGATATCATTGGAAAGGCCAGGATGTCCTCCACTGTGCACACCAGGACTTAGTAGGGTAATTCCAATGAGTCAAAAGTTAGAGACCAAAACCAAATGTCTACTACAGTGGACACAAATGAATAGGCTGGGTCTCAGGAGCATATATAAATAATCTTTTTTTTGACAACCAAGAAGTCAAATGGGTCTCTTTTCTATCATGACGAGGGTTGGGCACCGAGGGTGCTTATACATCAGATACCGAACCTTTTTGAATAACAACGCACGTTTTGGTTACTCATTTCGGTGCAACTTAATTTGCCCTGTGATTGGCCTTAGTCAGTGTACAGCTTGTATAATTTACTGTCCCTTTAAAATATCTCAACACACAGCAATTCATGTCTATACTGCTGGCAACAAAAGTGAGTACACCCCTAAGTAAAAATGTCCAAATTGGGCACAAATGTCAATATTTTGTGTAGCCACCACTATTTTCTTCTTCTAATCTCTATGGAGAGAATTTTTTTTTCAGATTCTCATAGATTTATTTGTTATGCGGTGCTACATTAAACTGACCAGTAAGAATGAGTGTAAGCGTGATAAGACCCAAATTAACACACCTGCTCTCCATTCGCAACCAAGACCTTTTAACACTGAGTCATAACAGCGGGGAGGGAAATTGGCTAATTGGGTCCAATTGGAACTAGTTGTACAAGCACTCTTTCGGTGAACTGCTTCACATCAGTGTTGCATGGAATCCATCCATTTCTAGCACCTGCGAACTACTGCTCCAGCCCAGGACATTTAGACTGTATTCTGTCATTATTGCATTTAAAATCCATACATTTGTTTGTATATGCACTGTTTCTGACAATTGCTTCACACCTGTGTTGCATGGAGGCATCTGTCAACTTATAATCACACGTAGGAAGCACCACAAACTCTACACTTTATATGGCTATTATAACATTAAAATAATTGAGCTTTTATCTCATTGTAAACCATAAGCACCGTTTCAGTTAACTGCTTCACCTCTGTGTTGCACAAGGGCGTAGCATCTGTGAACTGCTATTCTAGCCCAGGACTACTGGACTGTATTGGTCATTATAGGTTCAAATCCTGAACTGTTTTTTAGTTGTCAAAGCAATGTTTCTATGAACTCCTTTACATCTATGTTGCATGGAGTCCACCAACTTGGAGCACCTGTGAACGGCTATTCCAAGCCTAGGACAATTGGACTGCATTTTATTATTATAGCATGAAAACCACTGAATTCCTATTTAGTTTGTTTCAGCGCTTCATTTTAGGGCACCTGCTACTCCAGATCAGGACCACTGGACTTTTTATACAGTATATTATGGTCATTTTTGCATTGAAATCTGTTTTGTTTGAATCAGCGGTCGTAATTGCTATCGCCTCCATTACCAACATTGCCCAATGTGTGTGTGTGTGTGTGTGTGTGTGTGTGTGAGAGAGTGCAAACGTAGTTTGAGATGAGCTTCAGGTGAGGTTAAGGTGACTCTTGAAGAAATGAGCATGTCAATGTGTGTGCGTGTGATATGGAGATGGGCACGGAGATAAAAATGAGTGCTAAGGGGGGAGGAGAGGGAAGTGGAGGTGGGTGAGATGATGGCAGCACTGTGTGATGAGGTGGGAAACGGATTGGGTGAGGGTGCGGGGGGGGGGGGGGGGGTGCGACGCGGAGGGGAAGCGGTTGCCCGTGGATACGACCCCGATATAATTTGATTTGTGGCAGCAGGAAGCGACGAGCGAACGAGGGCGAAAGGGGAGGAGGAGGAGTCAGAAGGAGGCATGACAGATGCTGCAACATGTCAGAGCCGCACAGGGATGGAGAGATGACGGAGGGGAACGTGGAAGAAGGACCTCACACCGAGACGCTTCCGTCCTCAATTCCTTTATCTTATCCGCTCATCCTTTTTCTCGCCGGCTGCGCTGCATCGCCAGCCCGAAGCGGAGCGGCTTCCAGCTACAAGACTTCACGTTTATATCGCCATCGTCATAAAACACATTCGCTTGTTCTAATCACCCTCGGAGGTCGGTCATTTGGAGACTGGACTAGCAGCTGGCGGGTGCCACAAGTCATGCAACACAGATGTAAAGCAGTTCACAGAAGCAGGTCTCATACAAAACTATATATTATTTTCATTATAGTCATGTTAGAATGACAAGATGCAATCCGGTGTTCTTGGGCTGGAATAGGAGGCTCATAGGTGCGAGAAGTTGGTGGACTTTATGCAACTAAGATGTGAAGCAGTTCGCAGAAACAGCGCTTTTGCAACTTAATATTAGTGAGTCATTTTTATAAAGTAATGACCATATACTATACAGGGCCAAAATAGCAGAAGAGAGGTGGCAGGACACATGCAACACAGTTTACAGAATCTATAATAAACATATTTTTAATGGTTCTCTTCCTATCTGTCCGTTCATCCATCTTTCCCTTTGTTCTAACCAAGTAGGGTACTTTGCTTCCCTCAGGTTGGATCCAGGACAAACGAGCTGGACGTAAGTGAGGTGAAGACCAGGTAACCAATGGCAACGGAAGAAAGCAAAGAAGATGGAGTGGGGATTTTGTGTGTGTGTGTGCGTCTTGGCAGGGCTTTGCTCGCGTGGCAGATGGACGAGGAAAACCACCACTGAGAGCCCGCCACGAACTCTCGTCGTTTTACCGTAACCAGCGTTTGTTAGCTCGCGGCAGGGCTGGAAGAACAACAACACGCTCACAGCCGCCATGGCAACCAGCGTGGATGGACTTAAATGGGCCGACTTCTTTTTTTGTACAACTTCCTGTAGCCTGATTTTCTTGGACAAGAATTTCTCAAATTAGATGCATGCAGTTCCCAAAACTTGGATTTTTTTCCCCAATCTACCGTCATCCATCTGTGTAGGTCAAATTTGGTAGGAATCAAACTAAACGGAAAACTTCCCGTCTTTTTAAGTATGGTTTCTTGCCCCATTTGTATTGGGGGGAAGGGGTGGCGGGGTTGCCTGCTCACCATATGTGACATCCATCCATCCATTTTCTGTACCGCTTACGTCAACCAAATTTCATGATGCCAAGTAAAACTGGGGGCTGTAATTTCCATATTTGTTAGTTTAACAAAGTTTTGGACGCTAATGTCATTCAGTGTTTGATCTTTTTTACGTTATGTTAAAAAAAAGCCCCCTCTAAAACAAAATGGCAGATTCCCTGTGTCTTTTCAGGTAGAGGGTGTTGAAATTTTTCTGTGCATCTAGTGATGATAGACATTTGTTCCAAATTTCATGTTGCTAGATGAAACCGGTTTTGAGGCTGAATTTCACCCATTACATTCCACAATGTGCTACCAAGACTCATCAAACATCGCCGCCATCCTTCGCCCAGACGCAATGATTAAAAACTCAAAATGTTTCAGAACTTGGCGTCATCTATCTGTCTAGTACACGTGCTTCAAATTTGGAAGCAATCAGATTTAATCTCTCAGAGGGGTCTGTCTTTGAAGGACGCTCGGAAATAGTCAAAATGATCCTAAAATGGCCGCTTAAAACAAAAATGCATGACTTCCGGCGTCTTTTCTGACATGGTTTCTTGAGACTTTTTGTGGGTCTACTCATGATTGACATCTTTTCCAAATTTCATGTTGGCAAGTTAAACAGTAAACATTTAACGAAAGTGAGAAGGCTAAGGTTATTCCGAGTTTTCTGTCTTTGTGGGGATGGCTTCATGAGACTTTGTTTGTGCTTCTAGAAATGATGTCTACGAAATTTCACGTTGCTACGTAAAACCGGCTTCGGGGGCCTGAATTATAAAATAATATAATAATAATAATAATAATAATTCGACAATGCGCTAGCTACCAAGAGTCAAAGTTTTCCGCCAAGCTCTGCCCACACACAATGACAAAAACTTGAATATTCAATAATTTAGCGTCATTTTTCTGTCTTGTGTAGTACCGTATATGCTTCAAATTTGGTAGCGATCTGACAAAATCTCGAGGCCTTTTAAGTCCCCTTGGAATGGCCAAATTTAGCATTAAACCGAAAAAATTCTGTGACGTGCTACCGAGCCAATTTATGGCGAGTCAAGACAATTTGTACCAAACGTCGACAGGTTTCCATAGTAAGAAAATCGCATTTCGCCAATGCATTGCTGTACGATATTTGTCTTTCCAAAATGTCAATATTTGCGAAAAAATGATAAATAAATAAAACCCAGCAATGCTTCACAGTGTGAGTCATGCTTGAAAGGAGACGGTAAAGAAGAAGAAGAAGAAGAAATGTGCAATGCCAGATACTGTCACGCTTCCAGCCGGGCCCACACTCGCACTGGCTGTTTGTTTTGTGGAGCTTATGGAACCATCTCCCCAATCAACATGTGGGAGGGTGACGGGCGCCATGTTCGCCGACATTCATTTGATTTCCTTTCATCGGCGTCGCGCTTCATTAAGCATCAAAACGATTTTTTTTTTTTAACCAGCACTAGCAAATAGACAGCCCTACAAGAGAATGTCTTGGAAAACAAAAATAATAATAATGGCTTATATGAAGTTTATATCATACTGTATAAACAGTGGTGTCTTAAGATACAAGGGACCCAACTTGCGACTTTTCCAAGATCGTCGTCATTCGAGGTACGAGCTGTTGTTTTCTTTTGCTTTGCCTTGCGAGCAAAAATATGAGGTACGAGCACTCTGTGGTAGCAGTGAACTACATTTGACTATAAACATTGAACCAACACACAGACAGATAAAGGCATATATTCTTTATCTTCTGCGAAGCACGAGTAATAATACTGCGGCTTACTGAGGAGCTGTGATGTCGCCAAATACTGTATATCCGTATGACCGTATTATACTCCCCCCAAATGGCCAAAGCGCACACACCAGAAGGAGCAGCACTATGTCCATTGAGCTGAGGCTAGATCTTTTTTAAGTGTTTAATTTCTTTCCATTTCACTATTTAATTACAGGGTGTTTTTATGAAGTACTGTCGGCCTATTATAGTGCTATTTTTCTCATTAAAAACACAATCCTTTACTTTTTTTTAGGTGAAGCTGGAACAGATTAATGGCCCTTCCATCCATTCCGATGGAGATGACTTGAGATATTAAAAACCAAACTTCAATTTTGTAAATTCCTGATTCTTTACATTAAATTCCCTTTAATTCCAATGGAAAGTTTCCAACTTTGAAAATCCGGGAATTTTGCAATGCTATGACTCACCCAGCCGGGATCAATCAATCAATCAATCAATTCAGCGAGTTCGTCAAACTATCGCCTAACTGTCGGACAACCGTCACGAGCTCCGGATCCATTAACCGCACCACAAATAGCTCCAATTGCGTCTGAACAAGACGTCGTGGTGGCCTGCGGGCGTCATTTGCGCTCCTTTATGGAAATGCAACCTGCTGGGATTGATGAGGAAGAAATAAAAAGCGGAGGATAATATTCCCCAAAAATGCCGGCGGCCTAGGGTTTTTATTTTATTTACCTTGTTCTTTTCCCGCTCTGTCGTCTTGTTGTTCCCCGACTGTGGGCTGCTGAAGGCGGCCGTGTCAAATCCATTACTCAATGTGCTCAATAGAGCGAAGCCCATTTAGCAGGCGACTCGTTTTCGATGGATCATTTAGCCTTTCATCCTGGATGACAATATGCTCCTGATGTAACCATGCTCTGAGGACATTTTTGTTGTTGTTGTAGGATACCATCTTGCTCTGCATTTTCACGAGTTGGGAGAAACCCCATGATGGTCCCCAGTTTAATATGAGCCTTGTAAAAATCACGCTTTGACGTCGTGTTGTGCTGATACTTCACACGCAATGACCAAATTGGACAAAATTGAGTATTCTACCGGTTATCCCATCAATTAACTAAGACACTGGATGAAAAATTGATTTTACTTTAATAAGGAAGAGAATGTGCATGTGAGGTGGAGGTATTATTAGTGTTCCAAACTATAATATCTGTGGCTTTAAAAGGTGGGGCCTGGCCTGGTGAGTGACATGGGTGTCGGTGAATCAGGTTAGCGGCTAGCTGTCAACTGGCTAACTGTTAGCCGGTATGCATGTTAAATACGTGGGCATGAGTTGTAGCTGTAGATGAATGTGCTTATGACAAGTTCATTTTACCATTTGCTCAATAAAACGATTGAAAGTGCACCATGACCACTTGTGCGGGCATTACCATACGTGCTAACTAGCGGTGATAGGCTAGTGAAATTAGCTAACAGCGATACTTTGCGCTGGCCATTGTTGCTAGATAATTCTGGTTTTTAGTAGACACATTTTAATTTGTCTTTTTTATTTGAAATGATCCCAAATTTGGGACATTCTCCTGTCTTTTACGAACTCTTTCCTCGTGGCCCGCCGCTACCTCACCACCTAAATTTCTCCGAGGAGTGCTATACGAGTTTGTGGTAACATTAGTCCTTGGAGAAAAATGATCACTGCAAAGCGTTGAGGCAGAGATTTTGCTGTGACTTTTGTGTAATGGAATTATTTGAGTTAATTAATCGTTTCAGCCCGAGTTGCAACTTTAAACCTCGTGCGAGATTTAAGGCACAGATTTTGCTTTGACTTTTTGGGAATAAAATGATTTGTATTATTTCAATTATTCACTTCAGCCAATTTTGCGACTTTAACAACTATGTGAGCTTCGATGCAGAGATTTTGCTTCAGATTATTGTCGTTATTCGATGAATCATTTCGGCCCTACTTTTTTGCAATCGAGTTATTCGATTACTTGTTTCAGCTCTAGTTGCAACTTTAACAACCATGTGAGCTTCGAGGCAGAGATTTTGCTTCCAGTTTTTTTTTTGTAATTGAATAATTTGAGTTATTGGATGAATTCATTTCAGCCCTAGTTGCAACTTTAACAACCACGTGAAAAGGTGGCCACCATAGTAGACCAAGTTGAGAAGGGTCTCCTGTTCAATTAGCGCTAACCTGTCTGTTGCGCTCATCGGTGATCCTCTGAATCTGAATCTTTTTCCTCCCCATGTTGGTGGTGTTGCAGCTGGGGGGGCTCAGGGGTGATGGCTAAATCTTCTTCCACTTCCTGCTCGCACGTTTAAACACTTCCTGCCGGACGTGGGAGCTTTTTATTCAATGATGAGGACGGAGAAAGAAGAGAGGACGAGCGAGCCTTCAGATCATGGTCCTCGTTCCCCCAGCGGCTCATCCACACTGTGCCCTCGCCTTCACCTCAGCTGGCCGGCTCCTGGAAAACAACACACGGGCGTTCATCACACAGCCAGGGATGTGAAGGGAGCGTGGGGGGGGGCTCGGGTTTGCAGACTGTGACCCACTTTAGCTACTACAAACACCGTCTTTGCCTCGACCGCGTCAATAAACAAGAGAATAAATGATGCGGCCATCAAATCAGCCGCACATGAAACAAGGCGGGCTGCGGATGGGGGCGATACGTGGAGGGGGTTGTTGCTACACGCAGAGCAGGAGGCCCTCGGCGGCCCGACGAGCAGGGAGGCTGTGCTGTGTCAGCTTCATTAGAGGCATCACCGCCACATCACTGATCGGACGGTCGCCCACGGCAACCGGCTGCCCGGTTGGGGCCGCCTGGCACGCCGGCCGACGCGCGGATGACAGCGGCCGGGCAGCTTTTTATTTTTTCTTGGAAAGAAACGGTTTTAATCATAAAAAGTATGCTTTGTTGTTCTGCTTTTATCATGTGAGTCAACAACAACAAAAAACATAGAATTCTTTTTTTAATTTAAAAAAAGTAGTGTTAAATATGAGTTCAACCTTGTAACAGTATATATTTTTTGTTGAAAATAATACAGCTTTACTCTTTTAATATTAAGACTTTTTTTTAACTGAAAAATCTGACCTAAATCTGGTACTACACATTTTTCTCAAAAAAAATAAAAATAAAAAAAAATTATTTTCTCCGCAATAGATAACTTCAACATTGGAAATTGTATTGAAAAATATGATTTCAATCTCTCCCCCAAAATAAAACCTCAATGTTGTAAAATACAACTTTGTATAGTATTAAGTTATATTATTGAAAAAAATAACATCTTGTAATAATTATTTTTATTTCATATTTATTTGAGACTATTACGATTTTTTTTTAAAGAAATGTATTGTCTTGTAAAATTAACTAAACATATTTTAGGCTTTTTTTCTTGGAAAAGTAAGATTTTATTCTTGTAAAATTATAACTTTCTCAAAAAAGTATTACTCCAATCTTGTAATATTAGCATTTTGTTCCAGAACAAATACAACTTGATTCTTGTAATATTACACCTTGTTTTCTAAGAAAAAAAAAAAAGGTTTACCTCCAAAACACGTCAACCTTTTTTATTGGAAAAAAACCAATATTTTTGTAATGTTTCAACTTTTTCACTGAAAAATATGACTTCAATCTTATATGGCTCTTTTGAAAAAATCTCATAATAGTGCACCCTATTGTGTCAAAAAAAAAAATCTGACTTGATTCTCGCAATATTAACATTCAAAAAGATTTGACTTTCTTCTTGTAATATGCTTTTTAATCCTGAAAAAACTATAGTTCACTTAATTTTTGGTTTTTTAAATGACAGCACACTAAATGTAAAAATTGCCCAAAGTACATTAAAGTAGTATTAGTACACAGCCTGTATCTAAATAAAAGGCAGCTCCAGTCTAGCAGGTATATTAAAAGCTGGTGGTTGCGGTGGGGAGAACGTTCCCAAATTCCATGGAAGAAGAATGTATCCAGTGTTGCTGCAAAGTCATGAATGAGAAGTCGGCATGTGGCCAGGAACGCAGAGGGAGACCAGAGTTGCTTTTGGGCGCCGTAGCTACTATTTGCGGCCGTGTAGTAAAAATAGCAGTCTATAAATACATATATACATGCAGGCATGCAGACTGTGTGTACACACGAGCGGAGACGACGCCACGCCAACACATCGACATTGTTTGCATTGCTGCCTACCTGCTGGCCGCCATTGTGAGTCTGTCAGGTGTTGGTATGTGAAATTCAGTGGGCTCACTACTGTACATACACAAACATATTCGGGCTATTTTTAACCAGGGTAAATTATAAGAAAATGATTTCAAGCTAAATTCTGAGATGTACATATTGACGTGGCTAAATAAAAACGTACAAACTTTTATCCAGGTGTGTTAGCGATTGCCCGGACTTCAGGGCAAGTTAGCCGTTTGGCGGCACGGTAGGACAACTGGTTAGCACATCTCCCTCGCAGTTCTGAGGACCCGGGTTCAAATCCGGCCTCTTCTGTGTGGACTTTGAATGTTCTCACCCATTCCTGTTTGAATGTTCTCCCCATTCCTTATTTATTTCCACCTCTTTAATTGTGACACTATTGTATGAGGCAGGGCGGCACGGTGGGCGACCGGTTAGAGCGTCTGCCTCACAGTTCTGAGGACTGGGGTTCAATCTCCGGACCCGCCTGTGTGGAGTTTGCATGTTCACCCCGACCCTGTGTGGGTTTTCTCCGGGTACTCCGGTTTCCTCCGACATTCCAAAAACACGCATGGTTGGTTAATTGACGACGCTAAATTGCCCATAGGTGTGAATGACTGTTTTTCTATGTGCCCTGTGATTGGCTGGCGACCAGTTCAGGGTGTACCCCGCCTCTCGCCCAGAGTCAGTTGATATGGGGGTCAACACGCCTGCGGCCCTGGTGAGGATAAGCGGTACAGAAAATGGATGGTTGCACTGACTTAAATGTCGTAATATTCTGACTGGGTTTTTTTTTTGGGGGGGGGGGGGGGGGGGAAAGAATGAGTTATTTAAAATTACGACTTTCTAAAAATAAATAAATATAAATCACCTCGCTCACGTTGCAATTTTGTTTCTCTTTTTTATTTTCATTTCTTTAAAGACTTTTTGTAATGACCACTTGTTTATCCCCAAAAATATGATTTAAATCTAATAGTATGACTTAATCAAACATGTTTACAAACAAACAAACAAACAAACAACTTTCCTAAAAATAATCTGTCTTAATCATGGTACTATAACTTACTTGGCCCGGAATTATGTACCGACAGGATCGAGGGCGTGAGTGTGGGCGACTTGGTGCTAATTGTTTTCCTGATGGACAACCGGAGGCTAGAACATCGACAGCAGGAAGTCGAAACCATCCGTAACTTCCTTGTGAAATTATATTTGGATTTCCCAATAAATCATTTTGCTTTGTTTTTTTTTTTCTTGGAAAAAAATATTCTCATGATATTACTACTTTAAAAAAAAATATATATATATATATTTTTTTTAATCGTGTAACATTTTTTTCCTCAAAAAAAATATCACTTGTAATATTGCAGTTGTGCTCTCAAACAAATAAAATTGTATTCTTGTAAACTTTTTAATTTAAAATATGACTTTAAATTCATAATAGGATATTTTTCTTTAAAGAAAGACAAATGTAATATTATGCCTCTTTTTAATTGGAAAATACAACTTAAATCTTGCAATATTACTTCTTTCCACCAAAAAAATACTGTATGAATTCAATGTCGCAATCATTATTATACTTGTAATGTTAAGACTTTTATACTGAAAAATACATGACTTCCATCTCTAAAACAACTCTTTTTTCTAATAACAAATATGACTTTAATCTTGTAATATTAAGACCTTTCAAAAATGACTTCTCGTAATATCATAATTTGTTTGTAAGAAAACATGACCACTAAGACATTTCTTTTGAGAAATACATCTCTTAACATAATGCCCCCACCAAAAAAAAGACTTGAATGTCATAAGACCATGAATTCAAAAAAAAAAAAAAACTGACTTCATACTCGCAATATTATGGCTTTACTATGTTGAAAGAATATCATTTCCATCTTATCATATTGCCTCTTATTCTTTGCAAAGGGATACAACTTTATTCTCATATTAGGACTTCCCCCCCCCCCCAAAGGAAATACAACTTTAGTCTCATAAAATTAATACTTTTTTCTTGAAAAAACACGACTTTATTCTTCTAATAATGACCTCCCCCCCCCCCCCCCCCCCCAACACACACACACACAAAAAAAAAGTTACTTCAGTCTTGTAATATTATGACATACAGTATATAAATTATTCACTGATGGCAGGGAGGAAGGGAGGAAGGAGGTAGTGTGGCAGCTCAGCATTCATTCTTTTCCTGATGAAGAACTGGAGGCCAGAACATCTACAGCGGCGATGTCGAAACCGTCGGCAACATCTTTGTGAAATTCTACACTGGGAAAAAAATCCATTTTTAACTCCTCTTCAAACGTCCGCTGGTACAGATTTGATAAGAGAGTTCAGAGGAGGATATTGAATTCTACCTGGATCACATCATTACCTCGCTGCGTATAAAAATAAATAAATTACTAAAGAGAAAGGAGTAGGTGTTCCTAATGTGTTGAACATTCTTTCGAATGACACGCTCGCTGGCATGTTAAATCCAAATGCTAACAAGGTGCATGTGTGTGTGTGTGTGTGTGTGTTTGTCATTCTCTCAGTCAGTTGCAGCCTTCATTAGCCGAGCTCCAGTTCAAAGTCGGCTTGCACGGATTGTTCTCCGCATGAAAACGTCCTTTATCCACCCAGGGTGGTCAAGTCGCAGCATTTTTACCCTTCACAAGCTCATGTTTACGTGGAGAGCCTGCAATGCATAAGTGTCAGAAAGATAAATGCTGATAATTAGCAAATCTGCGGAGGACCTAGATAGGAACCCTGGGGGATGCCTGGCGACATGAAAAGTGGGTTCTCTCAAGAGAACGTGGACATTTTGCAAGTGAGCGAGCAAGCAGACATAAAAGCAGACGTGGCGCAGCAGTGCTTTTGAGGAAATGAAGAATATCTGAGGTGCAGCTACTTTTTGATGAAAACTACATCATCCCTGTAGATGAACTGGGCAGAAGAAGCAGTCGGGGGGGGGGGGGGGGGAAACTCCTTTGATTCCAGCTTCTTCAGCGTGAATATTCTTTGATTTCTTGGTTTTTCAACATCTGAAGTTTCGTCTCGTGGACTTTTGACACCAAAAACAGAGCAGTGTTAGATCGGGATACAGCAAAACAAGTGTGAATTAACTTCCAGACCACATTTTCACATGTATTTTACTAAAGACATTATGCATTTCTTTCCCAACAATTTAAAAGGCTTCCCAGGTGTCTTTATAAAATATAAATGCTCTGATATTATTGTATCAAAATCCACAAAGGGGAAAGAATTTCAGTCCTGACTCAAGCAAATGCAGAGTACGGCTTTCGTTGCAATGACAACCAGGGGCGGAGCTAGGTCACTGTGCCGAAGCGAGGAGAACTCTGTGTTGTCAACTTTGTGGCTATATTTAGTGACTTTTCCAACCCCTATAACAACTATGTTTCGATAATAGGGACTAGCAATAAGCCATGAAGCGAGCGATTCAATTCAAATGTACAGTATTTTCACTGGTGGAGGCAGAACTTCCTCACCAAACCGCCCAATAACATTTGTGTCAGTTAGTGTAGGAAACCCGTGCATGTGGCCCACACAAAGCTGACAAATCGAAAAACGTGTGAGCCATCAAGTCTTTGCTGACATCGTCAAGGGCCCTTTGAGGATGAATTTGAACTCTGATTGGTTAAAGAAACAGAAACATTGCTAATACAGTTTTTAAGTTACATCTGACAGCACCACTGATTCTAAAAGGGACTGGGCAGATTAAACTGACATGGCAACACAAGGTGGATGAAATCTGATTGGACAAAAAAGTTTTTAAATAAAACTCCAACATCCACATGTCCTGTTCCGGAAGAAGTGGTAGCCCTGACCGGCCACCACTGCTTGAATGTTATCGTGAATGAGAAGCTTTGGATTTGTTTTTGTTTTTTTATGTATTTTTTTTTTAAATGGTAAAAAGCAAAAGCACTGAGTATCTGAGTGAACGCGACCGCTAAGCTCAGGCGGGTTGGGGGGGGGGGGTACGCTAGGTCATTTGCATCCGAGCCGCTTGCCACACAGATTAGCGCTAAAAGAGCAGTTAGAGAATGTTGCATGGTGGCATCATTATCCCAGACATCTGTTGCTGCAATTCAAAGCTTCAATCTGCTCTCTGCAGTGGAGCTGAAGGGGCCGTGAGGGGGTCTCGGTGTGACTTAGACATTTATTCGCCGCCGTCACCTGCTGGACGACGGGAGGCTGGGGGGTAAGTGACCCAGATCGGACTGGATGTTGAGGTTGGCGGACGGGTGACCTTCCTGCCGCCGAACTGCCTCCGGGCACCGTGTTCCGCGCTGTGTTTTTCGAGGCGGCAGAAAATGGGTGACCGAGGCACGGTGAGTCAAAGCACAAAATCACAGCGGTTTGTTTAGGTCAGAAGCGATTGATGCTGTGCAACATCCAAGTGACAAAGGACAGAATTTATAGCAAAAGTCAAGCAATGACAGCCCGTTATGATCCTTCATGGAATGTCGTTTTTTTTTCTCGAGATTAAACGGCTGGAAAATGCCATATCTTAAACAGGTGCTAAATGCGGTATCATGGATAATTACAATTTGGAAAGGCATTGACAGCCTGCTACTGTCCTGCAGAAAATGTCACATTTTAAAGATGAAACGTTAGGAGAATTCATATCTCTGCAATGCTAAATAATACGGTATTAACGATAAATACAATTTGAAACAGCATTGACAGCCTGCTACTGTCCTGCATGGAACATCGCTTTCTTGAGATGAAACGGTAGGAAAACGTCATATCTCAAAGAGTTGCTAAAAAGAGTAATAATGATACTTACAGTTCAAAACTATGATTAATAATAATAGTCTGTTCAGATGATATAAAGTATATTAAAATTATATGTTGCTTACTCCCAATATTTGAATGCCAGAGAAAACTATGCTGTATTAAGTATGGAATTTTATTTTATTTTTTTAAAATTGTATTTATTTATTTATGTTTTTTTTAATTATAGTACTTTTCAAGTTTTAATTTTGAGAAAAATCTGACGATATATATATATATATATATATACACACGTTTTTTTTTTTTACTATTTTTACTCATACTTCATATTTTTCTTGTGTTGTTTTTTTTTCCAATTGCAATCAATCTTTATAGGTTGCTTACTCCCATTACTTGAATGCCAAAGACAACCCCATGCTGTATTAACTCAAGTACAAAAGTATATTTCAGGGGTAATAATTTGCAAGTATTAATTTTGAGAAAAACATTGAGTATCAATAATTTTTGCTCAGTCATTGTCATGCAAGCATGAACCTCAGTGCTATGGTCGTTTACTGGTTTACTGAAGACTTTCACTGCTTATTGCGCTTCCTGCAAAGCAAGATTGCGTCATCCATGCCACCTGCCAGTGCAAAACCACAAACTGGAATAACATGCTCACAGTCAGGAAGATCCCCATCAAGACAATGACGCAAAAGAGCCGGAACGTAGCGTCAGTTGGCAAAATGCTTGTGGTAATTTAGTTCCTCCCACACGACTTTGATTAACATCAGTGATTTAGTCCGCGGCATCCGTTGTGGTTACCTGGATCAAAATCGACATGCAAGACTGAAGTAACATGTTGTGCCACAACATGGCGGGCAGCAGTGAGGTCCACATGAAGAAATGCAGCTTAAGTAAGAGCAGGAAGAAGAGGACGAAGAAGGGCCCCCACCATAGCCGTTGTTCCCAGAGAGCAGCGAGGATTTAGCCTATAAAGTGGATACAAAATGTCGACACATTCTCGCAGGCTTTTTCCATCTAAACAACTGTGGGAGCGAGAGAGTTTTGTTTTCATTTCCTTAAAGTTATGTTAAACAATGTTAATCTCCCATAATTAAAAGTGTGAAGTTTTATTGCGTCTAACGCGTGTGTGTGTGTGTGTGTGTGGGGGGGGCAAATTTTGACATACAAAAACTCAGTACACAAACTGAACAATTATTCTAAAAGAGGCTTGAAGCTGTTTATTGTCACTTCCAGTTAAGGTTTACTGCCAAACTAAACATAAAAGAGAAAGAATTACACATGTATTTAAAACCACATAGCTTTGCTTTAATAAGTCAGTTTAGCGTAAAACCATCCATCCATCCATCCATCCATTTTCAACACCACTTATTCTGGTTAGGGTCACGGGAAGCTGGAGCCTATCCCAGCTGACTTCGGGCGAAAGGCGGACTACACCCTGAACTGGTCGCCAGTCAGTCGCAGGGCACATATAGACACGGACAACCATTCGCACCGTCACTGAGTGGGAACTGAACCCACGCTGCCCGCACCAAAGTCAGGCGAGTGTACCAGCACACCATCAGTGACTGTAATGCTAACAAACACTGCAAAATGTCACAGACGGGCTAATGAATAGCGACGGTGTCGCAGTATTGTGACTAGGGCTGGATCCGCTTATTTAACTTTTCACTGCCAGCCAAGAAAAAAAATCAGTCTGGGAATGGCTGTTGGCATGCGACGTGACCACTTCTGAGGGGATTTCAATACTATTGGTATATACAGTAGCTGCTTGTGAATGGCAGGAAAAAGTTAATTGTCAAGCTGAGACACATCTCACAGTGCTTAAGAAGCACCCTGAATACGTTACGTCACGTTATAGTCGGGCACACTGTAGTTGTACGTTACGGCCAGTGCCCTTGCATCGTATCCGCAGGTGGCTACATTTTGAGTTGAATGCTGAAATATTCGATAGCCACAGCCATAATTGTGACCCTTTAAGCAACGGCTATTTGGACACAAACAGTGGAGCAGCAGACTTAGACACATATTATAACAATTACAACAACGACAGGCATATAGTCTTTATTTTCTGTGAAGGACAACTACTGCGGCTTACTGAGGATTTATGATCGACATACATGTGTATCCGGACGTGTTTTGAGTTACAAGCACAGTCACAAAACTAATTCAACTCATTTCTCAAGACACCACTGTATTCACAGTTGAAACTATTATTTTAGGCAATTACAACGATTTTAAGGGCATCAATTACTTCCCTTTTATCGCTATTCGCGGCAGGGTCTCAGTCTCTATTTCCATATAAGCCCAACATTACAAGCATAAATTCAGTCCTAGCAGGTAGGTACGAAGATGAAGGCAGGCTGCTTTGCACCGTGGCTGACATGATAGTGCTTGGCTGGTTGTCTAAGTGGGCCACTGACTGGCCTCCCTTAACCCGCTGAGGTTAAGAGCACCAGTTCTGGGGTATTTACAGAGTGATGCCTCAGGTCCAGAAGTGGGAAACATACTCACACTCTCTCCTATGTATAAATTCCGATACTTGTGTAAAAGTAGAAGCACTGATTCAACTACTGTACACTAGCGAGCGACAGAACGAAGCCCAACTGTGAATAGCAAAAATCTGTGACTAATAGCCACTTCCTTATAATTGCGAGAATTCAAAAAAAAAAAAAAAACTACAGGCAAGAGTTTTCGTGAATAAGAGGGGTTCGGTGAAAAGGAAAAAAACAACGAGAATAAGCAAGAGTTTCTGCGAATAAAGCCACAAATACCGTAGCTAAATCTGCGAAATCCGAAGTGTGAATATGCAGGGGTCCACTGTACTTACGTTAAAGAAAAACACAAAAAAGAAAGTCAAAAAAATAAAAAAAAACAAAAGATACAAAAGTAAGTAAGTACAAAAGTAAAACGCTAGTTAGCATTGGCTCGATTCTTATGCTAACAAAACAACATGCTCCCATACTTTTGCTAACATTGTAAACTAGGTCACAAAAAATGCTAAAATAGCTAATAATAACCGAGACATCCGTCATGCACCTTACTTGTATGCATTTTTCAGATTAAACAATTTTTAAACACAAAAAGCTTGTGCTTTTTAGGCTCGCACGAGACACAATGCCAACATCAATTCTCTTACACCGGACACACAATGCCCTTTGAATTAATGCATGAAATGATGATGCACAAACATTTTAAATTCTTTACATTCTATATATTTGTCATTACAGTACCATTTTATAAAGTAAAATACTGTAGAGTACTTTTTTCGAATAAAAAAACTCATCCATCCATCCATGATGAAGATGAGATACGAGCGTTTTGAGTTCCAAGTGTGATAACTTAACAAATTAAACTCGTACGTCAAGGCATCACTGCACTCAAGTAACTTGAAAAAAAATCTACTTAAGTACAGTAACCAAATATTTCATTACTTCCCACCGCTGCTCATGTCCCCCGGCAACCAGGAGACACGGCAAACCACAGCAGTGGCTCGGCGTCCATCTTTGCTGTGTCAACAAAGCTTGGTGGTGGGAGCATCTGCAGGTGGAGGGAAGAGGAGGCCAGGAGGCGGGTGAGCTGTTGGCCTGGTATCTGAAGGATGCTTTTGTACAGCCACACTGCCAAGCACTGGCAGAGGAACATGATCTAACCCCTCCCTTCCCCCTCCCTGCAATCCACTTAACCAATCACGAGGGTGTCCGTAGAGAGGTGGGGGTGTTGATGCAGTGCAAAGGAAGTACTTCCGAAGTGGAGGTGATTTGGGGGATGGGATAAAGCAGCTATGGATAAAGCCGTCGAGCAACTCCAGGATTAATTTGCGATACAATTCCATTGTCGCATTTTGCCAATAATATCCTGATATATATATATATATATATATATATATATATATACATAAAATAAATACACAATTGGGAAAAAACAGATTTGCGTAATCTATTTGTTTGTTGTTTTTTGCCTAATGGCTTTGTATTTTGTTCTAATATTTGTATATTTTAGTTCAATTTCAATATTTATGTTAATATTTTTTTCATCTATTTCTTTTTTACCCATATATTTTTTTCTTAAGAATACATCTATTTAATTTTTCAATGTTTTACAGACAGCATTCTTTTCTAAATATTTTTGTATGTTTTCCTAATAGTATGGTATTCTTCATCTATTTTTTTATGAATATCTTTCCTATATATTTTTTACTAATATTTGTATTTCTCATCCAATATTTTAATTTATTTTTCAAAGTAAAGTCATAGTTTAGGTAAATATTTGTATGCAAAAAAAAAACTATAATTGGGTATTATTTTTTGTCTAATATTTGTCATTTTTTGTGTAATACTATATTTATGGTAATATTTTTATTTAATTTAAATAGTTGTGTGTTTTTCATCAATATCAGTGTTGCCTAATGATTTTGTATTTCTTTTAATATGGTATTTTCATATATTTTGAATTTTTTTAGTAATACAATTTTTCCTACAATTGGTGTGTTATCCATCTAATATTTTCCATTTTGACTGTACATAGGGTATATTTTTGGTTTGTCTGATAAACCGGATTAAAGTTTCAGAGAGTTAGTGTTACCGTTTCAAATTACATTATCGTTACTATGCATCTTCATTTTGCGCGATAACGCTTTTAACACGAGTAAAAATGCAGGGTCGCCTCAGTTTTCGACGGAGTTCCTTTTTACAGTGGTGACATAACCCGATTTTGTACACGTGTGTATAAAAAAAAAACGTGCAGGCTATAAATGTAAAATAATCCAAGGAAAATGCCGTGTATGCATGTGACGGCACAAAGCCAACACAGCTTCCCGAAATCAGATAATTAGATGACATCAGCATCATGTGTGACCTTGAAAATAGTTGCCAGACAGCGACAATTGTTTTCAAAGCAATAGAAGCAAATGTCACGTGTCCTGGCAACTTCGGAATCCCGCCTAAGACATTTTCGGAAGATGACAAATTTCACAGGCTGGGCTTCTATTTGCATTTCCTTGTTTATTTTGTTAGGCCATGATAATTAAAAAATAACCGTGGCAAAAAAATGAGTTGTGCCCCTCATTACCCTAATTAAAATGGCCCTAATCACAGGATCAATACTATTAAAAGTGAGTGTGTAGGGCATCCGCAAGACATGTAATGGTGAAACCTCGTCTATCACTGGGATACCTGAACGCTCCAGACCCACCTGCCATAGGTGAATATCCACAACCATATCATTTTTAAAAACATTGTACAGTATATTCAAATACCAAGATGTTCAAACAAACCATATACAGTGCTACCTCGACTTACGAGTGACCTGACTTATTAGTTTTTCAAAATGTGAGTTGTCTCTTGGCTAATTTTTTGTCTTGAGCTGCAAGCAAAAATTTGAGTTATGCACGCGAGATGGTGGCAGCCAACTTTACAACAAAAAGCAGTTTGGCAGATAGCGAACACTTCTTGAAAACAGAGGCAAAGTGCTTACTTCAGGCTGTTTATTGCCACTCCCAGTTGAACTTGACTGTAAAACTAAACCTATAACCAGAATCAGAATCAGAGAAGTAATTTGTGTAGTTAACGAAACCAAACGTTCAAAAGTCCGTTAATACTAAAAAACAATGCAAAACACCATAAAGGGGCTAACAAAACTAGAATCAATGTCACAATAGTTATAACCCTTTAAGCAACTGATATCAACACAAACTGTGCAGCAACACATGTAGACAGACAATATTAACAATACTCAAAGGTATATATTCTTTATCCTCTGCAAAAAAACATTACTGCACCTCACAGAGTCACTTAGTTGTGACAGTCTTTCTTGTGTATTATGTACGTCTCTAATACAAGGGCACCTAGTGGCCAAGGTGGGCACAACAGAGGGAACAGCACAATGTCAATGGGCATTGAAGCATGAAATCCTGATGCACAAATTCTTCTAATGATGTCATTATTGTATTTTTTTAAAATAAATTACAATACAGTAAGTGCTATTTTCTGATTTAAAAAACGTTGCTTGTGTTTTTTAGGGCTATAACAGATTAATAGCATTTCCATTCATTTCAGTCGGGAAAGATGATTTGAGATACGGGCATGGTCACTGAATGAATTAGTTTTAAGGCACCACCGTAATTTCCCCTTATCTTAATGATAACACACTTAGCGAAACCCCAGTCAGACTAACCGAAATTAGCATCGATGTTACAGTCATCAAAGATCTTCAAAGAGCGGCCATATTAACACACATGGATCAACAACGTACAAACAGAGCTCAGACCAATCGTAACAAGCATACAGTATATTCTCTAAACAATTATCGCTGGCGTTGGGCCCAAACCACCAACGTCCAAATTTGGTCAATTTCATATTTTTTCACATATCGATACTATTGGTCAATCCCCATGTGGGTATGTTATTTTTTTTTACAAATTATTGACCAATATAAAGCATTGAAAATGGCTTGCTCTGTTTGACAATGCAACGTTAATGGCGCAACAAACATGCCGTTTTTTTTGGTTACCTGAAAAGTGAAGGTTTCCGCCTGACAGAATCAGAATCAGAATCATCGTTATTGATGCCAGTGATGTGCTATATAGTGGGGGTACAAATGATAATAATGAATATTGCAGGGGTTGACGGTATTCTGTTTAATCAAACTTTATTTCGTCAATTAAGAATAGACATATACGACCACAGTTGGACGTCATGGGCAGCGTAATTGGCAAATGCATTTACAATGCAACGTCCTGTTATTTTTTTATTTTGGGGAAAAACTAAACATGTTTGCCCCGATGAAACCCCTCTAGCATTGCTGCAGAGACAACAGCAAATCACATGCAAGCCCCGCCGCAATAAAACAAAAAACAAAAAAGTATCTTTTGTCACGCACCGGCAGGATGACTGGACTACTACCACTATGTAGTTTGACCTGTCTGGTTAAATCAGCGACGGGAAGCTAAACAGGCCTCGGGGGCACACCCATCACGCCGTTAGGTGCAACATCGTTGTGAAGTGGCGGAACAGTGACGGGAAAAGTGTTTTACGGTTGAGACAGGATTGTTCCCGTTCTTGACTTTGTGTCTTGGCACTCAGCGAATCTTTATCTAGTACAATCTCGCTGCCGTAGACAAAATGGAACAACTTTGTGGTTACTTGAATTTTGAGTCGTTCACTTAGATTCATGGTTGGTTTAGTTGAATTTCAATCCTGTAACAAGGTTAATACTATCTTTCTTCGAAGTAATACTATTTAGGCTAGGTGGGAGTAGATCACATAGAGTATGCTCAATTCCTAAGTCTCAAATCTTAACCTTCAAGACCCAGGTTACTACGAGTTAAGTCGATTCCCCAGTAAATTTCAACCAAGCTGAGTCTCTGCTCGGGTTAAACAAGTCATTAGTCCAGTCACACAATCATGATCAGTCCATAACACACTGTATATTTGCACATTAGCCACTTTGCACTCAGCATCTGCAATCGAGTTAGTGAGCTGTACTAAAACAATTGGAAACTTTTTTTTTTTGTTTTTTTTAAAGAAATCAGTGAATAGCTTAACCGAACCGCGAGTATGCGGTGGTCTACTGTAGCTCAATATGTGTATTATTTGATTTAAAGTTGAAAAAGGACAGAAATTGAAGTTTATTTTGAGAGTTACAACAAGCTAATGGCACCCATTCGGTGGAATGGTCCTTTGTTCTCATCACCTCTCATGTACAGTAGCTACCATATTTACAGTACATCACATTCGCGACAATCAAACTTCATTTAATCAAGTAAGAATGCCTCGCCAATGTACCATCATCATCATATGCATCATATTTAATGTTCTACACATCTCCAATGCATCATATTTACCTCATATTTAATTTTCTATGCCTAGGTGTTTTTAATGCTTTATTTATGTTGTTTTTGCAGACAGGGGTCGGTGATTGACAGGGTACAATATATTGCATTGGTACGTTTCCGCTATGGTCAGCATTGGCAGATCATACCCAATACGTATTTTTATCCACATTTGAAAGGCACCCGATTCCGATTGCAGCACATCTGATTCCACACATTTGTTTCTCTTTACGCTGGGATGACACATATCACAGTTGAGACGCAGAAAAAAAAAATCTGAATTATGTCACTTTAAGCATGGAGTGTAAATTCAGCCCGAGGTGGAAAAAAATATCGCTTGAGTGAGTGGGAGGAGGAACTCTGGTACGATCGCACCTGTACATTTATAGCCTTCACCGCAAAGAGTAAGGCGAATTTCATCTGTCATTGACAATGAATCACGGGAACCACAGGCATGCGGAAGGCATTCAAGTCACAACAAAATCTGGCCGACAATTTGACAACTGGCCAAGCTTTCGGCACGCAACCAACGCCGATGACTGCATGCGGTCATGAAGCGTTTGTTGTCGAGATGAACTTAAAAACAAGCATCCGCCAGCTGCTTGGAGACCGGCCCGGCTGACCGCTTTCTCCCACTGATAGCTTTCCGAACGTCTTATAAACAAAATCTAATGCCAACTGGACAAGTGACACTGAGACAGGCCAAGACAGCGGCCAACAAACTGACATGAAGCTTTGTGGATTAACTGTGAAACATCTACGGCAAACAAGAAGTCTAGTCCAGGGTTATCCCAACCTTTACTGAGCCAAAGTACATATTTTACATTGGAAAATTTTCAAGGCACACCACCAAATAAAAATATCGCAAAAAATGGATACACAGCTTAATTACACCGCTCGCAAAAAGTTGGGGATATTCAGCTTTTGGGTGAAATTAACCTAAAATGTCCTATAACCTTTACAGGTGAATTGAATTCGACATATTTATGGACCCCCGCATACTCGCGGATTCACATATTTGCGATTTCTCCCCCCCCAAGGAAACAACCCCCGTTTTTCATGGAAAACACTTATTGGCCGTATATCCCCGCTTATTCATCTGGGGGGGTTCGTTTTTTTATTTTTTCCCCCCAATGCAACTACAACCCCAATTCCAATGAAGTTGGGACATTGTGTTGATTTGCAAATCATGTTCAACCTATATTTAATTGAATACACTACAAAGACAAGATATTTAATGTTCAAACTGATAAACTTTATGGTTTTCAGCAAATGATCATTAACTTAGAAAATGATGGCTGCAACACGTTCCAAAAAAAGCTGGGACAGGTTGCAAAAAAGTTGAGGAATGCTCATCAAACACCTGTTTGGAACATCCCACAGGTGAACTGGCTAATTGGGAACAGGTGGGTGCCATGATTGGGTAGAAAAGGAGCTTCCCGGAATTGCTGAGTCATTCACGAGCAAAGATGGGGCGAGGTTCACCTCTTTGTGAACAAGTGCGTGAGAAAATAGTCGAACAGTTTAAGGACAGTGTTCCTCAACGTATAATTGCAAGGAATTTTGAAATTTCATCATCTACGGTCCATAATATCGTCAAAAGGTTCAGAGAATCTGGAGAAATCACTGCATGTAAGCGGCAAGGCCGAAAACCAACATTGAATGCCTGTGACCTTCGATCCCTCAGGATCGAAACATGACCCTGTCCCAGCTTTTTTGGAACGTGTTGCAGCCATGAAATTCCAAGTTAATGATTATTTGCTAAAAACAATCAAGTTTATAAGTTTTAAAATTAAATATCTTGTCTTTGTAGTGTTTTCAATTAAATATAGGTCGACCATGATTTGCAAATCATTGTATTCTGTTTTTATTTATGTTAAACACAACGTCCCAACTTCATTGGAATTGGGGTTGTATATTATAATGCGAATCAATTATTCACAGATTTTCGTGATTTTTGGTCGTGCCCAATCCCTCTTTTCCACTTGGCATTTGAGGTGTAAAAGTAGCGATCCCAGCGACACCCCCGACTTGGAGGAGAACTGCAGCACACTTTCAAAACAGCGCTTCGTGGGTTGCGCTCGATTATAAAGGCAAACTGCATGCGGGATAGCCACCACGGCGCCCAGCGGGAAGCCAATTCCTCGTTACTATCATTGTGAAGCACAATTCACCAAGCTGAAAGGGGACGTGGATGAAAATAAAAAGAGCGGGCTATTTTGAGCTCATCGTCCACTCCCATTTGAATTTGAATTGAACCTGCCAAGATAATCATTACTGGAGATAATGACTGCAAGCTTCGCTATTTCATCCACCACTGCTACATCACAAATTATGAATACATGTTACATCGTTAATTAAGAATACAGTTAAGTATTGTTGTAAAACACGACAAGTGTATACATTATAGACTGTATTTCCATGGCTTCAGCTGCGGCTGAGACTCGGTCCCTTAAAACCCGGAAATGCCGCGTTGCCATTCAGCTGAGTTGAGTGGGCGCTTACCAAACACGAAGTTGGCAGTTATTTGAATATTAACTGAGAAAACTACATCACGTCGTCAGCGATTTTAAACCCAACCGTTTTGCAAGCCTTATGCCGTTTGACTTTTGCATTCAATCGGCAAGGCGCATAGATGTCAAAAAAAAAATAATAACTATGTGACAAACTCAATTTGACCTGTTATGCATAAAACAGAAGAACAGAAGAAAAATTGGATTCTGACAGAAGAGGACCTTTTACAAGCTGCAGATGAGCATGAACGCTTGTGGCCATTTCTTTTTCACTCAGAACACATGCTCTGGGAAGTGACGCTTCTTACAGAGAACACTGTGGCAGGCTGCAGACGCGCAAACTGCTGCCTGAAGCCGGCCGGCTGTGTTGCTGTTGCTCTTCAAATACAGCCATTACAAAACTTGAAACATTACATTGCATATTATGAAACTAAGCTATTGCGCTTCCATTTGGTAAGGCTGTTGCACTCAGTGATTATTTTGTCACTTTGGAAATGAAGAAAATCTGATCTTTTTCAGCGGATATCGGTCATCGAAAAATTACATGATCGGATCGATAAAACTGTAGTTCACACACACCTCTGCGCAAAAGTTCGTACAGTCCAGCCTGGTCACCCACAGAGGACTTTCTAGTAACTGCCCAACCAGGAAGTGTTGTTTCGTTAATAAAAGTCCTCTTCCAGATCGTAATTAATGCTAACTGCCACCTTGGACAGTCGAAAAAAACGACTGCAGCCAAAATGTTTTTTAATTAATGCAATCTGTTCAGTCAAAAAACCCATTCTAATTGAGTCATCATTATCGTCTTTGCTGACAACAAAGTCAACATTTATGCTAACACAGTTGTGAAAGGACCCTCCACTGCTGCCCACTGATTGGCCACCAACACCATTTCACTGTCAAGGTAGGATTGTGATTGGCTGAGTTATGGTCCCCTCACATTGAGTCATTGGCATTTGATTTATTTCCATTGAATTTGGTGTTCCAATATCACTGCTGATGATAGAGTGGATGCGGCAGCTCTGATTTTACAGCTCTGACGATACGCTAACAAACAGACCGTATCTCATGCGGGAGGAATGAATCAACATGGCTTCACGGTGTATGTTCGCGTCGTAGCAAGACGAAGACTTCATATTTACGCTGACTTTTGAAGGTAAACAACCGTGTCTTGACAGGTGGCTGAGGGCCCACCAATCACGACACTCGACACATTAATAGCCTTGCGAGTCAAGAGGGGAAACCAACAGGTGCGGAGTTACGAGGCACACAGCAGCTAGAGCTAGCGGGGCTGTAAATCTATCCTGAGACACCCCCTCTACCCCCACCCTCAATGACATCCACCACCAACCACCCCGTCGCAGATTTGGAGTCAGCTCGGCAGCTGACGATGGCCTCTCTGCACTACCTACCAGAGGTGGGAGTGACTCACATTTGTCCATTTAGTCTTAACCTTCAAGTTTCAAAGCAAGTCCCAAGTTACTGTAGCGAAAAAAATCAAGCAAGCCAATTCAAAATCCACTAAAATAAATTGAAAAAAAATCAAGTCATGTTAAATTTTGGCATACCAAGTCATAAATTAGGTAATATAATCTTACTCAGTCACAACATACAATACATTTCCACATTAGCCACTTTTTACTCAGTATCTGTATAGTAATTGCATTAGTTAACTGTACTAATACACTCATAATTTACATTTAACGGTCCCAAACCAGTCTCTGTACCTTGATTTAGGAATTGAATTTGTTTGTGACCAAGCTCATAACTTAATTTACTTAAATCTTCTTCTTTATAATGAATTAAAATGCCATTAATCCGTCCTAGCCCACCAAAAACCCCACCATTTTTTATGCCTTATATTGTACTGTATACCGTTCAGCAATCGCTAATTTAAATTGCTAATTTACTCCGCTTGATTCAAATGGTAGACTATGTCGCCGGGCGCCAGCCCTCATCATCACAACCTGCGCTCACGCCGAGCCCCCGACCATACAAAAATACTTTTATACTTCACAAAAGCAAAAACCTGCGTTACACCATTGTCCCAAATTGTTTTTCAATGATCCAGAGCCATGAGCGATGCAATTAATAAAATGACAAACCAACTGACCCGGTGTATTAACGCGGATATTAATCTTAATATTAAACTTACCTCCAAGGCTGACAAGCATCCTTCTGTCACAAAGCATCACAGCGATTGATTTTAACAAAAACAAGCCAACTCAACAGGATCTAACATCACCATTTTCAGTCGTTACTGTCTTAAAAACATCCAGACTTTTAAAATAATATGACATTAACACAGCTAACTTGTCTTTGTGGGTTTTATAGTGATTGATGATAGGGCTGCACGATATATGGTTTGAGCATCGTCAACGCAATGTACGTGTGTCCAATAGTCACATCGCAGGGTCTGGTGCGATGTTGGTGTACTGCAATATACAGTGAATCGACTGTAATATTAAAAGTGACCAGCAGAGGGACCTGTTTGGACATACTAATAATGTATATACTAACATACATACTAATTACCACCCATGTTATCGCAGGGCTCATATAAACACACAACCATTGGCGCACACTTTCACACCTACGGGCAATTTAGAGTCTTCACTCAACCTACCACGCATGTTTTTGGGATGTGGGAGGAAACCGGAGTACCCGGAGAAAACCCACGTAGGCACATGAGAACATACAAACTCCACACAGGCGGGGCCGGGATTCGAACCCCGGTCCTCAGAACTGTGAGGCAGATGTACTCCGGTTTCCTCCCACATCCCAAAAAACATGCATGGTTAATTGAAGACTCCAAATTGCCTGTAGGTGTGAATGTGAGTGCGAATGGTTATATGTCTATCTGTGCCCTGTGATTGGTGGGCACCCAAAGATAGCTTGGATTGGCTCCAGGACACCGGCAACCCTATGGAGGAGAAGCGGTACGGACAATGGAGGGATGGATGGATGGATATTCTTTGCATCCAAATTTCATAAAATGTAATAATCTTCGGTTCGGTAAAGTCAAGTTGAGTCTCCCAAGTCAAAGTTGAGTCTGTGTTTTAGCCAAGCAAGTTCTAAAATTGGCGACTTAAGTCCTACTCGACTCAAGTCATGTGACTGGAATCCCCCACTTCTGCTATCCACCTTGTGAAATCTTCACCGTTGTGATTATTACAGACTGCTTAGAAGCCACCGAGCACCAGAGTTTGTCTTGAATTTGTACTTGGACCTAAACCTTTTAGTTTCCTATGAGACTTCCAGACCCCTGAGTGCGTCAAATGAAGACTTATTGATCGTTCTCAGAACCAAACAATGTGAAACAGCGTTCTCTTTCTATGCTCCTCAACTGTGGAACAAACTTCCTGAACACCTGAGATCTACTCAAACCTGTAAATCTGGCCTGAAAACTTTATTGTTCACTGCTGCTTTTTCATACATCCATATAGGATTTGTTTTCACCATCTGGCTTCTAGTTTGTGTTTTTTAATTTGATAATCTACACAGCAAAATCCAGAATCTGACCAAGATTTAATATCTCAATAGCAAGGCAAGATATACTTGTTACTTCTAACGAGGCAGACCATTTCACTTGCTTCAAGCGTTTTTTTTCCCCCCTAACCTTTTATATATATATATATATATATATATATAGAGAGAGAGAGAGAGGTTATCTTAAAATAAGAAATACCATTGCTCGCTCTTACCGTGGGACTAAAGCCAACAAGGACTCTGGATGGAGGCTGGTTAAAAAGCCAGGAGATAGTCCAGATCCAGGTCCAAGATGGCAGCTAGCGTCCCTGTCGCGAAAGAAAGAAAGGTCGATGTCGGTGGAGTGTACGCGTGGTCGCTCCGCCAGTGAACGTCCGAGTGACAACTGCTGCTGGAACGCCCTAACCCCCCACCCCCCCTACCAACAAGCTCTGGACGCACACAATCTACCCTGCACACTGAACACCCAGCAACCCTCCCCAACTCCATTGGCCTCCCTAACCTAACACCTCTTACAAGCACATGCACTCCTTGCCCCCCCCCCCCACCCTACCCCCCACCTCACCCCTCTGCATGCCTTCAGCAACTGCCACCGATTCATCAGTGTTCAAGTTGCACATTGGCAGGAAGGTTCTTTTGAAAGCAAAAAAAAAAAAAAAAAAAAAACTCATCTTGTCATGTTTTTCCACATTAAACTAGCTGCTTAATACATTTCTGAATCGATTGTATCAATTTCTATTGTTTTTATTTTATTACATTTGATTGATTGATTGATTGATTGATCGAACCATTTTTATGATAAAACTATTTTCTATACATTTTGTACATCAAACAAGTCATTCGCGCAATCTGTTGAGTCGAGTCGACGAATTTTCAGTTTTTCGGACGTAAAATATTTTCCGCATCAAACGAGGAGGCTATTACGGCATCTCATGAGTCGAGTCAATAACTTTGTAGTCTTTCATCATTCTATGTTTTTCGCACCCAAAAAAGTTATTTACAAAATCTCACGAGTCTCTTTGATCACATTGCAATGTTGTAAGTCACAAAATATCACATTTTTATACATTTTCCCTCAAAGCAGCTGTTTACTTCCTTTCTGGAGTCTAATTTATCATTTTACAACGTTACGTCATAAAACTTTCCTTGTAAGCATTCCACATGACAGCAGACGTTCATACCATCTTAGGAGTACAGTAGTTGATCACTTGCAGTGTTTTAAGTGGCAAAATGTCATCTTTTTATCCATCTTTTCCACATCAAAACAGCGATTCATTCTCTTTCGAGACATCTACTAGCATTTTTAAAGCCATAAAAATTGAAAATAGTATCACTTTGCAGTGTTTCTAACTAACAAAACATCATGTTTTGATCTTCAAACTGTCTGTTTAATCTATTCAAAGAGCCTGGTCCATTACTTTGCAGTGTTTTAAGCCCAAAAAATTTGTTTTAAGTTTTTCCCCATTAAACTGTCTGTTTAATCCATTTCAAGTTTCTGGTTTATTACTCTACAGTGATTTTAAGCATCAAAGTGTCCGATTTGTATGTTTTTCACATTAAACCGGCTGTTTAATCCATTTTATGAGTGTAGACAATCAATTCCTATTTTCAATTCATTTAATTTGCATTCGTCATTTTTAACATTGTCAAATCCGATACAAAATAACGTTAAAAGTCAATTGCAAATGGATGAAAACATGGCAAAAAATTGGTACGTGTGTGTCTGAGGAGCCATGCTTTTTGTTCCAAGGGACCCTCAAAAGAGCTCTCCCACCCCCAATTCTCACACACACACACACAGCAGTATATGTATCAACTGTACATGAATGATAAATACTATATAGGTGCAGATGTAAATGCGAAATCATCCATGAATAAATAGGTGTTCAATACTGTAGGCAGAAGTGAATGTACGCAGCAGTAAGAATAGCCTAGTAGCATTTGTACGTAGCATAAAAAAAAAAACTATTTACGGAGCAATAATTTGTACTTTTATACTGTATGTGTTATTTTGACCTTTTTCAGCAGCACCATTAAATCACATTTTAACACTTGAACCTGTCTCAAAGGGGATCTCGGACCACCACTCAGATTATTTGAACTGCGCAGTCCACACAAAGACAGCTGTACAAGTGCACACACTCACACGCATACACATGCTCAGCTGTCGGAGAGTTGTACAAACACACCGCTGATGTCTCGTGCCTCTCGGCCTAACTACACGGTAGTGGTGGGAGGATCCATCCAAATATGGATAATATTGATATAGACCTTGGTACTGAAATTGAGGGAAACCATTGTAATAAGATGAGAAGCACAAAAACACTTAAAAGGTTAAAAAAAAAAAGCTTGCAAACTTTTGAATTTGCACTTTCCGGAGAAGATTTCAGATTTTGTATATTCACATATTATTCAACTCAATGGTGTTTTTATAGTGCAATAATTCACACTGTTTAAACTGTCACTGTTGCATCCTTAATTTCCTAAAATGAAGACAAACTATGGATTTTGTACTTTCCTAAAACAAAAAGATTGAAGCTTTTGTATAGATTTGGTGTTCTTGTACTTATCCACATGGCTCAAACTGTTACTGTTGCACTCGTCCTTCTTTTCCCCAAAAAAAGACAAACTATTGAAGTTGCACTTTCCTAAAAAGATCAAAACTCTGGTATTAGTTACAGCGTTTCATTTTCAATTTCCTACAATGTGTTCCCATTAACACAAAAGATGAAAACAAATAGATTTGTTTTCCATTGTGTTCCCTTACTGTACCCAATGTGAACCAAACCATGACCCAAAAACCCAAAGTACTGTACGTAACTATCAAGACTTTCAAACAGCTTTTCTCAAAGCTTGGTGAATCCCTGCACAACAAAATGTTGCAGATTTAAGGGGCCAACAGTGCTTGAGGCACACCAGGCGGTGAGCGGGGTCACCACCTAAGGAAGTGGCTTTGGAGATAAGAACACCAGCGCCTGATTGCAAAGCCGCCTCTCGTCTCGTCCATTTGGTTTTTTTTGTTTGTTTTTTTTAATGTTTTTTTCCCACCAAACTAGTCATTTATTCCATTTCAGGAGTCGAGTTGATCACGTCGCAGTGTTTTAAAGACCCTGTAAAGTGAATTCAGAGATTTGTTTTTCAATAAATTACAGGTACATGTTTGAAGATAATTGCCGAAAATGATTGAGAACGATGTAGTACTGAATTGTGGAGATATACTGTAGTAGTTACTGTTTCGCACAATTCCTTTTTTTTTTTTTTTTTTTGAGGCATGCCTAAAACGGTGCCCATTGACACAGTTTGGTGTGTGACATGAGTCCCCGCACACACTATATTAGAACTGAAGCGTCCCCGATAGCACCAGCAGTTACCCACCACAACTGCGGGTTACTTAGTTATTATTACTTAAGCCCAGCCTGTTAGTCTGCGAGCGAGCTGGTAGCTCGCACCTCTTGTCATGGCGATCTTTTCGTACATTTTCTACATCAAACCAGCCGTTTATGAGTCATTTCAGGAGCGGAGTCAATTTTTGTTTTGAAGAAAGAAGTCACAAAATGTCTTTTTAGACGTTTTTCACACCAACCCATCCTTCCACGTCATCTCGGGGCGGAGTCTATAACTTTACAGCGATTTAAAGCCGCCAATCCTTTGAAATTGTTTTTCACATCAGACCAGTCATTTACACCATCTTGTGTCTCGTCCATCAGTTTGCAATGTTTTAAGTCATGAAAGATCGTTTTATAAAAGGTTGTCCACATGAGGTTTACCTCAGAGGTTTACACCAAATCATGAGACTTGTCCAGTGATTCCCAATCACTGTGTCGGGAGAGATCACCAGGTGTGCCATGAGTAATTATCCAAGTTCAACTAAATTGATGTGAAAATTATTATTATTTGAGTTAAGCGGCCAGCAGTGCTTGAGGAACACCAGGCGGCCTGCAGGGGAAGTAAATGAGAAAGCGACTTTGGAGATAAGGCCACTGCAACTAATCGTAGTGAGCTTTGTTTTTGTTTGTTTAGTTGAGCGCTGTTGTATATTTTTCACATCATCGGGCACATTTTTGGGCCCCTGGCGGCCCGGCGTAATTTCGCCATGTTAGTTATTGCTTCCAGACGTGACCGCCTCTTGGAATGTGGTCCACGGGGCCGCTGGCACAGACGCGACCGCTGCACCCCTCTTGGACATTTGCGACGTTGTTGCGGAAAGTCAATGACGCGACTGTTCCACCCGCTGCCGGCCCCTCGTTTCCCACACCCTCCCAGCCCCAGCGGAGACTTGAAGGTCAAGAAAGGGCACCCGGCTGGGAGTTCTTGCTTGGGAAGCCCAGCGGCTGTCGCTCACAAGAACTCAGTCGCTCCTTTTACAGTACACAAGCCAAGCCTTTTACTTTGAAGGACAAACTGGTTCCTCTGATCTTCCGGTCAAATTAGGCGACCATATGAAGAATAAATGCCTGTGGGTATTGTTGTATGTTGTGTCTACATGTGTTGCTGCATGCTTTGTGCTCTAGTATCTGTTGCTTAGACGGACGGTTATTATAAATACCGCAACACTGATGCTTGTTTCAGTAGCCCAACTACGGTGTTTGCATTATGTGTTAGCATTAAGCTATCAGACTTTCGTAAATTATGCGGTTTGATTCCATATTGTTTCTTACATTTTACAATCAATTTCAACTCAAAATGGTAATAAACATCAAGCACACTTGGCTCTTTTTTCAATCATGATTAATTAATATTGGTGTTTTCTATATTATGTCTAATATATTTGCACTTTTCCAATATTTTTCCTATTTTTTTTCTATTTTTCAAATCTTTATGTAATGTCTCGCCAGTATTTATGCATCTTTCACTAATATTTTCATCTAATAGTTGTGTTTATATGGTCTCATTTGTATTATTTGTGCATTGCCTGCAAAGATTTTAGGATCATTGAGGTCCATGCATTATTAGAACAATCAGGTAAAAAATATATTAAATATTTTTGTATTTTGTCCCTGATGGTGTAGTGGTACACTCGCCTGACTTTGGTGCGGGCAGCGTGGGTTCAGTTCCCACTCAGTGACGCTGTGAATGTGGGTGCGAGCGGTTGTCCGTGTCTATATGTGCCCTGCGACTGACTGGCGGCCAGTTCAGGGTGTAGTCCGCCTTTCGCCCGAAGTCAGCAGGGATAGGCTCCAGCGCCCCGTGAACTTAACCAGGATATGCGGTGTTGAAAATGTATGTATTTTTCTATTTTTCAACTCATATTTTTGTATAATAGTTTGTTGTCTCGTATAATATTACTTCATATTTTTTCTAATATTTTTAAATTTTTCCAATAATTGCGTTTTTTCTTTTGAACATTTTTGCAATTGTTTTTACTATTAATCTTGTCTAATATTTGTTTTGTCGTCATTTTTTCATCTCGTAGATTTTTACTTTTCAAATACAGTACTTTTTTCGAATATTTTTCTATTTCTTTTTTTCTTTCTAGTATACATTCATTTTTGAACGAATAATTTGGGCTGAGGCGGCACGGTGGCCGACTGGTTAGAGCGTCAGCCTCACAGTTCTGAGGTGCGGGGTTCAATCCCCGTCCCCGCCTGTGTGGAGTTTGCATGTTCTCCCCGTGCCTGCGTGGGTTTTCTCCGGGCACTCCGGTTTCCTCCCACATCCCAAAAACATGCATTAATTGGAGACTCTAAATTGCCCGTAGGCATGACTGTCAGTGCGAATGGTTGTTTGTTTCGATGTGCCCTGCGATTGGCTGGCAACCAGTTCAGGGTGTACCCCGCCTCCTGCCCGATGACAGCTGGGATAGGCTCCAGCACGCCCGCGACCCTAGTGAGGAGAAGCGGCTCAGAAAATGGATGGATGAATTTGGGCTGATATTTTTGTTTTATTGTCTTATATATGTATCTTTTTAAATGTGTATCACATTTGCATTGTCTGCACAAATTTCAAGACTGTCGAGGTCCATCCTGTCCGACAACGATCAAGTAAAAATGCCGTTTTTTTTCCCCCCCCATCCCTCCGAGTGCAACACACGATGTTGGCCGGCAGCCCGAAAGGAGGATCTGTGATCCTTCCTCCGCTCTCTTGCCGAGCCAAGCGAGGACCTGCCAGGTTGGGTGGGGGAGGCAGCGACACGTTCTTGTCCAAGAAGAAGAAGACAGCGCTGTGAAGAAGCAGCCAGTCGGCCTACAGGCACATGTATTTAAGTCGAAAGCCGAGATGCTCTTCTCTGGATTGCTGAACGCCATCCGCCGTGTTTTGTTTATGTGTGTTGCTTTACAAAGAAGAAGAAGTTACGCTCGTTTGCCACAAATAAGTGTGGAAATAAAACACGACGCAGTCGCAAAGCTTTGACGGCGTTATGCAAATCAGCCATGCCTTCCCTCCTGCCCGCGGACGATTGGAGAAATTAGAAGAAAATGACAACGCTTTCGTCTGCTCTGACCTACATTGTGTGGCAATTGTACACAGTCTCCCGCACACGTTTGACAAATCCTGTAGCGTAATAATGAACGCGGAACATGCAGCAGACAAAAAGCTGAAACAAGTTCATGAAAGCTGTTCAGCCGCTCACTGATCAACCTTTGCACAGCCTCAAAGTGACACTACAACCATTCAAAGTACAGTGTTCCCCTGCTAGATCTCGATTCATCGTTCGCACGTTGTCGAGTTTACAGTATACGGGTAAGTCGAAATTCGTACGCCTTCACTATTGTGCCACAACATGCTTGGCAGCATTGAGGGCTGCTGAAAGCGATGCAGAGTAATTAAGAGCAAGAGGAAGAGGCAGAGAAGGTCCCCAACTCATCTCCATTGTTCAAACAGAGCAAAGAGAATACATGCCTGTGAGCTCTGTTTGTATGTGTTGCTGCGCCGTGTGTTAAAGTAGCAGTTGTGAGAAGGGTTATAATTACCAGTAGATTTAGAATTAATGCTTATTTTTGTTAGCCCGTCTATGGTGTTTCGCATTATATGTTAGCATTAAAGTGGCGACCTTTCATTGGACAAAATAATATGGTTTGTTTGAACATCTTGGTGTTTAAAAATACCGTATGTTTCAATTCTCTTTTGCTGCATGCGTTTTGCCGTCTAATATTTTGATTTTGTATTTGTTTTTCAATATTTTGTGCCTAATATTTTTCACATAATCATTTTGTATTTGTATGTTGTTTTTTTTCCTCACACTGTTCTATTATTTCTAATATCTATGTTTTCTGGCGGTAAGGTGGACGACTGGTTAGAACATCTGCCTCACATTTCTGAGGACCGGGGTTCAAGTCCCGGCCGCGCCTGTGTGAAGTTTGCATGTTCTCTCCGTGCCTTTGTGTTTTTTTTCCCAGGTACTCTGGTTTCCTCCCACATCCCCAAAACATGCATGGTAGGTTAATTGAAGACACTAAATTGCCCATAGGTGTGAATGTGAGTGTGAATGGTTGTTTGTTTCTATGTGCCCTGCGATTGGCTGCCAACCAGTTCAGGGTGTACCCCGCCTCTCGCCCAAAGACAGCTGGGATAGGCTCCAGCATACCCGCGACCCAAGTGAGGATAAGCGGTACAAAAAATGGATGGATGGATTTTTTCTGTCAATTGTTTCATATATTTGTGCATTATTGCTGTGAGTGTGTGTTAGAGTACGTATGCAAGTGTACCTCGTATTTTGACATTTACAATTCCAGGAGCGAATCCCTGACATATTTCTAGCAAATAAGACGCGACAGTCACTATGTTTCGACAAGCCGTGCCCCCACTCCTGAAGCTGTCACAGCACAAAGGTGAAAGTTCACGAGCGTCACGACGAGCCCTAACAGACGCTGCATGTCCATTCGACTCAGCAGCCAAAGGGGGGGGGGGGGAGGGGGGGAGGAAAAAAATCAACTCAAAATGTCCTCAGCTGTTTCCTCGTCTTGTTCGTTTGAAGGTGAAATCAATAAAACTAAGAATCCGCAAAGAGACGGGACTTCCCTGCGATATCCTCATTAACAACGCCGCCCGTGTGGCTGTGTTACATTCTAATCTGTCGAGTAAATTAAAGTCATAAATCACCCGACAGCCGCGACGACTCCCATGCTGCGACCGGTCAGGAGGCGGCAGACGTTTAGCTTACGTACGGTAAAATAAGAGCAGTCATGCCTGATGAAATACAAAGGTTTGCTCAAGAGGTTCAAAAGAGGAAACCGGAAGTTTAGCGCAGGCCCAAAGCTCCCGGACGCTTGCGTTAGGTTATGGCGCTGCACGGCTCCAGACCATATTCAAAATGGCTTCCACCCCACAACCTAGACTGTGTTCAGAATCGCTACCTATCCACTATCGAGTGAGTTGGCCATTTTGTAGTGCTGTTCAACTGTGTAGTGACTCTAGGTTATCCCCTTTACAGTGCCCTAAATGCATTGTGATAAAGAGTGAATGACCAATAGTCACTAGAAGAGCAGTAAAGCCCATGATGTATTGCGCCCAGAAAGAAAAAAAGGATTCTTTGTTTCCGTTTCTGGGATATTGTTTGATTTTCAGCATGAGACAAATCCATGATTTGTGGCGTAAAAATATCTTTAATACACTGGTGCCTGGACTTACGAGCTAACAAGAGAATACAAGTTAGTGCGTTTTAATCCATCCATTTTCTGAGCCGCTTCTCCTCACTAGGGTCGCGGGCGTGCTGGAGCCTATCGCAGCTGTCATCGCGCAGGAGGCGGGGTACACCCTGAACTGGTCGCCAGCCAATCGCAGGGCACGTAGAAACCAACAACCATTCGCACTCACAATCATGCCTACGGGCAATTTAGAATCTCCAATGAATGCATGTTTTTGGGATGTGGGAGGAAACCGGAGTGCCCGGAGAAAACCCACAGAGGCACGGGGAGAACATGCAAACTCCACACAGGCGGGGCCGGGGATTGAACCCGGGTCCTCAGAACTGTGAGGCTGACGCTCTAACCAGTCGGCCACCGTGCCACCTGTTTTAATATGTTTTGGCATATTTAAAGTGTGTGGGAGGGCTAAAACTATTAAAAATATCTATTTTCATATTGTCTCTCTATAGTAGCGATTTATTGCGGCTGGGTCTGGAACATATCCCCTGCGGTAAAAGGGAGTTTACTGTATTGAGCAGGATTTTCACAGTGGCCGACACATGACAAAACCCCCAAAGGACACGAGACGGTGTATGTGCAACCAGCAACTGACCACCCGATCCCCCCCCCCCCCCCCCCCCCCCCCCCCACCGACACACACACGCACACACTTGTCCTCAGAAACAGCTGACGTTTTAACAGGCTTACAACAGCTGACAGGCTACAGGTGGGTCAGAGGCGACCCTCCATAAGTCCTCTGTCCCCTCTTCCTCCCACCTTTGTAGAGCTCATACTTCCCTTTTAGTGCACGCAAACACACAAACACGCGCACACGCACACACACATGCACACCTGTTGTGACTCCAGAGGAATTGTCCTGGGGTGAAATGCCGTATCACCCACCTCTTCGCTGGGCATCAAAACAAGCCTTTATGACCCTCCAGCATGTGTTGGAGAGGCCTTTGTGTGTGTGTGTGTGTGTGTGTGTGTGTGTGCGCACACATGCGTTTGTGCATGCGTGCGGCGACAGATGCAAGCGGCGAGCCGAGCTAAAGGCTAGAAGCCGTAAGCTTCTTTGCTTCAGTGGAGGAGGAGGTGGTAGCGTTATCAGCAGCAGCAGCAGCAGTTGAGGAAGAAGAAAAGAACAAGCCGTCATGTTAATCTGTCATCTTTACTAGAACAGGAAACAATGTGCAGTCACCTATGATGACACCCATAGTGCATAGCACATGTATGACACATGCGTGTATGGCACATACATGCATGACGCTAATGTGATAATTCCACAGGCCACACTTGAATGAAGCAGCAGGGGCTCAAACTCCTTTTTGAGCACAGGGAATAATAAAAATGACTACAAATATGATGCGACACGATTTACTCCAGTTATGAGAGGATTTACTACATTTCTGATACGATCCTCTCCAATTACAACATGATACGATTAACTCAAATTATGATGCGGGATGATTAGAATACAAAACAATTACGATCTAATTAACTCCAATTCAATACAGAGTAATTCCATTTTACTACGATTACAATGTAATACGATGAATTCAAATTACAATGCAAAACTCCAGTTCAATACAGTATGATTTACTCCAATTCCAATATGATTCACTCCAAATATGATGCAGATACGAGACACATGAATTACGATTATGACGCGATACGATATCCTCCAGTTAGGATGCGGGGCAATACGATTTACTCCAATGACAACTTACTACAAGTCCGATATGATTTACTCAAATTACCATGCAATATGATATGAGCTACTCCGACAACATACAATTATAGTCTAATTACGATGTAATACGATTCACTTCAATTATGATGCAATACGATTGACTCCAATTTTGATGCAACGCAATACAATTACAATACAATTGACTCCAATTCAGTACCCTATGCTTTACTTTAATTACAATCTGAAGTGATACAACTCCAATTAAAGTTTCGGTTTGTGTGAAGTAATTTCATTACAATAAAGTAATTTCATTACAGTAAGCACCCATTATTTCTGTCATGTTATAATGTTTGGTTTGACCTGACTGATTAGAATACATGACCCGACTAGAGAATATTTTTGACAAAAAACAAAAATCTAAATATTAGAACATATTCCAAAATATTTAAAAATGTATTTGAGAAAAAAAATACAAATAAAAAATCAATGATCGGTTATCGTTCTTTTTTAAACTCATTGATCAGTGATCGGCCCCAAAAATCCTGATTGTGTAAAGCCGATACAATAAACTTCCATTACGAGATTGTGTGATGAACGGAACAGAGGATAGGACCCACAAAATGCACGACCCCAAAACAAATGGACAGTTTCAAAAAGAGAGAGGTTTAATCAACGAGCGGGTCGGTACACAGGCAGGCGATCCAAAAAAGGCAACAGTATCCAAAAGCGTGAGGCAAAAAGGCGAGGTCCATAATCGGAACAGGGTCTAGTCTTACTGTGAGTCTTTGACGTGGAAACAAGGAATGCTGGAACGTGACGACGAGGTACAACGAACTGGCGACTAGAAAGAATGAGACACGCGGTTAAATGCAAGGGGTAATTAGGGTGAACGAGGCACAAGTGGTGAAGATGCTCTCAGGAGCAGGTGTGTATGAGACAGGGGGAAGACAACAACCGGAACGCACACACCCACGACAGATTTACTCCAATTGTGATACGATTCACTCCAATGACGATAGTCATTCCAGTCACGATGCGATGCGATTGTTCTTTACGCTCATAGTAACAACAACAAATTCATTTCATTCGCAATCTATTTTTTCTTAAAAAAAAGTAATACGTTTGTGTCAAAATAATGGCTACATTTTTTTCTTAATATTCTTCCATCCATCCCATCCATTTTCTGAGCCACTGTCTCTAATCCGTACATCAGGGCTGGCCTCGCCACTGTTTTATAAACTTTGCCCTTCATCCTAGCAGAGACTCTTCTGTCACATAACACACCTGACACCTTCCTCCACCCGTTCCAACCTGCTTGGACCCGTTTCTTCACTTCCTGACCACACTCACCATTGCTCTGGACGGTTGACCCCAAGTATTTGAAGTCCTCCACCCTTGCTATCTCTTCCCCCTGTAGCCTCCCTCTTCCCCCACCACCCCTCTCCTTCATGCACATATATTCTGTCTTACTTCGGCTAATCTTCATTCCTCTGCTTTCCAGTGCATGCCTCCATCTTTCTAACTGTTCCTCCACCTGCTCCCTGCTTTCACTGCAGATCACAATGTCATCTGCAAACATCATGGTCCACGGGGATTCCAGTCTAACCTCATCTGTCAGCCTATACATCACCACTGTAAACAGGAAGGGGCTCAGGGCTGATCCCTGATGCAGTCCCACCTCCATCTTAAATTCGTCTGTCACACCTACAGCACACCTCACCGCTGTTCTGCTGCCGTCGTACATGCCCTGTATTATTCTAACATACTTCTCTGCCACTCCAGACTTCCGCATGCAGTACCACAGTTCCTCTCTGGGTACCCTGTCGTAGGCTTTCTCTAGATCCACAAAGACACAATGTAGCTCCTTCTGACCTTCTCTGTACTTTTCCATCAACAGCCTCAAGGCAAATAATGCATCTGTGATACTCTTTCTAGGCATGAAACCATACTGTTGCTCGTTGTCCTGAGTCTAGCCTCCACTACTCTTTCCCATAACTTCATTGTGTGGCTCATCAACTTTATTCCTCTATAGTTGCCACAGCTCTGCACATCACCCTTGTTCTTAAAAATGGGCACCAGAACACTTTTCCTCCATTTCTCAGGCATCTTCTCACGCGCTAGAATTCTATTGAACAAGCTGGTCAAAAACTCCACAGCCACCTCTCCTAGATGCTTTCATACCTCCACAGGAATGTCATCAGGACCAACTGCCTTTCCATTTTTCATCCTCTTTAATGCATTTCTAACTTCCCCCTTACTAATTATTGCCACTGCCTGGTCCACCACACTTGCCTCTTCGACTCTCCCTTCTCTCTCATTTTCCTCATTCATCAACTCCTCGAAGTATTCTTTCCATCTATCTAGCACACTACCGGCACCAGTCAACATATTTCCATCTCTATCCTTAATCACCCTAACCTCCTGCACATCCTTCCCATCTCTATCCCTCTGTCTGGCCAACCTGTATAGATCTTTTTCTCCTTCTTTCGTGTCCAACCTCATCCTATGCCTCTTGTTTGGCCTTTGCCACCTCTACCTTTGCCCTATATCGCATCTCAAAGTATTCCTTTCGCCTCTCCTCGGTCCTCTCGGTGTCCCACTTCTTCTTAGCTAACCGTTTTCCTTGTATGATTTCCTGTACTGTGAGGTTCCACCACCAAGTCTCCTTCTCTCCTTTCCAGTGGTCCAGTCTTCTGGAAGCTCCTCCTGTCCACCAAGAGCCTCACCTCTTCCCGAAAAGCTGCACAACACTCGTCCTGTCTCAGCTTCCACCACATGGTTCTCTGCTCTGCCTTTGTCTTCCTAATCTTCCTCCCCACCACCAGAGTCATCTTACACACCACCATCCTATGCTGTCTAGCCACACTCTCCCCTACCACTACCTTACAGTCGGTAACCTCCTTCAGATGACATCGTCTGCACAAGATGTAATCCACCTGCGTGCTTCCACCTCCCCTCTTGTAGGTCACCCTATGTTCCTGCCTCTTCTGGAAAAAAGTGTTCACTACAGCCATTTGCATCCTTTTTGCAAAGTCTACCACCATCTGTCCCTCCAAGTTCCTTTCCTGGATGCCGTACTTACCCATCACTTCTTCATCACCCCTGTTTCCTTCACCAACATGTCCATTAAAATCTGCACCAATCATGACTCTCTCTCTGTCTGGGATGCTCAGAACTACTTTGTCTAGCTCCTTCCAGAATTTCTCTTTCACCTCTAGGTCACATCCTACTTGTGGGGCATAGCCACTAATCACATTATACATAACACCCTCAATTTCAAGTTTCAGCCTCATCACACGATCTGATACTCTTTTCCCCTCCAAGACATTGTTAGCCAACTCTTCTTTTAAAATAACCCCGACTCCATTTCTCTTCCCATCTACACCATGGTAAAATAATTTAAACCCTGCCCCTAAACTTCTAGCCTTTCTGCCGATACACCTGGTCTCCTGGACACACAATATATCAACCTTTCTCCTAATCATCATGTCAACCAACTCCCGAGATTTTCCTGTCATAGCCCCAACATTCAAAGTCCCCACATTCAGTTCTAGGCTCTGTGCTTTCCTTTTCTCTTTCTGCCAAAGAACCCGCTTTCCACCTCTTCTTCTTCTTCGACTTCGACCCACAGTAGCTGAATTTCCACAGGTTGACGGCGGCGGTGGCGGACGTTGTCAACCCGGGCCACGACCGATCCGGTATGGAATTCTTTGGATGAACGCTCATATTTGTTCGGCAAAGTTTTAAGCCGGATGCCCTTCCTGACGCAACCCTCTGCATTTATCCGGGCTTGGGACCGGCCTGCAGTTTGCACTGGCTTGTGCCCCCCATAGAGCTGCATTGCTCTCAAAATACACAATTGTTGGGAAAACATATTCGGTTATTGATGAGGGTTGCTTTAAAGGTCCATTTGAAATATGTATGCTTACAACTATTTTTGAATGTTTGACAAAATTGGCAAAACATAATTTCATGGTTATCTTTTCACTTTTGGTTCATCGTTTATTACCAATTTTCTTGTGGTACGATAGTCAAAGTGAAAGCGGTTGCGAGCAGAAACACTTAGCGTTAGGAACGAGATGCTGACATTCCTGCTTACAAACTTTTGTCTAAGGAAAATAAAAAGTGAATTGCGGCGGGATATTTAGGACGAGCAGAGATTTGAACGCACAGCATTTTTATATTTGTTGTTCTTTTGACGACAAAAGAAAGCGAGGAAAAACATCTGTGCGTGATATATTCCTGCCGTGTGGGCAAAAACAGCTGAAAAAAAAGGTGACTTTTAATTCACCAAACGAGTTTGTCCCCCATCGCTGAACTGCTGCTGTTTTGCTGCGTGAGGCAAAAACTTTATTTCATATTTCATATTCATGAACGTCGTGTGCAACATCACTGTGGGCTGGGCTGACGGCGAGTGGTCGCAACCACTGTGAGAAGTCACTGATGCTCTCATCTTGTCACCATGGCAACGTGCATGAGAGCGACAGTCAGCAACCTGAGCTCATGTACCTGGGACACACACACACACACACACACACACACACGGGTGGTGTGTAGGTCACCCACGGAGATTAAGATATGCATTAAAAAAAAAACTGATTAAAAGTGCCTTTGATCTAATACAAGGACCGTTCGATTCCTGGTCAGCGCACCAATTCCCAGCCACTGCCAGTCCCATGCCCAGATAAAAATGGGTGGGCAGCTTCAGGAAGGGCATCTGGTGTAAAAACTGTGCCAAATGAATCATGCGAGTGACTCGCTGTGGCAACCCCTGGCAGGAACAAGCTGAAAGTCACTTCTTCTTCATTGCCATACAATACCGCTCAGTCCAAATTCCAATTTACAATATCATTTCATTTTACCACACTTATGATGCGATACAATTTCCTAAAATTAGAATTACATACAATGATTCCGATTATGATGTGATATGACGAGAGTTACTCCAATACAATTCAGTCCAATTGCAATACAATTCCATTTTTTCTCCAATTATGATGTGATAAGACTTTGTTCAATTCCAATGCAATACAATTCATGTAATTATGATGTGATACAATTACAAGAGATAAGAATTATTCCAATCATGGTATGATTCCATTTGACTCCAATTACGATACAATTAGATTTAACACGTTTACGAGTGATAAAATGGATTCCAATTACAATTAATAGGATTTACTCTAATGGTGACGCATTATGATTTCAATATAATTCAGAGATTTTCTTATTACACGTTACTTATTTGATAGAATCTACTCCAATTACGATGCGATAACATTTTGTCCAATGCAATACGATTTATTCCAATTATGATATGATACAATTATAAGCGATGTGATTTATTCCAATTACAATATCATTGAACGTTTCTCCTATTCCAATAAGATACGATTTACTCCATATACAAAGTGATTGACTACAATTGCAATGCCATTTAGTCACATCACAATTCATTCAATTTTACTCCAATGACGATATGATATATATGCATTAATACATTTACAAGTGATCCAAGGGCTTGGGCTTATAATAAAATACGATTTACTCAGATTGCGATGCATTACAATGTGATATGATTTAATACATTTACAGGTGATGCAATTTATTCCAATTAAGATTTCAATGAAATACGAATGACTCCAATTACCATGTGCTACAATTTACTCCAATTAAGATGTGTTACGATTTATTGCAGTTACAATATGATGAATGATTTTAGATGGTGGGTCATTCGCTGAAACAAAAAGCCTCTCCTCAAATAGGTGCCTCCCCTTCACCCCAGCAGGGGAAAAAAAAAAAGTTCCCTCATGGCCCATTTGCTCACCAGAACGGCAGCGTTAACGCCATATAAACTCTCCGACTCTTTTTGTCTTAAACGACAGTTTCTGACATTTGGCCATTCCACAATGTTGTGTGCCTTTTTTCGGCATTTCGCCATAATACTCCACTTTCTCCTGACATAAAGCGGAATATACTGCTAATACTATTTAACAGTATTCCAAAAAAAATGCATATAAATAAAGGCCTCCGTGGTCGCAGATGTAAACAAAGGGTAGTACAGTACATGTGGTCATTATAATTGCTCACTGTATTGCTAAAACAACAACAGTGCTGTAGATACCATCTTGTACAAACGAGGTCGTCTGTTCGCGTGAAGCAACTCACAAGCCGGAAAGACGGAAACGCGCACACACGTGCACACACACAGTGAAGAGTGTCATACAATGGCAGCGTGAAAGCGGGATGCTAAAGAACACTTTGACTTCGTATCCTCCTAGCGGAAGCTGGAGGACTCTGGAGTTGCAGCTGTAATGTGATAACCAGTTCAATAACATAAACAAGTGCCAGAATCCTCCAGAGAGTGCGTGCGTGCGTGCGTGCGTGCGTGTATGTGTGTGTGTGTGAGTGGGCGGACGTGTGTGTGTGTGTGTGTGTGTGTCTTTGCTCGTGTGCGTGTGTGTGGGCTGGAGAGGCTTGGGCGAGAGGTGAGGACGAGTCAGCCATTGAACAGCATCAAATAAAACGTTATCTAATGCCAACCATGCTGACACCAAACAAGTGCGCTCTCTCTCTCTCGCTTTCTCTCGCTCCCTTGCTTTCTAGCACTATTTTGCTCTCCGCATAGACTGTGAGCGAGCGTCCCTTTGTTTTTGGTCTGTGTTTAAAAAAAAAAAAACATTTTTATTTATTTATTTATTTATTTATTTTTAAATTCCCCATTTGACAAATCGTCACATTAAGAGCAAATATCTCAGTACTTCCAGGACCTATTTATTGCTCTTGGAATGTACGAAAAGACACAAATGATCCGAACATACGTTTGGCTCAAGGTACACCGACAAATCATTCACGCCATATCGCTGATTTTTAAGCGATGGGTAATTAAGAGCAACAAGAAGAGGCAGAAAAGGTCCCCCAATTAAACTCTAATCGACGTTGTTGCCACAGAGCGGAGAGAATGTATGCCTGATTATTGTTGTATGCTCTTCTTTCATTTTCATTTTCATTTTGGCTCAGACTGTCGCCGATTGGTTTTGTTAACAACTCAACAGAGGCGAAGAAGAAAGAAGCTGAAACGAGGAGGATCAAGCGGTGCACACACGCCTCTCAAAACAGGAAGTAGCAACAGCAGAGAAGAAAAATATAGAATCTCCAAAATGTCATGCGTCTGTTTTAGAAAGGCATCTTGAAGTACACTCATCTCCCAGCCTCCGTGTTTCGTAATCAAAGAGCCTTTTGCTCCCGAGCAGAATACGAGCTGCGAGTCGTCTTTGCCAGAAATGCTTTTTGTTGGAGTCGCTGCCAACGCTTTTTGACAGCAGGGCTCTTTGCGACTCAGTAAGAAGACGGGGAGGCTGCTCGCAGTGCTTACTTATTGGCACTCCTGTTGAGTCCTGTTGCCGCTAAATTCACATTGGTTTGGCTTCGCTCGTATAACGATGCTTGCCTGAACCATTTTTGGTTTGACCGCACTCGTTCCTTTGGTAACGCGCGTGTCACATGACCTCCTTCTGGTTTCACCTTCTGTTGCTGGCTTAGTCGAGGAGCCTCATTGCCAAAACGCACATCCAAATCAATGGCCCCCCTGGATTTTTTTTTGTTTTGTTTTGTTTTTTTTAATTCAGTCCTTGACGGCAGTTTTATTTAGTCACATGAAATCGGGTAGACATGTCTATCATGAGTAGACACACACAAAAAAAGGTCTCAAGAAGCCATATCTGAAAGCGCACAGGAGGTCTGCTATTTTGGATTGACGTGGCCAGTTTAGAATTAAGATAAACACACAGGACAACCTAACCTCTCTCAACTTCTTTAAACTCCACACTCTTTGAAAACTCTTCCCCCGAAGCCACTTCTACTTACCAACGTGAAATTTGCGAGCTCCGTCTATTATGAGTAGACAACCCATGCCTGAAAAGACACAGGAAGTCTGCCATTTTTTATTATTATTATTATTATTATTTATTTTTTATTTTTTTAAATTGAAGTGGCTATCTTAAAGGACCTTCTCTAAAGCTGTGAACATCGGCACTTATTCCATAGTTGTGGACACCCTCAGCGTCCATGCGCACCACATATGCGCGGCACAGACGGGCTTGTACGCTGTCGTGTCCGGCCAGTGGAGTGGCCACCACGTGCGTATATCGATGCCGGCCCGCTACTTATTCATTTGGAATGACAAGTGTGAGCCGTCAACTCATCTGAACTACTAGCTCGCCCGCACCTACCTTGTAAAGTCCGATAAAGCTGCTGCAAGTCACCTGCAGCATTTCGATTGACACAAAACATTATAAATGCTGCTAGATTTGTCAAGGGAATAAAACCAAATGTTTTCCCCGCGCGACGTCTCGTATGATGACGATTATGAGGGAGTGCACGCGTGCGTGTGTGTGTGTGTGTTGGGCCTTTAACACTTCACATAGTCACGTGCAAAGGTTTTAATAACATTGTTATAAAGCTAGCAAAGCTAACAACTCTATCTATCCGTCTACCTGAACCCTGTTTATAGCATAGACATATGAAGATAATGTGCAAAGTTGAAAAGCCCAAACTCCTTTAATGAGGATTTCATAGGAAAACAAACTATCATTCAAATAAAGTGCAATGATTGCAGCAGTAATGATTTCGAAATGTTCTGTTTGGGACTATGATTTGAAATAGGTAAATTGGTTTGTTTTGCAAGTAAATCATTTGCAAAATAGTGTGAATAATCATAAACGGTACTTTTATATGGTGGTGGTACGCTTGTGTATTCATTTTGAAATGTAACAATCATATGGTCGTGGTATTGCTCAAAATGAAGTGGTTTTCCAAGGGAGCCCTCGCAATAAAAACTGGCCCCTCTAAGTCGAACAAATAATCAAATAAAAGTAAAGCCTTTGTTTTGTTTTTTGTTTTGTTTTTTCCATTGGCCTGTTTTGTCTGCCACTGTTTGTTACGGACACATTTCTTGCTCACAGTAAAATGTTTAGCAAATATCATATCTCGAGTCACTGTCGATCTTTACTTCATGCGAACTATGGTATGCCATGGTCATGCTGAAACCTCTCCAAAAAATGGTGGGAACAAAAAAATCATGTGCCGGTGCGACCAACTGTGCTACTAGTGCAAAAGTTCGTGTAGACCCCGGTGAGTAGAAATTTGAAGCTTGTTTTCTGATGCCGGACTTTGAAGTTCTGCCAGATTTTGGCCTGCCCACATTTAGGTCGAAACCGACGCCTCCAGGTGCAGAATGCAAGGACGTGTTCGTCATTGAAATACTACTTCTTCTGATGTATAATTGTCTGCGCACAACCCCGACCCCCAACCAGACAAAAGGCCTTTAACGCTTCACAAAAGGAAACAACTGTGGTCACATCATCTTCTCAAACTCTTCCTCAAACTTCTAGTCATGAGCGATGCAATAAATAAAATGATGGGCTGCCGAAGCAGTGTCATAGACGGACGGAAATAAATCTGCAGGCAAGCTTACCTTTGTGGCTGACTCGATCCTTCTGCACCAAAGTAATGTAATACAGCTATCGATTTTTAACAAAACCGGCTATTGGAAAACTATTTTCACTCGTTACTAAAAACACTTAGACCTACAATGTTGAGGCGACATACTTCCGCACGGCTTGCGCACAGTTTTACAACACTCCCCAGGCACTTCAAGTGAGTTAATAGATTTGCTCTCAAGCCATTTTCAACACTTTAAATTGGTTAATAATGCGTAAAAATAACAAAGAGCGTGGAGACACTCTTTGTTAGAGCCCCGTTGTTGATGATGCTTCGCAAAAGTTTACAATGACATCATAAAACATGTTTTCATTGTTATTTAGATTGACACAACACAACATGGAGAAGAGCGCTGACATTCACGGATGAGACAAGTTTTCTGCTTTTGCAATAAAATGCCGTTTTGTGACTTTCATTTCTAACATGAGAGCAAAATCCAAACGGAAGCGCTCATTGTCGCATTTCCTCTCCTCCATTTCAATCTCCTGCCAAAAGCTCCCACAAGCGTAATTGAGAGCCAAGCGTGAGCTTCTTAATGCAATTCCAAATAAAAGGCGGCGCGGCTGAAGGTTGCCCGAAGCCGAACTAAACGGATTCAAATAGAATCTAAGTGGATTTTGACACCATGACCCAGTCAAGGTCAAGCCGGGCTCTTGAGTTTTTTTTGTGTGGCGCAGCAACTCCGAGCACCGCCATTTCCCCATCACTTGGGGATAATCCCACCAATTGCGCTCTAAATTCTCTTTAACCTACACGAGACTCCGCAGCTTGCGGATCCACGCAGGACCACCGGCTTCGGATCAGGCTCGCTTGTGTTTGCCGAGAGAAATCAATGCGTCAGCGGGCACAGATTCCCGGATATGAAATTTAATGAGACGGCCAGATTCTGGCAGATTCCTTAATCCCTGATGAAAACAAATGTAGTCATCCTTCAATGTTTTTCATTCGCTCATCCGCTTGTACTCGCAGCAGCCAAAGCCAGGTCGGTCATTTCCATCCTGGCTCGGAAGCGAATTGACAGCAATTCAGTCAGAGGCGGAGCGGGTAAATTTAGCGCTGTGTACTGATTATTTTTAGCCAAAATCGACAACTGAGCGGGGATTACCGTTTTTGTTTTTGTTTTGTTTTAATTCCCATGAATGTTTATGCAACATGGTGTGGACAGATGACAGCCAAGTGTATGAAAAGATCAGGAATGACTCCACACTGAGATCATCCCAGTGGAAATGATCCGGGAGAGTCCAACACCGCTGACCTTTAGGACAGGAGTGAAGGCCAGCCGGCTGTCCACTAAAGTGTGCTCTTCGGTAGATCCAGTGTCCATTGTTATTCCACTCAGTCCAAGAATTTCAGCATTAAAGCCCGGATGCACCGTCACAGTTGGCATAGCGCTCGAGTTTGCACCCTAAACGAAGGTTCGATCGTTAAAAGCTCATTTCCGTCAACAAGTCCAGTTCGCTCTGCTATTTTTTTTCCATTATCGTTTAGCAATTGGACAAGTTTGTCCTAGATGGAGCCAACATAACCCTAAACCGTCCTCTTCAAACCAAAATGGCTTCCTTCCGGTCTTTTTTGTGGGTCTACATACGATAGACATGTCTACCAAATTCGATGTTGCTAAGTCAGACTGGCTTCAAGGACAGGATTTTTTTTTTTTTTTTTTTTTTTTTTTTTTTTTTTTAATTCTACAAGCTGCAACCAAGAGTCATCAAACTGTGCGGGCATGCTCCACCCACATACAAGGACGAAAATGTTCTGTTTTTTGCAATTTACCACCACCTATCTGTCTGGTATACTTGCTCCAAATTTGGTAGCAATTTGACCAAATCTCTAGCATGTTGACATGGCTTCATGAGACGTTTTGTGGGTCTACTCATGTTTGACAAGCCTACCAAATTGCTAAGTTGAAATTGGCTCCCATTCAGGAAAAACGAGCATTCTTTCTTCACCTCAAAAAGTGATGAAAACTCTAATGCTGAGTGCTACTTGCGTTCAACAACCTCAGCCCATAAAAGCAAATAGCTGGACTGTATATGTCATTCTGATGGACTTGTTTGTATTTTTTTTAAATACAGAAATTAAAAAAAATTAAAAAATAATAAATTGACAAATCTTTTAGCACATTTGTTCCTGAGTGTTGCGACGAAACCAAGACTCATTGCATCATATTGCAGCGTTAGAAAAGAGGCTCAAAGGACTTTTTAATGATCTCATATCATTAAAAAAAATAAACACTTTTTTTCTTTAAAAAAAAAAAAAAAAAAGCAAGGAACATGAGAACAATACCAGAGGCTGTCTAACAATTCCCTCAATGAGAGTTGATTAAATAAACTTATCAACGCTCTCGGGGGACGTGCAAACACAGTAACACACACGCGCACGCACACACGCCATGCTCGAATAACTCTAATGAATTGCTGCAAATGTTTTGGATGTACAGTATTGTGTGGTGGGTCATGCAAATGCACCAAAGAGACAAACGTATTGAGACACAATCACAATCGTCACTCACACTACTATCACAAAAGTCTTCATCATCTGTTAATGTGACTGTGATGGAGGAATGCACAGTGCATGTATAGATTAAAATGACACCTAATATTTTGGCATTTTTCAGCTAATATTTTTGTCGTTTTTTTCTAAAAAATAATGTATTTTTTTCTAATATTTCACATACATTTGCATTTTGCAATACTGTTGTCATTATTCTTTCAACTGACATTTTAGACTATTTGTATTTTTCGTCCATTATTTTTGTGTGGTTTTGTTTTCAAATTTTTGCGCAATTTTGTCATACATGTATATTTTTGGCTCACACCGTGCATTTTTTGTATGAAATTTGCATTAAATATTTGTGCATTTTACATCTAATATTTTGGTCTCTTCATTTCGTATTTTCTTTTTTTTTAATATTCATGCATTTTGGTGCTGTACTTGTGTATTTTGTTGAATATTTGCATATTCTTTGTTGAATATTTGCCGATTTTCATTGAATATTTGAGCATATTTCATCTGATATTTGTGTATTTTTCATCTAGCGTCGAAAGACACAGAATGAGGAAATAGTGGGAAAAGGAGCACGGGTGTGTTCTCGTAACCCGGCGAGAGACCGGACACACGGACAACACATGTTCACCTGGCAGGACGCTCCTCCGCCGCGAGTAGAGGAGGTAAGCGGCCAAAGCAGCGGGATGGCGGGCAAGACGCCAACCTGACAGCTTTCTACAACAACAGCACATTAGTATCGCCCCCACGATAGCTTCTCATACACTAGAACAAAGACTTTCGGCAAATCTCTTCCAGGCTTTCTCAGTTGGTTCCACACACTTGGACCACAATGTGGCACCATTTAGGCCTGAATTTTCATCGATTATTTACTGAGAACTAAACAAAAAACAGAAACACAGAAAGTTGAATATGTGACCCATAGAAGAAGATGCAGATTGTGAAATGGCAGCTCGGGCGGTATGTTTTCACTGTATTCATCATATATTTTTGATGTATTTCTCACTTTGTCATACTTTCTTTTTTTTGTTACTACTGCGATTGGCTGGAGACAAGTTCAGGGTGCACCCCGCGTCTTGCCCAGAGGCAGCTGAGATGGGCGCCAACACAATCGCGACCCTAGTGAGAATAATGGGAAATATGGAAAATGGGTGGATGGGTTGTGGTTACTATTTTTGTATTTTTTTGTGAAAAATGTTTGGTATTTCTGTTTAATGTTTTGGGTATTTTTCTTAATAGCCAATATTTTCATTATTTTGCTATATTTTGGGATAATATTTTGGGTAGATTTTTCTATTATTTTATTGTATATTTTTTAATAATATTTTTTTTATTTTTGCTAATATTCATTCATTCATTTTCCGTACCGCTTATCCTCTCTAGGGTCGCCGGGCGTGCTGGAGCCTATCCCAGCTATCTTCGGGCGAGAGGCGGGGCTGAATTGGTCGCCAGCCAATCGCAGGCCACATACAAACAAACAACCATTCGCACTCACAATCACACTTAAGGGACAACTTACAGTCTTCAATTAACTATTAATTTGAAAACGGGTCCTCCGAACTGTGAGCCAGATGAGCTAACCAGTCATCACCTTTTTGCGAATATTTTCTTAGTTGTCTATTTTATGTCATATTTTTTGTAGATTTTGTATTTGTGAATTTGTGTCTGATTTCTGTAGAGATATAATATTTTCAATTATTTCTTGTACTACTTATAATAAGATTATATTGTTTCTAACATTTGCGCATTTTTGTCTAATATTTGGAGATTTTTCTAAGATTTTGTATCATTTTATTGCATTACTTGTCATGAGATTTGTATTTCTAATAGTGTTTCTAATATCTATCTATTTGCCTGAAATATTTTGGAGATGTGTTTTGTGTTGTGTTGGATGTTTGTGCATTTGTTAAAATGTTTAATTTAGTTAATATTTCTTACACTTTTTGTGGACATTTCTTTTTAAGAATTTGAGATATTTTTGCCTAATATTTTCAATATTTTTGTCATATATTTTGGGTATTAGCGCTAATATTTGTGCATTTTTTGAAATATGTTTTGGCTTTGTTTTAGTTATATTTGTGCATTTTTGTATATTTTATATATATATTAGGTATTCGAAGGGACCGGGCCCGACAGCGGTTAGCGAAAGTCGGCGTGTAATTGATGGCCAATGTAGAAAAAACTTTTTCCCCCCTTTTCAAAAGCCACCCATTTTGTACTTTTGTTTTTACCTTATATTTTTTTAGGCGTTTTTTCATCATAGTTGGAGCACTATTGCAGTTTTAAAATTCTCCAGAAAACCTTTTGAGAACTTAATACGTTAGATTCAAAATGTACTGCAGCCAGGGAAACGGTTGGAGCCTTTCCACCAAAACAACCGCTCCCTCTGTGATGTCTTGTCACAGTTCCACTGGAGGAGAAGAAAAGGGTTGTAAAGGAAGAAGAAGGTTCCCGTGCAGCAAACTGCGCGGTCAGTGCGACGAGGCCCGGAGGGCGCACAACAGCACTCTGTGTCACGTCTGGAGTGCACGCCAGCTGAGCGAGGCCGTTGCCGTTCAGCGGGGAGAGAAAGAGAGAGTGATCCTATTTCCTTCAACGAGTAGCGCCGGCGAGTAGGGGCAGTTGATTTCTCCTCCTTGCTGTTTTGACTATAGCAGGCACATGCGTGTCAAATATGTTATCTTTATACAAAAAAAGGCGGCACGGTGGCCGACTGGTTAGAGCGTCAGCCTCACAGTTCTGAGGACCCCGGTTCAATCCCAGGCCCCGCCTGTGTGGAGTTTGCATGTTCTCCCCGTGCCCGCGTGGGTTTTCTCCGGGCACTCCGGTTTCCTCCCACATCCCAAAAACACGCATTCATTGGAGTCTCTAAATTGCCCGTAGGCATGAATGTGAGTGCGAATGGTTGTTTGTTTGTATGTGCCCTGCGATTGGCTGGCAACCAGTTCAGGGTGTACCCCGCCTCCTGCCCAATGACAGCTGGGATAGGCTCCAGCACGCCCGCGACCCTAGTGAGGAGAAGCGGCTCAGATAATGGATGGATGGATATACAAAAAAACGTATATACTCCATCCGTCCATCCATCCATTCTCTACCGCTTATCCGGGTCGGGTCGCGGGGGCAGTAGCTTCAGCAGGGACGCCCAGACTTCCCTCTCCCCAGCCACTTCATCCAGCTCTTCCGGGGGGATCCCGAGGCGTTCCCAGGCCAGCCGAAGGATGTAGTCTCTCCAGCGTGTCCTGGGTCGTCCCCGGGGTCTCCTCCCGGTGGGACATGCCCGGAACACCTCACCAGGGAGGCGTCCGGGAGGCATCCGAATCAGATGCCCCAGCCACCTCATCTGGCTCCAGTCGATGTGAAGGAGCAGCGGCTCTACTCTGAGATCCTCCCGGATGACCGAGCTTCTCACCCTATCGCTAAGGGAGAGCCCGGACACCCTGCGGAGGAAACTCATTTCGGCCGCTTGTATCCGGGATCTCGTTCTTTCGGTCACGACCCACAGCTCGTGACCATAGGTGAGGGTAGGAACGAAGATCGACCGGTAAATCGAGAGCTTCGCCTTTCGGCTTAGCTCTTTCTTTACCACAACGGACCGATACAAAGTCCCCATCACTGATGACGCTGCACCGATCCGCCTGTCGATCTCCCGTTCCATTCTTCCCTCACTCGTGAACAAGACCCCAAGATACTTGAATTCCTCCACTTGGGGCAGGATCTCATCCCCGACCAGGAGATGGCATGCCACCCTTTTCCGACTGAGGACCATGGTCTCAGATTTGGAGGTGCTGATTCTCATCCCAGCCGCTTCACACTCGGCTGTGAACTGCTCCAGTGAGAGTTGGAGATCACGGCTTGATGAAGCCAACAGAACCACATCATCTGCAAAAATGAGAGATGCAATACTGAGGCCACCAAACCGGACCCCCTCTACGCCTCGGCTGCGCCTAGAAATTCTGTCCATAAAAGTTATGAACAGAATCGGCGACAAAGGGCAGCCTTGGCGGAGTCCAACCCTCACCGGGAACGAGTCCGACTTACTGCCGGATATGCGGACCAAACTCTGACTCCGGTCGTACAGGGACCGAACAGCCCGTATCAGGGGGTTCGGTACCCCATACTCCCGAAGCACTCTCCACAGGACTCCCCGAGGGACACGGTCGAACGCCTTCTCCAAGTCCACAAAACACATGTAGACTGGTTGGGCGAACTCCCATGCACCCTCGAGGACCCTGCCGAGGGTGTAGAGCTGGTCCACTGTTCCACGGCCAGGACGAAAACCACACTGCTCCTCCTGAATCTGAGATTCGACTTCCCGACGGACCACTCCTCTCCAGCACCCCTGAATAGACCTTACCAGGGAGGCTGAGCAGTGTGATCCCCCTGTAGTTGGAACACACCCTCCGGTCCCCCTTCTTAAAAAGGGGGACCACCACCCCAGTCTGCCAATCCAGAGGCACTGTCCCCGATGTCCATGCGATGTTGCAGAGGCGTGTCTACCAGGACAGCCCCACAACATCCAGAGCTTTTAGGAACTCCGGGCGAATCTCATCCACCCCCGGGGCCCTGCCACCGAGGAGCTTTTTAACTACCTCGGTGCCCTCAAACCCAGAGATAGGAGAGCCCGCCTCAGAGAACCCACACTCTGCTTCCCCATGGGAAGGCGTGTCGGTGGAATTGAGGAGTTCTTCGAAGTATTCTCCCCACCGACTCACCACGTCCCGAGTCGAGGTCAGCAGCGCCCCATCCCCACTATACACAGTGTTGGTGGTGCACTGCTTTCCTCTCCTGAGACGTCGGATGGTGGACCAGAATTTCCTCGAAGCCGTCCGGAAGTCTTTCTCCATGGCCTCACCGAACTCCTCCCATGCCCGGGTTTTTGCTTCAGCGACCACCAGAGCTGCATTCCGCTTGGCCAGCCGGTACCCATCAGCTGCCTCAGGAGTCCCACAGGCCAAAAAGGCCCGATAGGACTCCTTCTTCAGCTTGACGGCATCCCTCACCGTTGGTGCCCACCAACGGGTTCGGGGATTGCCGCCACGACAGGCACCGACCACCTTACGGCCACAGCTCCGGTCGGCCGCCTCAGCAATGGAGGCGCGGAACATGGTCCACTCGGACTCGATGTCCCCCGCCTCCCCCGGAACATGAGCAAAGTTCTGTCGGAGGTGGGAGTTGAAACTCCTTCTGACAGGGGATTCTGCCAGACGTTCCCAGCAGACCCTCACAATACGTTTGGGCCTGCCACGTCGGACCGGCATCTTCCCCCACCATCGGAGCCAACTCACCACCAGGTGGTGATCAGTTGACAGCTCCGCCCCTCTCTTTACCCGAGTGTCCAAGACATGCGGCCGCAAGTCCGATGACACGACCACAAAGTCGATCATCGAACTGCGACCTAGGGTGTCCTGGTGCCAAGTGCACGTGTGGACACCCTTATGCTTGAACATGGTGTTCGTTATGGACAATCCGTGACGAGCACAGAAGTCCAATAACAGAACACCGCTCGGGTTCTGATCGGGGGGGGGGGCGTTCCTCCCAATCGCGCCCTTCCAGGTCTCACTGTCATTGCCCACGTGAGCATTGAAGTCCCCCAACAGAACAATGGAGTCCCCAGCGGGAGCGCTCTCCAGCACCCCCTCCGGTGGCCCGCGTCCGGGCAAGGGAAAACGAAGTCCATTGTTTGTCGTCATCATTAGGGGTCTTTGAGCCGTGCTTTGTCTGGTCCCTCACCTAGGACCTGTTTGTCATGGGTGACCCCGCCAGGGGCATAAAGCCCCAGACAACTTAGCTCCTAGGATCACTGGGACACACAAACCCCTCCACCACGACAAGGTGACGGCTCAAGGAGGAGAAAGTATATACTATTTATTTATTTATTTCTTACTTTTCAAGTTTCTTGTAAAACTGATCAACATTGCATATTCAAACACCAAAATGTTCAACCAAAACATAATTTCAGCCAAGTCCGCTAGCTCAATGCTAACATAGAATACAAAATTATTAACAGAAATCAGCATCGATGTTACGGTAATTACAAACTGCTACTTTAACACACGTAGCAGCAATGCATACAAACAGAGCATACTGCAGTACGCACAGGCATTTTAATAATTTTTGTCTTGTATTTTTTTATTTGTTTTAAATATTTTTGTATTTTTTTTTTTATACCATCCATTAATTTTCCACTTACTTTACTATTTGTTTTAAATATTTTTGTATTTTGTTATAATATTTTTGTATTTGTTCCAAATATTTTTGCATTTTCTTATACCATTTTTGTGTTATGTACTAATATTTTTACATAGGTATTTTTGTCAAATAATAATGATTGGTAATTAGTAATTTTTGTATATTTAAATATGTTTGTACATATTTTTAGTATTTGTTTATATTTGGTTTTTGTCTAACATTTTTTTTTAAACATGTTTGTATTTTTCAATTAACTATTTTGTGTTTATCACCTAATATTTTTTGTTTTTATATTTGTACTCGTGTATTATTTTCTAAGATTTTGGTATTACTTGCTACTAGGGCTGCACAATTATGGACAAAATAATAATTGCGATTATTTTGCAATGACTA